>NC_133482.1:11202904-11525886 GCF_025370935.1 Choristoneura fumiferana | reverse complement strand
TCCTTCCGGCCCTAGGAATAAAGTCGTATCAGATATCTAGGCACGCTTGTTGTGTCAGATATTGGTGCTGGTGATTGTACCTCTATATCAAATTTCATCAAAATTGATTAGGCGGTTTCAGCCAATATAAACGTAATAATAATTAGGATAATTCAATAAAATGTATTGATCTCGACATGAAACATTTTATACTAAATAACAACTAATTACCCTCTAAAAAACCAATACACTCAACAAAAACCAATTACCAGATCGCCCATTCATCTCGAGCGATTAATAATAACGTATTCACAAATCCATTAATCACGGGCCGCAGATTAATCTTCCAATTAATCCAAATCAAGAGGAAGGTCGGTATGCAAACGCGCTGAAACAAAAAGTCACGACACAGATGAATCAGGGGCAGACGGGAGTATGGAAGTATTAATAGTGGCCGTAAATTAGCTTCGAACGATCCAGTGGAAGCTTTGCGCACTAATTTGTCGGGCCCGATGCGGACACAAGGGCTGTATGTGCAGCGAGCGTAAGTAAAGGCAAGTAATGATTAGTTTTTTGGAGTCTTTTTGTATTTTTTATTTCAACTCCAAATTCGTTACTTTACCGGTATCCCGTGAAACCATATCGAAAGTACAAATAAGACATGGATGCACAGAATAACCAGACAAAGAGACCAGCGCTGAAGATCTAATCCAGGTCCTCAGCAATCCGTGCTGCGTGCTATAACCCCTACACCACCGCTGGCCAGGAGTCTAGACACGAATTTATCCTATACACACATATCTCAGGTTGCTTTTTTCCACTACGCTACTTAAGCAGCAGCACTAGCGACATCTATGTTTCGCTCTTATCGAGAGACGTCACATTCTTTTTGGAACTAACCGCTCACCCAGACAAGAGATGTCGCTACTATAAGCAATCAAATTATGATTGTTTTTTTGGGGTCTTTCCCAGCGCTGGTCTCTTTTTCTGGTTTTTCTGTGCATCCATGTCTCAGTTTGTATTTTCGATTAGGCATAGAGATATACCAGGACCAATATGTGACGAACAAAGCGTGCATAAAATATCTGATACTACTCTTATTCCAGAGCCGGTATGACGTGTCAGATATTTGTGCACGCTCCGCTGTGGCAGATATTAATGCTGGTGATTGTACAGTCACCTGACACGTCCTTCCGGGCCTAGAAATATGTAGAATCGTATCAGATATTTATGCACGCAGATATGAATGCAGTACCCACAAACGAGGAAACTGAATCGTGTACAGTCACCAGCACCAATATCTGACACAACAAGCGTGCATAAATATCTGATACGACTCTATTTTTAGGGCTGGAAGGACGTGTCATATTTTTGCACGCTCCACTGTGGCAGATATTAATGCTGGTGACTGTATCAGGGTGGAACCTTTTCATCGATTTTGGAAAATGTATGGGATGTCCACGTGACATTCGTAGCACAAAGGTTCCACCTGATACGTGATTCAGCTTCCTCGACTGTAGGTACCTAACTAGAGAAAAACGCAAGGCATTTCACTGATGAATACATAACGACCGCTATCGTAATGCCATCCACGAAGACGTGTGATTTTGTCAAAATTAGCATTTAATGACATTGTAATAAGAACCACGGCACACGTCATCGTAAATGACTCTACCTATTTAGGACTATTTATGAGTTTAGTCATTTTTTTTTTCACTTTCTACAGATACTTACATACAGGCTGGGTCATGAATTTATTTATATTTAAAAATGTCATAAAAATTAAAAATGGTTATTTTATTTTATTAAAAATTTATTTTATGAAAAATCGCATCATATAAGTGACAGCCGTACACCCCAAGTGTGCCGCTGCTGAACTGATGTCCGTAACTTAATTTTGAACGAATAAAACTTCTAAAAACTCTTAAGAAAAACTAAACTTGGCTTGGAACCACAGCAAAGAAATAATTGTACAATTTTAAAGTTAGGTGTCTAGTCTGACCGTGTGTACTCATACCCTCGAATCTGTTGTGTAGTAAATTATAAATGAAAAACGATGCGGCGACGTTGAAACGCCAAAACGAAGTAAACTGAACTTTTGTTGAGACGGAACGAAAAACGAAATGAGCAGGGAGTTGAGAAAATTTGTCATCATTATCAGCCGGAACACTTCCACCTCTGAACGAAGGCCTCCCCCTTAGAAAATCGCAATGAACTGCAACTCGCCACTTACATGCTTGCCCGTAACTCTTGCAAAGTCATCAGTCCACCTCGAGACGAACGAACACTGCTGGATGGTTTTTCAAGAACTGTCAATAAAAAACCTTGTACGAGAAAAATTTTGGTTAGATTTTTTTAATACCCCAAGCTGATTCGATTAATAATAATAAAATAAAAATAATACTAATGATTTTTTCAGAAAAATTGCGGTACAATATAAAAAAAAACAGACTATGATAAACTTACGCTTACTTAGATTGAGACAAAGTTCTTTTTATCATTCGTAAACAATATTTTAATTTCTTATCTTAATTTGCCCAGTCAGTAATAACTACAGCCAATAGAAAATAGCTGGTAGTAGGTTTATTAAACAACACACATTAAAACAAATTAGCGAATGTACCTACAATTAAAATAAAAAGTATCCTAAAAATAACTAAGTAATAAATAAAAACTGTACTATATCCTTAATAAATAACTATCCTAATAAATAACGCAAATAGCTTGTGTTAAAAAAAAAGTTAGCTTTTCAAAAATATTCCCTAGCATTGACATTTGATCAATTTTTCTATCATTCTCAAAATACATTGTCTCAAACATGCTATGTAATGTTTATGTTGTGTTCAATAAAACAGGCTTCAAAATATACTGTTGCGGGCCTAGGCCTGCAAGACAGCAGTATTTTATTTCAATGCAAAACGTCAAATATCAACGATAAAAGCCATAAAGGCCCTAAAAGCCGAACAGCAAACACAATAAAAAAAAATTTGGCTGAAAAATTGACAAGTGTCATTGTCTTTTTTTTGATTGACTGGACTTGGGCTTTAGCCATTTTGCAAGTCAGTTCCATTGTCATTTCAAAAGTTTCCTTTAGAAACGTAGTTTTTTATTGTTGCAGTCGGTTATGTCTACATGTTTTATAGCAATTTGATTTTATCATTTTAACATTTTAAAAAGCATGTTAGAATAAAATAAACATTTATATAGATGGTAGTTATAATTTGAGTCTGGTGTAATTTTAGTTGTCTTACAAATAAAACATTGATTTCTAGGAGTTTTTATTTCTTCTAGTGCATGCTTGAGAAAAAGCACTATACAGCCTCGGCATGAAAGAAAATGCGAGCCTCGTATTCCTATACCTATATATACTCGGCCTGCAAGCCTTTCTTTCCCGGCCTCTGCTGTTATGTACTATTATAGACGTCATGGCCAGTAACTTTTTTGGCACAGTGAGCTTGTTCCAAAGCAATGGAAATATTGTTTACCACCTCAACTTATGCCAGTGATTTATTCCCTTCCTGATTGCTGATTAGATAACGAATACTGTTCACAGGTGAAACGTCGAAAACCGGATAAATAGGAATCCCGGATATTGTTCACGGTAAATATTTGCGTGCTATTTCTGTTGGGCTATTAATTAGGATATTGGTGCTATGTCAGAAATTCTACCATTGGTCATTAGAATTATAAATGAAAAAAAAAAGGAATTATAAGTCTAGACCGGATGGCGAAGCGGTTATAGAATCTGACTACGAAGCTTGAGATTCTGGTTCGATTCCCGGCCGGTGCAGATATTTTGTATGATTAATACGAATGTTTTTCTAGGGTCTTGGATTTTTTAAATGTATTGTATTTAAGTATGTATTTATCTATATAAGTATGTTTATCTGTTGCCTAGTATCCATAGTAAACTTTGCTCAATCTGGGACTAGGTCAATGGTGTCGAGTGTCCCATTTAAAGACCTATTAAAAGACTTATTTGTACGAGATGTACAACGTAGGTAACATTTAGGGCCTACGCTAGCTACCACAGTTTCACGTAGCGGCTGGACGCCAATTGAAAATACCTAGTGTGAGTAGCGCTAACAGCATGCGTCGTGCTCGTGTGCGACAGATTTTACCTGTAAGTCTCGTATCCGCGCCCGCAGGCGTGCGCCCGCTCCATGCACCCACGCCAGCTCCTATATATACTGTAGTCTTGCACGCCAGCCTAGCGTAGGCCCTAAATGAGCTTCGCGTATTCGCTGGATGCGCGATGACAGCGCCAACTAGCGGCTACAATGAGGGCTATCGTTGTTTGTCTCACTAGATGGCGCACTGTTGCGTGAGGTTTTAAGTATGGCTTTCAAAGTCTGTATTACGGGCGTGAAAACAAATTTAGTTTAAAATCATATTTAATACACCTTAAAACCGTACCATAAAAATATTCGAGCATCCACCCAGTTTGCACAGTCCCCTTTTGTTCGGAAAAAAAAGGGAGGGACAAAGGTTTTACGAATACAAAAACTGTCTCAAAATACAGACATTCATTGCTCCGGAACGCATATTTGCCATAATTAATTTAAGATCGTACACTCGTACGATCGTTTAAGACAGTACCGCAATTCTTGCAAACGGTAAACAGTCGTAACGCTTATTTTAATCTGTAATATTTTATTTACGAGAGTTGGTGTCAGTTGATAGTTGTTGGAAGTTAACTTCAATTGTGGTGGCTAACTGTGAATAAAGACAAGTGGATTTGTGGCAAATTGGAGGAATAATTCAAGATATTAAGACTGAGTTGGAGCTGTCGGTTTTACAACTACCCGATTTTGCACGCAGAAAAAAAAAATAGCAACAAGACGAACAAATAAAATTTTAACGCCTACACTGCAACTGCAAAGTTACCTACTCTCCACTTTCTATCTACAGGCGCTATATTTTACCAATTAAGAATGAAGTGTAAGGCCTGCCAAAAAGTGGTGAAGGCTGTGGAAGCAAAAACGTGCCAGGAAATGCGCAGCCAATTACCACTACTCCTGCTTGGGAATTAGTTTGAAAACTTCAATAAGGAGTCCAAGCAGACAAGGTCAAACTGGAGGTGCCCGGAATGTAAAGCCGTGGTGAAAACGCGGTTGACAACTCGAACACTCCCGTTAGAACTCAGGATACATTCATCTCACAATCTCAACGCCAACTTCCACTAACAGCGAGGAATTGAGGATCTAAAGGAATATTTAATGTAAAATTGAGAGAGGCTACAGAAAAAACGGCAACCGACGCCAAAAATAAAATCACGGCGGAAACCAAAACACTGAGTTGCGCAATGGAAGAATTGAAAGCGAGCGTGAACTTCATATGCCAGTAGACGAACTGAACAAGCGTTTTAATGATAAAATCATACTAATTCAAAGAGCTTCAGGAAGAGAACGCCAGTCTTCGAGGTGAGGTCAGGGATTCGGCAAAAGGCTTGCAGACATGGAGCAGCGATCCCAGGTTAGCGTTGAGGGGGGGCCGTGCCGAGAAAGACACTGTCGAGAACCTCGAGCTTCGTGAAAAATCAAGGAGATGAACACAAAACTTGCCGACATCGAGCAGCGGTCCCGCGCTTGTAACGTCGAGGTGCAATGCGTCCCCGAAAAGAAGGACGAAACCTCGCTCTACATCAAGAAACTATGCACAGCGGTCGGAAGTCAGCTGGCTGATTCCGAAATAATAAATTTTCACAGAATTCCTAAGCAAAATGAAGAACCAGCAGGCCAAAGTCTATTGTTTTAAAATTAGCAAGTCCGAAACTTCGTGACGGATTCCTGGCAGCTGTAAGAAAGTTCAATAAAGCCAACGCGAGCGACAAACTGAACACCCTCATTGGGCGTCAGTGGAGACAAGCAGCCTGTGTTCGTGAGCGAGCACCTGTCACCGGCAAACAAGAAGCTACACGCCGCGCGCGCATTGCGGCCAAGGAAAAAGTACGAATTGTGTGGGTTCGCGATGGACGCATTTATATGCGGAAATAGCAAACACTAAAAGCACTCTTAGTGCGTAACGAGGAGTTTCTGAAGTCACTGCCATCGAGTTAATAGAATACTGTTATCGCTAAAGTTTTCTCAATATATACCAAAATGTGCGAGGCTTGCGGACTAAAACTGAGGAGTTTTTATCAAACGTACTGAGTGTCGAGTATGATGCAATCATTTTGTCGGAGACGTGGTTGAATGCTTCTGTTTTTGAGCATGAGATATTTGACGATAGATAAATTTTTAGGAGGGACCGATGTACCACTTCGTCACATGACACGAGGAAAATGGTTGGGTTTGCATAGCTATTTTAAAAAAGTACAAAGTTGAAAGAAAATGGCAATGGGAATCGAGCTGCGAGGACTTGTGGGTGAGTTTCAAAATGGGTAAAGGCAGTAATTCTCAATACTTTAACATTTGCGCACAGTATATATACCCCCGCCTGTATGCCACAACTATTTTGATACCTTACTCACAAAATAAGTAATGTGATAAGCAATTGTGTAGCGGCAAAGTCGTTTAATTTAATAATAGGTGATTTTAACCTACCAAATATAACCTGGGTCTTTGACCCTGTGTTAGCTTCATGCAGTTTTAAGCAACGCTAATAGCATATCTGAAAACATGCTTGGTGATGAAATGCTTTTTCAATAATTTAACCCAGAGTAATTATATTGCGAATCACAATAATCGCATCTTGGACTTGTGATGTCGAACTCGGCTCATAACCTAATAATTCTAAATCGTGTCACCCCTTATTGTTTGGATTCGCACCACCCAGCACTGGAAATAGTAATTCGCCTAAATAAAAAGCATAAGGGCTTAGTGCCAATCGTGATTTGATACCAAATTTTCCAGGTGTAATTTCGAACTTGTGAATGAAGAGCTATCTCAGATTGATTGGCCGGAGACGTGGAGCACACAACTAGCGTTAATTGCATGGTTGATATTTTACACGATACTATCAGAAGCTTTAACTAAGCATACTCCTATGTGCAAGCCGCGTAGCGATCGGCACCCAGTCTGGTTTAGCTTGCCACTAATAAAATGTTTAAGGGAGAAAGCTAAATATCACAAAAGATTTAAAAAATATGGTAACCGATGGACAGACTGAGTTTCGAGCGGCTGCGAAATCGCTGCGATAGTATGCTTAAGGAATGTTTACGTACATTTAAAGCGAATGCTTCGAGTACTCTCCGCACCAACCCAAAATACATATGGTCGTACATAAATGGACTCAAATCCAATAGCTATTCGATCCCAAATCGAATGACTTCTGGGTCCAAGACGGCTGTNGTTACGAAATCTCATTTAATTTTATAAGTATTTTAAAAGTACTATCTCGCGAAACAGACTGGGGTGGCGCAGCTCTGTAAATAAGGCTGTTGTAAGTTTTTAGGCCCATCACCTGGATGCCAAACGTCTTGTTATAAAGAACCGCCGGAGACCTTCCTACACTTATACATGTAATGATAGCGGTCACTTACATTGCACGCCCTGTTAAAAGAGTGGCTTTGCCAGCCATACTCGGGCACATAATAAACAAACCTAAAGTATAAAAGTTGTGAATATGTGTTTTTTTAGGTACTCCCTTCACGCTAAAACTTCTGGACGATTTGTATGAAATTTAGTATGTAGATAACGGGACATCTGGAATCCATATAGGGTACTTTTATCCCGATATTCCAAGGGATCGGGATAGAATCGAATCTCAACCGCTGGGTTTAGAGTCTTGAATTAAATTTGGCACAGTTGTTTTTAGTGCAACGTGAGTGAAGACCACGATATAATTTTGGGAATTAAACCTGTTTAATTTAATATTTTACGCACGCAAAGACGCGGTAAACACTGGTGTCTTTATAAATTGAAAGAGTAAAGCCGCATTCACACCGCGTTGTGTTGTGATGCTCTCTATCTCTCTATCTCTATAGCTTTGATGCGACACAACACAGCCGTCACAACACACTGCATCAGATAATGTGAACGCAACCATATAAATGTATGAAACCGATACCATTCTGATGCGTAACGAAAACAACACGACAAACAAATGTGAATGCGGATTTAGGAGTAAAAACCAATCTCCACAGTGTTGAGAAACATGGCACGGCCCTATTTCTCTTTAGTTCTAAGCTAGAGCTTCAATTCTCACGCCTGCCAGTATAGCTTGTGAAATACCAATCAATTTACCCAGATTTTAACCATAAAAACATAGGAATATGGTCTAAACTTGTTTGTGTGCAAAACAGAAGTGGTTATGGTTGTCGGCACGAATCTAACAGTTTTTTTGCGGATGTTTATGAAGTCATGGCTGATTAACCACTGTTTTCATTTCTAGGTAATCGAATATATTTCATTCGAACTGTAGTTAACTGCTGCAATTAGACGATAAGTTATTTTTTTTGTATTATAGTTTTGTTTTAAGTTAGTTTTCCGTGCATAAGTTTGTATGATTGTTTTAAAACACTAGCTAAGACGTAGCTGAAAATACTGAATACTCACCATTTTTATGTAATTTTAAATGTTCTGAAATAAAGATATTTTATTTTATTGAATCAGGCGTTACTTTGCGGAACTGCATGAACACGCATAATTTGCATAAGCTTAGATATCGTAAGGTCGCGGGTGAGCTAGGAAATTCTTTTAGTTCATTGATATTTTATTTTATTTTATTTAAAATATTTTTAATATTAATTACAAAAAAACAAAATTTATGAAAAAAAATTAGACAACACTAAGTAGGTACTTAATTAATATCAATTTTCTGTTCTTATTATCCTATTGTTTATATAGAGAAAGTTTGTAAAGACGTTCGTTACTCAATCATGCAATACTTAATATGAACGATATGAACAGATTTATTTAGTTGGATTTTAGTAAGAAGATTCCTATCTAAGTCCTCTAAGACTATATAAGTCCTGAGGATGGATGTTAGAGTAGGTACAATACAATACAATAAATATATCTTATAGCACACCACAAGTCACCACAAGAATTTATATTGACGCAAAATTCAGGGTAGACAATAGGCGGTCTTATCGCTTAAAAGCGATCTCTTCCAGAAACCCATTTAGAGTAGTTTTTATTCTGGTGAATACTTCACGGATGTCACGAGCACTTGCTAGTTAATATTAGGTATAAAATTAGCTGTTACTCACGTCTTTGCCTTGAAACTATATTTTTTAATTTTTACGGAAATGAGTGTACACTTTTAAGTCAAGGGGGCTGCTAGGAAATTTAAAAATCGAAGTTCGTATCGTACCGTCCTTCTCACTCGTATTAAATAATATTAGCGTGAGCGGGACGGCAAGATACAAAGTTCGAATTTTGCACTTCGTAGTATAGGGCCAGAGGGCCTACTCCGAAGTTTGAAAAGCGAAGTTCGTATCGTACCGTCCCTCTCGCTCTTGTATTTATAAGTGTCTGATGGACCGAACGACACTAACTTTGATTTTCGAATTTCGTAGGTATCACAGACTCACAGTTATTCGTGTACCTAGTAAATGAGTCAAGATTCTCCGTTTCATGTCTTATATCTAATTAAAAAGATCATCCAACAATAACGATTAGATAATTTACGAGTGCACTTAACGACCGGCGTACATTAACTTTACTTAATTAAAAACTAGTCTATTTTCTTATGACCATACGGTACAGAGAAAAAGTGGTATGTGTTACAGCGGAAAGTGTCAGAATAACTTACGTGTGTGTGAGTAACGGAACTCATGAGTCGCAGAATCATCGCTACGGCTGCTTTTACTTTTGTCTATTTATGTTTCGTTTCAAAAACAATGAAGCGAAGGGTATTTTCCAAACTAATTCAGTAGACATATCGAAAAATTATGGGGAATCGGAAAACATTCCGTTAATGGAACTATTGCAGGTTATTTGGGGACACACTTGGAAGACTATTCTCATTTTTTGACCGCGGGGAAACCTTGGATATTTTGCTTTGTTTCTTGTACTGAACACATTAATTTCAATGTAACTTCCATTTACTTAGTCTGTGAGTTTCTTCACACTATGACACACGTGTTGTGTAATTTATCATAAGATATAACTCTACATTAAATACATTTAGAAGCTAAACTAAACATGAATAATGTTGGTTGTATGTTAGGTTAGTTCTAAATAATTTAGGTCATATCGAAGCACTAAGTATGTCAAGCAAGGCCGAATGGTGAAAAAATTATTAGACTTCGCCCTCGATTTTAGCTCTGACTATATATTTATGTAGATTGTCAATAGCCTTAATATATATTGCAAAATTTTATAAACAGGGGTCAAGATAGAGTAGCGTTTATTATAAACAGGGTAAAGATAGAGATTGATGTTTATTATTCATTACTTACACTTACATTACATTCGTAGTTATTTACGTACACTATAGTTCTAATAATACAATACAGTGAATCTTTATTGAATACCATCATAACAAAGTAAGGAGTACATAGAGAATGGTTTCCAAGGTAAGCAATAGGCGTCAAAGCAATCTCTTTCAGGCGACTTTTACAATGCAAAGAAGTAAGGAATAGATAAATAAATAAATATCACGGGACAATTCACACCAATTGACCTAGTCCCAAAGTAAGCTTAGCAAAGCTTGTGTTATGGCTACTAAGCAACGGATAAATATAATTATATAGATATAGATACATACTTAAATACATATTAAACCCTTAAGAACCGAGAACAAACATTCGTATTTTTCATACAAATATCTGCCCGACACGGGAATCGAACCCGGGGCCTCAAGCTTCGTAGTCAGGTTCTCTAACCACTAGGCCTGGTCGTCTAATAGGGAATAGATAAATAAATAATAAGGAATAGATAAATTTACTAACTACGGTTTTTATATTTATTATGTCGAGTAATAAATCTAAATCTAGACCTAGGATTTTGAGAGATGGCATCAGATGGTACAACATTCATTGCTTGCTATGGCTCAAATAGGGCTAACTTAGTGCAAAGAAGGAATTTAAAGGGTGTGCTAAATAAAATATGCAATGGTGTGATGAATATTTATCAATTTAAGATGATAACGTAGGAGGTTAAGATATAATGTAGTGATGCAATTTGAGAGAAAACTTTTGTGACTCATTCAGCAGAATACCCCAAGGCAATCGCCATCGAGCGTTCTTTTGAGGTTATCCGGTTCAGTTTTCGATCGTTCTTATGTTGTTAGTAAAGAAAGTCTATATTACTTATGAATTAATTCAAAAGGTGTCACATTTGACGATAATTCGATAAGAGCGGATTTTATTTGGTATTGATCAAGTTGGTATTGATGTTAGCCTAGAAAGTTTAGCGGGTTGTGTGTGAAGAATTCGTTTATCGCTATTTCGCAAATCCGGGATAAAAGTATCCTATCTGTAAATTAAGGTTATATAATAACTGTTTGCCTAAATCCATGAGGCCTTTATTGAGTGATTAAGTGATAAACAGCCAAACAATCAAATATCCTCACAAACTTTCTCGTTTATAATATTAGTAGGATAGAATGGGATCATCTAACAAAATGTATGAATAATCTAAATAAATAAATATTATTATTATATAGCCGAGCCCGTGAGTACCTATTATGTAATATCACAGTTTTCAATAAAAAAAACAGCTACTTATCGAAATCATTTTAGATATGCTGTATTTGAACACAAAGTTTATATTATATTTATTATTATGTTTTGTTTTGTTTGTTTTAGTTTAGGTTAGCTTGAAAGATCCCTTTTAGAGATAAGTTCGCCTTTGTACTCTTTTTGTTTTGTTGTTTTCTTATGTATTATTTTTTGATTTTATGTATAATAAAGTATTTTACTCATAGTCAAAATACCACAAACGGGACTTATCACGATAACACGCACGAGTAATATTTACCTCGACGTTTCGACCACATTACAGTGGCCGTGCTCACGAGTATACTGAAGTGTGGGGTGTCAAGTCTGTCTAGCAGCGCGAGTCCTTCGAACTACCCGCACTTGATCACAAATAGGACCGGCAATCGTATCACGAACTACCCGCACTTGGTCATTTTTAATTGTCACCCCCATCACACCGACACACAACACACAACACACAACGTCCGATCGTCCCTCAGAACATTCATCCGAAGCCGACACTTATTTAACACTTGACACACCGCCCTTCAGCACTTCAGTCTACTCGTGACCACGGCCACGTTATGTGGTCGAAACGTCGAGGTAAAATATTACTTGTGTGTTAGCGTGAGAAGTCCCGTTTGTGGTATTTTGACTCAGAGTCATGGATGTTCTACGTAGGTATTTTTTTTAATTAGTACCTATGTTTATCAGTTGCCCAGTATCCACAGTGCAAGCTTAACTCAAGTTGGGATTAAGTCAATTAGTGTAAATTGTCCCATGATATTTAGGTATTGTTATTGCGTAATTGGGCCCACGGTGTCAATTAAGAAGTTCGTTCATCAAGAGACGCAAATCGCAAAGTGTATAACGTGTGTACGTGGGTGCATTATCTAAAGGTGTTAAGTAAGATGGATTAATTTTGAATGGCGCCTTGGCCCCGTCCAGTCTTATGCATACGTACGTGGGTTTGATTAATTTGAACATTTGATGTACACTCTAATAAATAGGCATTTGCAGGTGGTAGGACCTTGTGAAAGATCCGCCCGGATTGCTACTACCATCTTACTCGCTAATCCTGGCCGTGAAGCAGCAGTGCTTGCACTGTTGTGTTTCGGCGTGGAGAGTAACAACCGGTGAAATTACTGGCACTTGAGGTATCCCATCATCTTAGGCCTCAAGCTTGGCAATGCATGCTCTGCAATATCCCTGGTGTTGCAGATGTTAATGGGGGTGGTGATCTCTTACCATCAGGAGGACCCACTTGCTCGTTTGCCATCCAGTCGAATAAAAAAAAAAACGAACTGTTCAAAACAAATTAATCATTGCTCATTTATAAGCAGCTGCGATATCTCTAGGTACCTTACTTTATTTTACGAGCCTATAGCCCAGTGGCAGTGGTTAGAGAACATGGGTTCAATCCCCGGTCGGAGCAGATATTTATTATGATTGGTTATTTGGAGTCTTTTTGTATTTTTTATTTCAACTCCAAATTTGTTACTTTTACGGTATCCGCGTGAAACCATATCGAAAATACAAACTGAGACATGGATGCACAGAAAACCAGAAAAAGAGACCATCCGTCGGAGGTTGGTTTCGATAGAATGTGACGTCTCTCGATGAGAGCGAAAACATAGATGTCGCTAGTGCTGCTGCATAAGTAGCGTAGTAGAAATAAGCAACCTGAGTATGTATGCATAGGAAAAATTCGTGTCTAAATTCCTGTCCAGCGGTGGTGTAGGGGTTATAGCACGCAGCACGGATTGCTGAGGACCTGGGTTCGATCCCAGCGCTGGTCTCTTTTTCTGGTTTTTCTGTGCATCCATGTCTCAGTTTGTATTTTCAGATATTTATTGTATGAAAAATACGAATGTTTGTTGTCGAGTTTTGGGTGTTTGTTATGTATTTTAAGTATACTATCTATAATAGTATATTTATCTGTTGCTTAGTACCCATAACACAAACTTTTCTTGCTTTGGGACTGGGTCAATTGTTGTGAATGGTCCCGTGTTTTTTTTATTCGTGCAATCAAAACTTGAACTTTAAGTTAAAAAGAACTGAATCTCTTGTTCTATCACAAGCAGCTACGATATTTACTTAATTAAGACAACGTACCTACATTGTTAAATCATTTATCAACAGTGAATACATAACACGAGCATAGCACACTTTTAGCATACTTTTAGGAAAGATGATAAAAGTTCGTGTAAATATTTTGAAGTGTTTCTTCAGTTGCGAACTGTACACCTACTATTTATTACCTGTGACTAAGCTATTGTTTATGGTTAACTACCCTTGGTACCCTACTTTAAAAAAACTGTCACAATGTTCCCATCCAATAATGACAATTCCGCGCAAGGAATGTTTTTAAAGAACACGTGCTGCTTAATGTTTACATTTAATTGTGTCAACGGAGTTACTTTTCACTAGATTATTTTTGGGGAAATAGTTTAACTATGTTACGAAAACGTTACACCCCAATATTGTACCTTGGGGTAAAACCACCGCTTCGAACGTTCAAGACGACGGAGCGAGTCAGAATTAGACGAGAAGTGATTCGTTGAACTCTATTGTAGGCCGCCGTTTGTCCGTATCCTCCGTTTTTTGCCGAAACTCGCTTTTAAACTAACGGTCTTCATAGCAAAAGTTATTGCAGTCCAATGTTAACAATTTCGTGAATTACTTGAAAGTTGATTGAAGTTCTGCAATCAATGTTGTTGCTAATTACCAATTAGTAGGAATGGATTAGTAGTTCACAGAAAGCCGTGGTAAGCTAGAAAAAAAAACATGATGCATCTCAATTAAAAACAGCTTAAGTTGCTAACGCCAAACACAGGGCATGGTGTACATCACATAGACGAAGATGGCAGTGAGAGGCATCTAACAGCCTAAATGGCGGCAACGCGTCCAAACGCTAAAAACAAACATACCCGATCTAATCAACACTGGCACAATCCTCGCACTGTGGCACTCACAAAAACACTCGCGTTAGCAAAGTTCGTTTCTACGGTAAATGTTTTGTACGTAAGTGTCAAGTCCCGGTATAAGTACGTCGTGCGTCGACGGCGCCGCGCGCTAGACTGGCGGGACCGGTCCTTCTTGATGCCGAGATTTCTCCCCGTAACATCGAAAGCGAGCCTTTCTTCGACTCGTGGCGAAACGCAGGTGTGAGTGCTACTGCAGGTACTCGACGACGCGTTAGGCGAGTTAGCGTCGACTACGCAACAGTAGGTACACGGTTGGGTGAACTCATTCAATGCGGGTACAAAAAAACGCTGTTCGGGAGTGAATTTTTATTCGCCCTTTCCTGTTTGTGTCGCACTGGGGATGAAAAAGGCCCACAATCAAATAAATGAGGTATCAGTATAAGATGCAATGTAAGAGCATATGAACGGCATTCAACACGGGGTGCATTTCATTAGTACAAACGCCGCTATGCCACGGCTTACTACGATAAGGTGCTTACTCGAATGTATGCAGAAAAATATTACACAATATCAGCCGCAATAATATACTACATACGAATAGGTTCAAATGTAGACCCAATATATTTTATGGTAAGTATTCTGGCATAGCATGTAAGTAACTAGAATCACTAACACTCATTTATTTTTGAGGATTACTTCATATTTGATATCAAAAACTATCGTGAGACTCAAGACAATAGGTAATTTTACTAAATCAGAATACCAAGAGTCACTCTCGGATTGGTAGAGATGAAGATATGAGGTGTTTCGAGCCAATCAATGACCATGAACATGACCAACTTTTGTCAAGATGTATTCGAATGAATAACTGTCACTTCCGGACTATACCCATTCCACAGATAAGCATAGGTCTTTAGGCAGCTGGGTTAAAAACGGTTCTGATTGGTCCGAACCATGGACACACCTCAACTCTACAAGTAATATACCCGTGAGTTGAATTTTGGACACATGCCAGTGAGTTACCATAGTAGGGTTGTTTGGGGCTTTCGTTTGACTCACATAGCGTTCGATGACGCGAGCCAGGATGCTCGTATTCGGTCAAGGTGGACTTTTAAAGGGTTGATGTCGCAAACATCGACGCGTGACGCGTGACAGCGCGGATTCTTAACACCTCTATACACCACCTTGGTTTTTTTAAGTTCGAAATGACGCCATTGATCACATCATCATAGACAGCCGAAAGATGTCCACTGCTGGACAAAGGGCTCTCCCAAAGAACTGGTTGATCCTGCGTCGCCCGTACCATCGTTACCGTACCGAACCGTCCATACGAGTAGATATCGTTTTCCTGCGACCAAAAAGTCCACAAAAGTCGACATTGTGAGGGGACCTACCCATGCTGCGCAACGCCCTGACCAAATGTTCTCATACTATAATAAAACATTTTTTGGTAAACATTTCATTTTTAATACAAGCTTTTTTTGCTGACTGTAGTTTTTTCTGTACCTACCTATATTGTCACCCTAACTACATTTGCATACCAAATTTCAAGTCGATGCTGTTAACCGTTGAAGAGTTCCGTCCTGTGGGACGATCCTGGCCGGACTACCAGGATGTCACTACCAAATTATTGCATTGTCACGCAATTTACACAAGCATACCAAATTTCAAGTCTAACTACTGGAAGTTGGTCCAATTTAACTTGCAAGATTTTATTACAGACAGACAACGGGACAGGTTAAACTAAATGAAAGCTTGTAAAAACATTAAATTAAAAAAAAAACAAATGAAAACTAAAAGGAAGAAAATAAGTCTAAAGTTCAGCAGTCGGGACCCATTACTAAGAATTTTTGAGCTGGTCACGATTGAAATGGATCCCGACTTAACAGAGTCCTAGGACTAGACTTATTTTCTTCCTTTAGTTTTTAAGACGGTCGAGTTTTTTTTTTAATTTAATGTTTCATTTTCTACTTTTTTGATATTTCTGTGAAAATGACACATTAAAAGTATTATAACCCATATATATTTAGAATGGACTTTTTATTAGCTTTAATTTGATAAGTACCCATATTGTTACAACTGCCAGCTCACCCTATCTCCGGTAAGCCACCTTGAGGCTAACAGCAACAGTCCGTCCGAAATAAAAAACAATAAGTATATATATCGTACCGTCCCTCTCGCTGTCGCATTAAACAGTATAAGTGTCAGAGGGATCGAACGACACGAATGCCGATTTTCGAATTTCGTAGTCGCCCTGCTGATCGAACGTTTCAAAGTTTAACATAACGGACATTAACAGCCTTTTATACATAATACATTTTCACTGGTTCCTACACTAGGCGAGGCTTGTCCCGTAGGTAGCCAATTCCGAGTTTGCGATTTATTTAGCTCTTTTTGTAATTTGTTAGAGTATAAAAAGTTCTTTAAGAGCTTTATTGAAATAGCTCGCCAATCAGTAACACACCACACGCAGAAGATATATCGCACATCTTCATTGAAAGAGCATCAACATAAAAACAACCAAAATAGAGTAAGTACTCTCCTCACTAGCACCCTTTGGGTACAGGCCCTAAAAGCGTTTAAATGTTTTATAGCTCTGTATTATAAGCGTCAAAAATCCCAAGATCGCGACACTGGTCGAGTACAGAGGCCACACAATGAATACCCTAACAATGTTTATTTGTCTCACTTTGGTTGCAAACCTAAATATTATTCTTATATCAATACGCGGAGTTTAACAATGATAACGAAACGTAAACAAAGTTTGTAGTTCATCTGATAATCGCATGGCCACAATTCAATTTTGGAAGAACAATTTATGTACTTATATTTACCTATTTATACTGTAAAGAAAAAAAAAATTCTATATATTTACATACCTATATAAATCTATCCTAAACTTAAAATACTTACATAGGCTTAAAGAAAAAAAAAACTAAAACAAAATATTATTTAAAACAGCCTCTTATACAAAGGTTCCGAAAATGCTGGCAGCGAGCGATCCTTGTCTTAGGGTAAAGTCACATCTAGCAGCATCGAATCGCATTTTGTAATAACAAAAACGTAATATTGTATGAATGAAGATGCGTCCGCATCAATTCACCCTTCCACATGCGGACGCACTTAATACAATATTGCGTTTTTAGGGTTCCGGAGCCAAAATGGCAAAATCCCTTATAGTTTCGCTATGTCTGTCTGTCTGTCCGTCCGTCCGCGGGTTCGCTCAGGCACTATCAATGCTAGAAAGCTGTAATTTTGCACGAATATGTATGTGAACTATGCCGACAAAATGGTACAATAAAAATTTCAAAAAAAAAATTTTTTTAGTGTACCTCTCATAGACGTAAAGTGGGGGTGACTTTTTTTCTCATCTAACCTTGTAGTGTGGGGTATCGTTGTATAGGTCTTTTAAAATCATTAGGAAGTTGCTAAAACAATTTTTGATTCAGTGATTTGTTTGCAAAATATTCAACTTTAAAGTGCGAATTTTCATTAAAATCGAGCGTACCCCCCTCTAAAATCTAAACCGGTGGGTGGAAAAATTTGAAAACATTCAGAATGGTAGTAAGTATATCAAACTTTCAATGAAAACTGTAACGGCTAAGTTTGCTTGAGAATTATTAGTAGTTTAAGAGTAAATAGCAGCCTAAGGTATAAAATATACCTAAACTTGAAGGATTCTGTATAAAATACGAAATCCTTCCTTTTGGCTAGGGAACCCTATTTTGGGCGTGTCCGACACGCTCTTGGCCGCTTTTTGTATTACGAAATGCGATTCGTTGCTGATAGATGTGACTTTACCCTTATACTACGAAGTGCAAAATTTTAACTTCGTCTCTTGCCGTCCCGCTCTCCTTAATGTTATTCAATACGACAGTTGAGAGGGAGTACGATACAAACTTCGATTTTCGAATTTCGTACCTAATGTAGCCCCCTTCTTTGAACAGCGTACCTAATTCTTTCTCCGAGGAAGCTAGTTTCTAAACTTAATTGTTGTTAGAATTTAGACTTTCTACGAAATCATTTACAAACACAGCAATCAATGCATTATTTACATATTGACTTTTTAAATTTCTCTTTGACGTCACAAATTCGAGTGAATATGAAATGTGTCTTACACTCTATGTATGGAAATAAGCATTCGTCATTAAAATTCTAATTTGAAGCCAAAATTGTGCTGAATGCGAAGTTAGAGGTACGTAAAGTAATTGAGAATTATGAGGATTTCGCAGAGGCGAAATATCGCTAGATGGCGTTAGTATCGTGAGCTCCGTTTGACGTTTGCTTGCGATTGGCTCATTTAGTTATTTAACCAATCACGAGCAAGCGTCAAACGGACCTCACGATACTAACGCCATCTAGCGATATTTCGCCTCTCTGAAAACCCTCCCTACCTCGTAAAAAACGCTACCTAGGTACCTATTTATATTGTAGTCGTGTGCGTGAAGTTACCAAAGCCCACTGGGGCCGCGTGGGAACCGGCTCGCGCGGCGGAAGCTCACTCGAGAGGAGGAGGCCTGAGTCCAGCTGTGGGACGTATACCTATTATAGGCTGTGATGTGTTTGTAACATTTTTTCACATTTTTACATATAGAATAGAACGTACCTAGGTACTTAAACTTGTTGTATTGAACTCGTGACGTGAATTGCTATAAAGTTACCGTTTGAATTAAATTTTAGACCGCTGATGTTGTTTGGAGCTGTGATTTTCTACTGCTCTACTTGTATTTAAAATTCAACACTAATTTTACCACTTTCGTTTATAGAGTAATATTTCCGCAGATGTAAGTAATTCAAAACTTGCTTTGGTAAAAATACATGAACTACTCAAGCGCTGTTATCAATAACGATGGCAATAATAATGTTTTCACTTCTCATGCTCTAAAAGTAGGTCAATAAAGCCTTACGAGGCGGGAGTTAAGTGAGTAGGTACTTTAGTCCCTAGGGAGTAAGAGTAATTATTTTTTTAATTTACTTCGAGAAGAACAACATATAAATTATTTATTCAAATTATTTTATTGTTTGTGAAAGCAAAAATGAAGCGTTAAAAAGGCGAAAATTTTAGTCTCTGGCCTCATGTGACGTCAAAGAAAAGGGCAATCGCTTTGATAACGAGAGTACAAAGGACAAATAACGTGAACGTTTGTGTGTGTATGTGTCGCGCGTGCTACCGCTGCGTTCCAACTATGCTACATATGCTACATAGAAAAACCAGAAAAAGAGACCAGCGCTGGGAATCGAACTCAGGTCCTCAGCATTCCGTACTGCGTGCTATACCGCTACACCACCACTGGACAGAAGTACAGACACGAATTTCTCCTATATGTACCACATATCTCAGCTTGTTTGTTTCTTATTTAGTCACTTAAGCAGCTTAGCTTAGGTTTAGGTTTTTCTGTGCATCTATGTTTCAGTTTGTATTTTCGATATGGATTTTACGAGATGACCGTAAAAGTAACAAAATTTGTAGTTGAAATAAAAAATACAAAAATTCTTCAAAAAACCAATCTTAATATGCTACATATGTTGTTCATTTCAATGTGTTTCGTGATGAGGATGAGATGACGTATTCTTTACTTAAAAATCATTGAACGTAGGATAGATTTTATGACGAAAGCAGAGGAGTCAACCGTTCTCCGTGCAGTCTCCCATTTTGGTAATAGATTTGTAAGATTCCTATAGTCGCAGTACCTATGTAGCTTTTTAACAAATAATCCAAACACCTATACCTCAAATCGTACATGTTTAACCACAACATAAGCACATGCCAGGCCTTTTACGGCTACTGTTTGAACAATATTTAGCAACGCATTCACAGCACGTAGCGTAGATATTCCGAATGCAACGCGAAAATGTTTTCTCAGAAAACAATGATCGGGCATTTTTGAGGCATTCCAAAACGAAAATTGCGATTGCGATTGCTTATAAACAAAAGTACCGTGATCCTCTTTGTGTAAATACCTGTTTTAGTCGACATTTTGTACATCCACAGTCAAATACACTTATAAGACGTACACTAAGACCGGTCATTAAAAAGATCGATAAGGCCAGAGTTACAAAAATATGTATACACGGCCTTAATATTGAGACAATAAAGTCGTGTCTATTCACCATAGGTACCTACCTTTGATGAATGTCTTTGTAGTTAACTGTACCTACGCGGATGACAGGCAAGATTGTGAAAAAAATTGCGTCTTCTTAGAACGAGAACGTTTCAAGACATTTTAAAAGAAATTTTTGGAGTAATAATGGCTACTTTTTTCTCAGAAGATGGAAAAAGTGTAAAAAGCCAACGACACGCGGTCGTTTCTCAGGCGGTCACCAATCCAAGATGCGACCGCCTCCCACCTTTGCTTAACTTTGGTGATCGGACGAGAACCGGTGTTAGCAATAGTCTAAAATTTTATGATCATATTTGACAAAATTGTAATCTTTAAACACAGATTATTAATTCTATAAGGGCGTCGCAAAAAACGTATGTCATATATAAAGAGAGAGAAATAAAATTAGGAAAGCTCTCCAAAGCGAAGCTGTAACGCCGAATAACACCAACAGCATTATCCCCGTCTAGCTACTCCAAGCGCCATCTAGTGAGCAAATATGGACACTCCCAACATCCTGCTGCTGCTGCTACTTCCGACTCTCTTCGTGACTTCGGTCCCCAGTCATGCTGCCTGGAGAGATCTTATGTTGCCTTTCACACCTGGATTACAGCTCAGGAGTTGCCAAACCGTACCTTACAACGCCCTGGGGCAACTATATATGTAGGTGTATACAAAAAATAGACATATGTAGCTACATATGTCTATTTTCTTTTATATCAAAACATCGTCTTTCGGACCACCTGTATAACATTTGTTTATCTCCATCTGTCACTGAAATTTGGCTTTATACCAACGAAGATCATAATAGTATTTTATGCAACAGCTGTATAATAGGGTTCAAAAAAGGTGAGTGGCGTGAGTTACGATGTGAGCTTTAGCGAACATCGTAAGAAAAAGGCGCCACGAGCTTTTGTTGACTTGCTTATACAACGTTGCATACAATATTTTTTCTTCGACTGGGTACTTATTAATTACAATACAAAATTAGAGAAATAGTAAACTTTAAACGGATTCCTACTTTAGTAAAAAGTATGGCAAGCGCAAAGAGAAGGTAAACAACAATAAACAAGTGAGAAATATGAAAATGACAAACTTTGTCCAAGTTTACTTGCCTGTGACGATGTTAAAAATAAGAGTTACTTGTGTGGGCAGGCTATGGATTATGTTCGAAAAGTTTTTATTCTGTATACAAACCATATTAAATATGTAACTGGCTGCACCTTAGCCTGTCCGAACGTACGAATTAAGAAAAAAAAAGTACCTAAGTGGTTGCTGGCCCTATACTACGAAGTGCAAAACTCGAACTTCGTATGTTGCCATTCCGCTAACGCTTATGTAATTTAATACGCGAGTGAAAAGGACGGTGCGATACAAAGTATCGTTTTAGCAACAATACTATACAGCAGCGGTCCCTCTGACACTTAAACTATTTAAACGAGAGCCAGAGGGACGGTACGATACGAACTTCGAGTTTCGTAGTAGCCAAAGGTTGTAGCCCTGCAGTGCTGTTATGGGGAATAGACAATATAGACTTTTCCAGGTAAATCACAGATTACAGTACAGTAGTTTTTTTTTTACATAGAACAAATAAAAAAAGATACTGTCTTTATTCTGCATTTGCGGTGGAAAAATCAGATTTATTCAAAACATTCTCAGTTTATTTGTCTAGGTTATAAATAAATTATAATACAACTAGCTTTTGCCTGCGGCTTCGTCCGCGTAGAATTGTTGAGAATGACTCTATCTAACGGCATTCCTTTAAACTAAGATGCGTTTGGTAAAGATGTAAAAGTTCACGATTTATAAAAATTAAATATGATAAATGTGTATGAGCTGACCAGATGACACAGGAAGCATTCAGCATGACAGGGATGCACATGAAACTCGACCACGTGTTTAAAAATTGGTATTAATCTTGAGCTTTACGAGTAGTTTTAACACAAAGAAGATAAATTTCAATATCTAGCTCGTTTACAAAACATTTCTTGTAGGTGCTTTTTAATTTCAGTGTTCTCTCGGTATACTTTAATTCAAACATTGTTGATTGTTCTCAACAATAAAAACATTTTGAATTTTTAAGTAATGATTACTTCACTTTTCTTTTATTCGCTGGAACGAAAGAGAAGTAGTACTTCGTTATTCACTTGAGCGACAGAGATCGACTGAATCCCAAACAAAAAATGTGCCACCGTAAATAAAAAGAAACGACTAAATAAATATGAATTTATTTTGTTATAACTTCCTAATTTCATAAGTAAAATGTCATTTAGGCCTGCTGGAGTAATTAACTCACCAGTAAATTTGTAACGACTAATAATTAATAAAAACATTAGGATATTATATAATAAATACTATCCCGCAGATCCAGTCCGTTGTCCGTTTATTCAGTCTGCAAACAAAATAAGGTTGAGTTAGAATTATTTTACCTTGGTTTTAAAGAAATTTAGTAGGTGCCTCGGAAGTATGAACAGAAAGTAAATTTGCAAAGGCACTTGTATTCTAAAAAACATTAATAAATATATAATTTTAAAACCTAAATTTACCTTTATTGTCGTTAGAGAAGAAGTAACTCCTTTGCCTCTTCTTAACAAATGTTAGATTAGGGTGATTTCTGAAAGAAATTGAATAAAATCAGAAAAAAAAGACGTTAAAAAAACAGCTTTCTAATTTACATCTACATGAACTCAGCAGTCATAGTTCTGCACAGCAAAAGGTACTATCGTCTAAACTAAAAGCTGTTACTAAAACAATAGTACATTACTCAAATTACGGCAAACAAGAATATACTTTGCAGAACTATGCACTTACTGAGTCGTGCAAGACTTTCACGTCGTCCTTCTTTTTAAAAATGTGCCAAATCCCAGACAAGTTTTTGTAAAACGAATATTTATTCTCGTTTCTCCTTTAACAATCAGGAAACTTGTGTTAAAGCGTCGTCTGTGTACACGTAACATCTACCTATGATTTCTCAAGTAGAAATATTTGTGAATTACTAACTGCATTAGCTAAGTAATTGTTATGTTTTAACTATTTACGTTTTCAACTGCGGCCCATAAGCTTCTTTTAGATATTGGGGGAAATTATTATTAAACATATTACTTTCAGGTGTTACTTTGAAGACGTCATATCAATTAACTATACTATTTTTAACAGTTATGTCTGTGCGACACGTGTATGTTAGTTAACAAACTAACTGTGGTACCATCAGCCAAATATGTGGTCTACCACCCTAAAGTTGATAATCGTTTTCATGTCATAAAACAATAATGCCAATAAACGTGTCTGTCAACTTGAAAGTTCGACTTTAGCGACATATTTATTTGATAGGAACCTGTTTAAAAATTGGTAGACCACTTATTTGACTGATAGTACACTGTCTGTAGTCGAGAAGCAAGGTAAAAATAGTATAGTTTATTAACTTTTATATGATCGGTCTTTAAAAGCATTAGAAATTGATGCCAGATAGAGACTTATATAGATAATTGTAACTATAGCGATGCTTGGTGAAAGAAACCTAATGAAATGATGTCATTTAATAAACGCGTTCCGAAAAAGGCTAATATGTTACTGTGTTGGTCTATTTCTAGTGCGAATTATGAAACTAAAAGTCATAAAACAGATTCAATTAACATAAATTTGAAACTACTGAACCAATTTGAGAAATCATCTGGCTGAAGACTATATTTTATTCCACGCGTAAGAAATCTAACCCTATACTGTTGTAATTTAGTTGTCGTGTGCACAGACGTCGCTTAACATGGATAAATATTTATATTGCAATCAGTAAGAGCATAGTCCCCAATACGTTGTAATTGCTAAGTAACCTCCCGCATCAGTAGTTTCAATATATTCGCTATAACGTTGTATTTAGCTACGTCCATTCCGTATTGGACAATATTGTTGGCACAATATGAAGACATAGGGGCGACGCATGTGTTATATAAAAGTAATGCGAACATCCATTTTTGTGTTCTGTTCTCAGTTCGCAAGCTTCTGTTTGACGATGGTCGGGCTTCTCTTTTAAGCATGAGCTTGTCTCTGTTCGAGTCTAGACTTGATTCTTGCAGCGAGTTTGATGATAGGTTCAATCTATTGACAAAGTTTTGGTTAGGTTAGGAAGGAATATGTGAAGAAGTGTGGCAAGATACTTACTTAGAACCGAAGTAGGAGGGTGGTGTGGTGTCCAGGACACTGGTAGGCTGTAAGCAAATAAAGGATAATTAAAAATTTGTAATTTTTTAAACGGAGCAGTAAACAAGCCCAAAGGTAAGGCCACGTGGGCAAGGCTGCAATAGACAGATCTCTCTACAAGTAGACGTTATGCTTGGGTACCGAAGTCCGAAGGAAGAGTGTCGGAAGTCGTATATATGCGTCAGAGTTGAGAAAAACTTCGATAGCGTGATGCAGGATGTTGGAGCTTCTGTATATGCTCACTAGATGGCGATAGGAGTCGCTAAAGGCATATCGGCTCACCGAGCTAGGTTTAAGGGTCCGGCGCGTGGCTGAGATTGCACCAAACAAAAGTGGGCAGAACCAGGGCCGGAGTATCACAGTGCTCATAAACGCGAACTAAGTTTACAAGCAAACGTGTGATCTTCGATCGTGCATCATACGCGTTCTCGCGTTCAGCGAAGGCCCTGAGGCCGTATTGCCTATCGTTTCTGACGCTCGCGATCGCAATCAAATGACAGTTTTTGTATGCGAAATCTGACATTTGATTACGATACAGATTACGATACAGGACAGGGCTTCTGGACTGAGTCTCAACTCAGTTGAGCCAAGCGGTTAGGCTCGGTCCATTGCAGCCACCTTGGCGTAGATAGACATATGCCGTATGTAAGATACCCTTCCAACGCACCGTGTTCTCCTTCTCCTCGCTATCCGACGTGTTCCCCGACACGATTCTCTTGTTCTTGCAGAGCGCGGGCTGGCAGCGACAGCCGCTGCCGCAGCCGTTGTCAGCCTTCACACAGCCGCACATCTTGGTGGAGCAGCTGCCGCGGCAAGTGCAGTGCGTAGTGCCGCCGCTGTCCCGTTTGATGGCGCGCGGCTCGCGCGACTGTTCGGTCGTTGAATCGGCCGCGGTGAAGTTCATTGTTAGACGGGAGCGGTGCGCCTGGGAATGTTTGAGATATTAGGTACGGTCAAGGCTTTAATTCACGATGAGCCACCATGTATGGATGTATATATTATATATTATGACGCTATAGCCGTATTTATGCCCTAAGTAATACTTTACAAGGTATGGGTGATCCGTGAAAGCGCGTGTTTTGATTTTTAGTGCAAATTTTACGCGTTAAGATGTCAGTCATGAGCGTGGTAGTGCAGCGGTATAGTGGCGGGCTGTCTGGCAGACTTGATTTTTCTTTTTATTTATAATTATTTGCTTCTCTACAGCTCACTACAAACTCAATTTTGGTCGTATCAAAAATCTACACTAACACCTGACCAATTTTTAGTAGATTGCTAACCAAGGGTGGAAAGTGACCCATTTCACCTGAGATATTTCTGGCGCTCAAACGAAGTGAGAGCGCCAATAGTTCTTGGGGAAATGGGTAATTTCACCCGAGTTAGACATTTCGACTATGAGGAAAGTAAAATAGTACAAAAAAAATTATTAATTTCAGTATTCAGTAAATTGAATTTACTTACAGTGGTGGCCACGTAATTAAGAACGATTTGAAGTTCCAGATTATTTTTAACTAAATCATGTCATATGTAGTCGTGGGTCCTTCTTAGAAGTAACTAGTTACGTTATGAAATAGCCACATGAATAGAGCAAACGGGATTTAGAATAAAGAATAAAATTACTGACATTTTTTTACAAATTTTGTTTTTATTCTCTTTAGTAACAAATTCAAATAGTAATGAAGCTGGACAAATAATTAAGAACGATTTATTGAACTGCTCGAAAGTTTTTTTATTTGAAACTTAGATTAACTAAATCACACTAACGTGAAGTTTGTACAGAAAAAAAAGCAATCTAATACATTTTAACTAAAATTAATAGTTAGTAGCATGTCCACGGCTTTTTATTACTGCCTTACACCGGCGAGGCATTGAATCTATCAATTTTTGACATTTCGCAAGAGAGATAGAGTTCCATTCTTCTAAGAATACGTCATACAGTTCTCTTAAATTGCCACACTGTCGATTTGAAACTTTTTTCTTGACTTCGCACCAAAGATGCTCTATTGGGTTAAGATCGGGGCTGTTGGCTGGCCAATCTAAGACAGAAACTGATTGCGTTGTGAGGAATTCCTTAACGGTACATGCAGTATGCTTGGGATCATTGTCGTGCTGGAATGTCCAAATAACCGGAAGCACGCCTTCAGCATATGGTAACATTGTTTCTTCCGGTATGTTTTTGTATTGAAATTGATCCATGTTTCCTTCTATCAGCCTAACAGGTCCAACACCATGTCCAGAAAAACATCCCCAAATTTTTACATTTCCCCCGCCATGCTTTAAAGTAACTTTTGTGTACTTTGGGTCGGACGCTTTATTTGGAGGCCGTTTTACATATCGTTTGCCATCAGAACATACCCTATTTATTTTTGTCTCGTCAGAAAAAAAGAACGTTTTTCCACTGTCTGACTGTCCAGTTTTCATATCTTCTTGCAAATGCAAGCCGGGCTTGCCTATGACACCGTTTCAACATAGGCACCTTCCTTGCTATCCTTCCGTGCAACTTTTCTTCTACCAAACGCATTCGAATACTGCGTGCCGAGATTGCTGAAGGGTTGTTTTCGCCAAAATATTCTTTTCTCAACTCATTAGACCCTTTAAAAGAATTTTGTTTTGCCAAACGAACGATATTTCGATCATCTCGACGAGATGACTTTCTTTGTCTAGGTACACGCGGAACATTTGAAGTAGTTTGATACGTAGCAAAATGCTTTATGGCGTGGAAAACCATAGTTTTTGAACATTGCAGATGATCGGCTATGTGTTTATACGACCAATTCTTGTCGCGAAGTTTTAGTATTACTTTTCTTGTAGATTTATCACAACTTTTATTTTCCCCCGTTGTTTTTATATGAAGCAATCGCCTTTAAGACTTTTACGGCACTAAATGGCGCCAAAATTATTCAAATAATAACCTAAAAGCACAAAGCGGCGGTCCGTTCTCTATTTAAATTTGAATAAAAAATAAACTATTCAGCGTTCTTAATTATATGACCAGCCAGTAAGTAGTAATACTAGGTTTAGATGTAATATATAAAGTTTATCTATTTATTTTTTAGCCAATTATATGTATAAATGAATTTACCGCTAGTAAGGAAAAGTTTTACGATACCGAGAGAAGTACAAAAATATACATACAGTTAGTAACACTTGTCAGTTTGAAAAAATCTTCTCTATAAAAAATCGTTCTTAATTATATGACCACAACTGTATATCCAACCTCCAACGGTACCTTTTCGACCTGGCCACTTGCCACGGCCGACTATAAAAAAAATCGAGTTGGTCACGACCAAGGAGCTTATAAATATACATACAAAACTGGAGGTTCAACGCCGAACGAAGAAGTTTGACCTTTATTACTTATTTATATATTCCATCTCTTTCTTTCACATTTCACGACTGACTTCCATCTCTTTCTTAACCTAACTAAAGAAAGAGATGGAATATGTTCGTGACGTAATAAAGATCAAATTTCTTGTTTCAAACAGATGTTCGGCGTTCAACCTACAGTGTTGTAGGTATATAAGCTTCTTGGTTACGACGTGAATCTAGATGGTCATGCCGAAACGTGAAAAAAAAGTGTCATTGACGAAACTCAATTATCTTCGACTCCGTGGCTAATCGAAAAATTACAAAAAAAATACTTTCTACCCAAGAGATGAAAACGCAATTTTCCACCCGGCTATCTACCCATGAACATTAAACTTTCCGAACAGGAGAGATGAAAAGAAATAATCATTCTCATCATACCTGAATCCGCTTACAGAGCGGCGTGGCCCTCCAGTCTGGATCGTCATCGTCATTCTCCAAGTCATCATCCTCTTCCTCAGTCAACTCCACGTATTCAGTTTTCTTCTCTTTCGAAGGCTCCTTCTTGATCTTGGGCTTCTTAGTGTTACCATTTGTCGTTGCTGTGCGGATTTCATCTAGTTCGTCAACGAGCTTTTTCTAAAAATTACAAACGGCAAAGTTAGACTTTGAAGCTAAGACTTGTCTCTTGATAATTCCCTATGGAATACATCACTTCCTAAGAGAAAGTGGTAAAGAAAGTGCTAACAAAGCATATGGTGGTATCGAGCTCGATGAAAAATTGATTAATCGGAACATGCGTTAATGGTTTGGAATAGTTAGGCCTTCCAATTGCATTTTCATCTTCGTAGAATACAGAGGAAACCAAACAAGCTCCATTAAAAAATGGTACTTAATTCATAAAAGGTCTTTGCGTTGAAAAACACGCCCAGCCAGGTAGATTTTATTTCAACTATCTGATTAAAATTTTAACTACCTGTAGCCACTCAGTCATGCGCAACTAAATTCCAGTTAAAATTAGCAGCCTAAACTATACTATTTAAGCTCTGCCCAAAATGTTTGTACATTAGTGGTCTATCCTAAATATTTTTGTGGAAAATCCTTTTTAGGGTTCCGTTTTTATTATTCTGTAAGTGTGTGGTAAGAGATCACCACCGCCCATAAACATCTGCAACACCATGGGTATTGCAGATGCGTTGCCAACCTAGAGGCCTAAGACGGGATACCTCAAGTGCCAGTAATTTCACCGGCTGTCTTACTCTCTACGCCGAAACACAACAGTGCAAGCACTGCTGCTTTACGGCAGGATTAGCGAGCAAGATGGTGGTAGCAATCCGGGCGGACCTTGCACAAGGTCCTACCACCTGCAAGTGCCATGTGTTGCCATGAAATAAACAATTTTAGTAACATATAAAGGAAGTTTCCAGATAAATTAATTAGGACATTTTGTGGGACTAAGTAAAATTAGGCTGTTTCATTCACCCTACCAATTTGCAATTCTTTCTCTAATCGTCGAAATTCTCCAGTCTATCGAAATGGGATAGATTTATGACAACCGTGACCGTTTTTATAGATCCTAAATTATTTCAGTTGACTTAACATTTCATTGTCAATTGCATATTTTCATCTTAATTCTGAGTATTCACTCAGTTCCATACATATTTCTACTAAACTACACATTACAATAAAAAAACACCAATTTACTCCACTATTTACTATCAAATCCATTCAAGACAATGTATACTAAGTATTCTACATACATTTTCTGCCTCGACTTGGTCCAGTCTCTCTTGTTGGTACTGGATTACGTTCTGCAGATGTTGGCAGGCCTGGCTTTTGTTGCCAACCACGCCGCGTTGAAGTGCCACTAACGCAGATACCTGTATAAAGAAAATATGGACTTGGGACTCAAGTTTTTAATGATACTAATGGCAAAAACTCACTGCCCGTGATGCCATAAGTCGTCGCTAGAAACAGCGCGTTTTTTGTATCATTCGTCGATAGTAATTTAAAAATTCGTAGAAAAATGAAAAATATACACGCTGGTAGTTGATTAATGAATGCGGATACAGTGTAGTCCGTTTAGTACGACTTCGTATTTAACAACCAGCCGTTTTTAGCGACGTAAGTATAGGCATATGTTTGGTTTTAATATGAGACACCATGAAAGTACATCGAATCGTTTAGTACGGCGTCCGGTTAGTACGACGTAATATCACCGGTCCCTTGGCCGTCGTTATAACCGGATTCCACTGTATTTACAAATTGCCAGATACGATTTGAATGTACACCTCCTATGGCCGCTTGTAGATGCCCGTTGTTTTCACCGGGCAACGGACCGTTTTATTTTGCCGGACTTGCGGTTTTGTATGGCTTACAATGAATGTGTGTACATGCACCGGTCACTTGTCCGGCGACTTAACCGTACAGCACCCAAAAAAACGGTCCGTTGTCCGGAGAAAACAACGGACGTCTACAAGCGGCCTTAGGGTTTACGCCATGCGCCACTATTGGCGTAAACCCATAAAAGGTTCAAATCATGTCTGGTAAACCGAAAACAAATACATAGTATTAACGATTAGATTTTTCGCTGCCGCGCAGACAGCGTGGAAGACATTTTCGCATGGCATCAAAGATCAACGAAAGTACCCTATATTAAATACAAATTCAAATTTACATCCATCGGTCATCGTTTATAGTGCATAAGCTGTTATCAAGTCAGCAAATTACTTTGGCTTCATTTCATTCATCAGGTGACATAGTGGGGATTCACTCCATGAAAATATTAAAAAAAATCCTCGCTCTCTCACCTTCTGTTCACTCTGCAGCTTGAAGGTAGCCAGTTTCTGTTCAAACTCAGCTTTGCTATTCTCAAAGTCCATGACCAGCCGATCGTGCGCCTCTTTCACCTCTTCGTAGCGAGCCTGGTAGCCCTTCTCGCTCTGATTCTGGAGTTCCTTCTTTGCGTCAACAAGAAGGTCGAACAAGCATTTGAGGGCAACTTTCGCTTCAAGCATGGATTGGATGTTATCCCATTGCGTTCGAGATTTGTTCTCTGATGGAAAATTACAAAAATTAAGTAAAATCAATATTGTGTTTTTACGACACCACATAACAAGAAAAAATTACGGTTATTTATATTGATTATATCCCAGACAGTGCAACATTACCAAGCTAAATGTAGAAGGTTTATATAAAGCTATCAGCCAAGACTTCGCACAGGTGAAGAAAATGAGACCAAATATTCCTGTATGAACTTATTTCGTTCGTGTATTTTTTAAGCATTTTCTTATATACATACCTTGCCCTAACGTTAACAAACAACAAAAATAGAATTAGTCAAATAAGTCCAGCCGCTCTGAGATGATGCGATTCATTTGGCAATTGATTTTTATTTATAAATAATTATAAAATTCATAAATAGATAGATTTAATTACCTTGATCAGCAGTTAGGATCTTCTGTTGCAGATCGGATATCTGTGCCTTGCGAAGCGCCAGATTGTCTTCGAGTTCCGCCATCTTTTGTCGGCTCTCTTCGTTATCTGGGGCATTGCGTAGGTTTTCAATTTGCTCCGTTATCCACGCTCTATAAAGAAAATGTCTAGCTAATACTAAGAAGCTAAAATCATATCCAATACCTAAGTAGAATCGGATTGACCTGTAAACCAGTGTTTCTTAAATTAAAATGAAACGGTTCCATTTGGCCAACTTTTAGGCCACAACGGCCATCTGTTCTCCATGTTATATGGCCGGCCTATTGCCACTTCAACGAACTAATTCGCTTGGCTATGACCCTCGTTGTCTTACTGTTATTAACCCCCGATGCAAAAAGAGCGGTGTTATAAGTTTGTCCGTTGTGCGTGCGTGCGTGTGTGTGTGTGTGTGTGTGTGTGTGTGTGTGTGTATGTGTGTGTGTGTGTGTGTGTGTGTGTGTGTGTGTGTGTGTGTGTGTGCGTGCGTGCGTGCGTGCGTGCGTGCGTGCGTGCGTGCGTGCGTGCGTGCGTGCGTGCGTGCGTGTGTGTGTGTGTGTGTGTGTGTGTGTGTGTGCGTGTGTGTATATATTAACTTTGAAGTGATAAAGTAGGGGATTTACAACTTTATTCATTAAAAAGAATAGTTCATTGAATCAGGCGTTACTTTGCGGCCAATGAACTGAAACAATAACTTTGCTCACCCGTGACCTTATGATAGCTACCTTTATGCAAGAAATGTGTGTACATGCAGTTCCTCCAACTCAACACTCTAAGAACACACACAAATCATACAAACCCATCTATCACCACCACCACAATACACTGAGGTGTTTCTAACTCAACCAGAGCACATCTTCAGAGCAACACAACCGTTCACCATGCTACCAGACCAGATGTTAGTTTCTCTAAGAAAACGTCTGAGCACCAAGCATTTAATTCAATATTTTAGGATTTTGCTTTATTTCCTCGCATTATTGGAGCAAAGCACTATATAAATATGCTTTAGCGGAAATGACAATTCGTGGATTCATACTCTTATTTATTGACGGACTACGAACTGCTTTTTCCCGGCCTCGGCAATAATATACTATTGTTACTTGGTTTAATGTCGTCTCAAAGGATTTCGCAGCCTTTCGTTTTTTTAATTGGCTGAACACTAACCTGTACTCCATAAGTTCTTCCAGAGACTTCTCAGCCTCTACGATGCTGAGATGCACCTCTAACTCTTGCTCGATGTATTGCTGCACGGCGCCTGCTTTCACGTTGCCCTTGGCGCTTCGCTTCATCTGCGTCTGCTTCTGCCTGTCCAGAGCTTCCTGGAAAATTACGATAGCCGTGTAAATTTGTAGTTTAAAAATATTACACTGCTTATTGTATTTTAATAAACTAAACTAAATTTCGCTATGATTTCTTTGGCAAATGTACGGGAATGGGATGTCAAGAACTTGCATAAGAAAGAAAGAAAGAAGGAAAGAAGAAGAATTATTTTGGCTCCATAAGGACGACCTAAAACTAAGACTAAAACTATGTTACATGGTGACACGTCACCAAAAAGGGTCTCCACTCAGCATGTGTTGCCGCACATTATGTGCAGTAACACTGATTTTCTGTGGAGCCCAAACGTTAAACATGTATGCATGAGCCAGTTCCTTTGCCCCAGTCAGACGTAAAAAATTTAAAACCATAGACAAGGAAGAAGTGACGTCGCTCTGTGTAAAAGATAATACAATACTGCTGTCGTGGCAATAAATAACCTTAAAACATACAAGCATACAAGTTGCATTACATCGCAGATTATTCAGGGGCAATGAATACAGTTGATTAACCAAATACCGCAATGTAGTGAAACTTGCATGGAAGTTCTCGCATATTCTAAATGGGGCTTAACACAAAGGTTCCCTGGCACGTGACGCAGTTTCCTTGACTGTACAGTTGCCTTCAGACTTTTCGGAGCAAACAAGGTGATCAAAAATATCGGAGCGTGAACTCTAATGCCTTGAGAATAGAGTGCATGCTCCGATATTTTTGACTACCTTGGCCGCTCCGAAAGATTTGTTGGCGACTGTACAATAAAAAGTCATTAGTCCTTCCTTACCTTTCTTCCAAGATACAATAACTACAAGCTACGATTTTGCATAAAATTGAAAAACAATCCTCCTTCAGGCAGTTGAGAAAAACAGACATAGAATTGAAGAACTTTTCTGTGGATAGCTATTTAAACAATATAATAAGTAATTGCACATACTGTACAGCCAACTACAAAGAGATCGAACTCAACACCTGGTTAACATCTGGTAGCATGGCGTACGGTTGTGTTGGTCTGAAGATGAGCTCTGGTTGAGTTCGAAACGCGTCAGTGTAGTGTGGTGGTGATAGATGGCTTTGTGTGATTTGTGTGTGTTCTTGCAGTGTGGAGGTGAAGGAACTGCATGAACACGCATATCTTGCATTAAGCGTGTAGCTATCATAAAGGGTGAGCAAAGAAATTATTTTAGTTCATTACAAAAATATGTATGCGCCAACCTTCACGTTAAGTGAATAAAGTAGTGTATATATATTTTGATATCTCAATCTCTTTGTAGTTGAATGTACACCCTGTGGTTAGAGAATGAAGAGTAATTTAATTACCTTTAGCCTCTTGTTAACCGCGACAGCTTCCTCCATTTTCCGCTTGAGCACGTTCTGCTGTTTGGCGTGCAGCGACTCCATCTTGGCCATGGCGGTGGCGCGTTTACGATCCTCGTTGCGCAGACGCAGCATGGCCCGCTCGTTATCCGCCTTCCATTTGCGGAACTTCTCGCTTTCCTCGCGCATTTGACGGATTATTTTCACCTTTTGATGTAATAATATTATATTATATTAATATATCTTCATTTCGAATCGTTTATTTAGCTATTCATAGTAATCTTAAAGCTAGGTTAGTATTTTTTTAATAGAGTGCAAGAAAGCGAATTTTTCTTGCAGGTCTAATCTAAACTAGGCTTTAGACTTAAACATACTAACTTAGCAAGTCAAACAAAAGCTTGGAAAATTTAAGGCTCTTTTTGGTACTTCAAGCATTGATACAAAGTCGTACTAGAAGCACTGACCCTTAGAACACAAGAATGATTGTGTTCACATGATATAACGTCGTGTCGAGCCGAGCTGTTGTAGTTTTACGGGGCGTACCTCCGTCTACCAAAGGATCTATCTAGAATACGAATTTCCAAACCCCAAAAGTCAATTAACATTATAATCACCTTAGTAGCCTTCATAGCCTTGAGTTCGGCGTTTAGAGAAGCTATCTTAGCCTCGTTCTTTTCTTTGGTCTTGATGACGGAGGCTTGCTGCTGGCACTTTTTCTTCAGCTCGCTGATTTCTGCTTCAAGGGTCTGAACCTTGGTGCGGCGCTCTTCGTGGGACGGGTCCTTACTCTATGTTATAAAAGAAAAATTTTATAGTACTGATTTGAAAGAATTATAACCTTTTTCCGGATCCAGCCAATTTAAACACGCACTACAAAGTTAATCACAGTTCTTTGTTGTTTAGCTATGAAGGATTAACTTTAAAGCGTATCATATTTTTAACAAATTCATTTTGTACTTGTAGAAGGAGAAAGGTCAGATTTTTGTGTAGATTTGGCCGATTCACGGACATGACTGAAAAAGGTAATCTCCTGGCCACGAAATCTGAAAAGATCTCGCAATTTCGGATAAATAGCAAAGACAGTGTGAAATTTACGACATAGCGTAAATATTTCTTTACACTATTAAATATTGCTGCATAGAGCTGTCGTTGGGTAAAAGGTTAACTAGAGCCGCTAGCACGCAGACCATTTATCATTCTTGATACTCAATGCATTTCTACCTCGTTTACGTAGAAGTAGAGAGACAAAATTGTAGTCTGTTGGACTGTTGGTATACCCTAACCACAGTCACAATGGAGGGACAGAGTTTATAGATGTTATAGATCAGTTCGAAACGGCCTTACCTTATTATTCCTCAACTGCTGCACAAGTTCTTCCTTCTCTTTCTCCAAGAGCGCTATCCTCTCTTCATTCTCTCTGAGATTATTGTGACTGTCTAGCATGTCTTTATTGTTGGCTAGAATGGCTTGGACCACTGAAGCTTTGATCGCCATTGCTCGGTTGAGCTCCTGTAGCTCTTGGTTTAGTGCCACCTATAAAACAAAGTTATAATACAATTAATACAAATACAAATATGTATTCTTTATTGCACACCACAAATCAGTACAAAATTGTACATATGAACACAAAATACATGGTAGACAATAGGCGGTCTTATCGCTCAAAAGCGATCTCTTCCAGACAACCATTAGAGCACAGGAACTTACAGTTATGTTAATAATAGATGGCGGAAACAAAAACACGGTAATAATAAACTTATAGTATTAGTAAAGGAGGATCAGATAAATATAGTCATGCTCTTTTGAACAGTGCAGTGAAGATGTTTACCAGTGTGCATGTACAGTCGAACCATTTGATTCCTGACCCACTGTAGAAGGTGTTCACAATAAGTGGCATAATAAATTCCCTTGCTGTCAAGCAATGCGATGTCACTATGACTTTTTCTACGAAAAGGTTCCACAGTGGCTCACGATTCATTTGTTTCGAGTGTACTTATCATGTCCATATGCACACATTGATAATTTCTGGTCAAAAGACAGTGAGTTTAGTACATTGATAAACTCAATCATCAATACTCAGATTCATAGTACCTATACATAAACATCAATATCTGAGTCTGACTGATTCACTGATCAACATTCAGTCCATCATCAGTTCAGTAATTCAGGCCTAGAAAGCTGAAATTTTGCTCAGAGGTTTCATTTGTGACGAAAATAAATTGGAACAATTAAGGAATTCCGCAAAGAGGGCGAAGCGAGAGCGTAAGATTGATAAATTTTATAATAAATATGGCCTGGCAAAGTAATTAAATTAATTACATAAATAGAGTTAGAAAGCTGCAGACAGATTATCCATAGTGAAAATTCAGAAGTTGAATAACAAAATATTATTATACCTGTCCCATAGCCCTCTTCTCCTCTTCTAATACTGCTTGGTCTTCAGTCAGCACCACATCCTCACTCTCTTCACCCTCATCTTTCACAAACGACAGTTTAATCTCGTGATCTATCAACTCTTCATTAGTCTTAAAGTTAACCGACTGTAAGTCCTCCAACTTAGACTTGATCTCCTTAATATATTCAAGAACAGTTGTTTTATTAGCTGGATCGTCTTTATTATCGGACACATTTAAGTTCTCAATTGTTTGATTACACTGTTCTGTTAGTTCATTTAGTTTTTGTTCTATTTTATCCTTTGCTGCTTCTGCTAGGAGTGCCTTCTCGCATAAGTTTGTGTTTTCAATGAGCATGTTGCTTAGATGTTCTGTGACTTGCTTGTGTTTTTTGAGCAAATCTGCGTATCTGGCTTTTTCACGCTCAATATCCTCTAGAAGCTTCTCGTTATTCTGCTCACTGTCGGTAGGAGCTTGGCCCAGCAATTGTAGCCGCAGCTCGTTAACTAAGTTATTTAATCTGTAAAAATATTAAAAGGTTCGAGTGTTTTGTGTATCGCCAGTGTGAATGAAACGCATTTTAATAGGGGCATTTGACCCCCTTAAACAATAATATCAAGACAGCTATAATAAAAAAAAAACTATTTAATTTATCCCAAAAACAAGATTAATATTCAATTAAATGTAAAATACGATTATTAGTAGCTTAGCAATAAATAAATAGTCAGTAAATACATGTTTGGGAGAGCTCATAAGAAGTAATGTGTTACTACCTTAATGTTAAGTGCAATAAAGTCGTGTATACATATTTTTGTAACTTTTGCCGTGTCCATATCTTTGCACTGGACAGTAAATCAATTGATTGGTGGACTCATAAACTATTATCAAATTACCCTTGCTTATTTTATTACTAACCTAAAACCGACGAGCACATTTTAAAGAATCCGTGAAGCGGTTATCAATAAATAAATAAAATTACACAACGCCGGACACGATCTCTCGCGCATCGATGATTTATGGCACCACAAGCAGCGAATCTCTTAAAATTCGTGCTAGCATGAAAATTCTTACACCAACCCTACATTTTTGGGGTTCTGGAGCCAAAATGGTAAAAACGAAACCCTTATAGTTTCACCATGTCTGTCTGTCTATCTCGAGCTCCCCCCCCCCCCTTAAAATCTAAACCGGTTGATGGAAAAATTTTAAAAAATTCAGAGTGGTAGTTAAGTATATCAAACTTTCAAGGAAAACTATAACGGTTAAGTAGTTTAAGAGTAAATAGCAGCCTAAGGTATAAAATATACCTAAACTTGGAAGATTCCGTATAAAATATGTCATTTTTTTCGTAATGGCTACGGAAACCTATTTTGGGCGTGTATAACACGCTCTTGGCCGGTTTTTGAAATTGCCGCCACTCGTTCGTCCCAGGAGTCATATGGGAGTTGCCTCCGAGACTATCGGTGGTGTTACCTGACGATCTCAGCAGCCTTAGCGTCCTGGTTGATGATAGGTTTGTTGCGGATACGCCGCGCTCGGTCCGCGTACCGCAGCGTCGACACGGTCTCGTCCAAGTTGTAGTCCGCTGGACTGACGCACGCCACCATCAGCGTCAGCGAGTTGCCGCCCAGACTGTCTGGGGATGGAGAGTTGGAATGGAATAGAAGCGAGAGTTTGGAAGGGCTTTCGCACTGGATTTAAACAAGAACTTTATTGACATCAATACATCGACTGATGGTTCCTGGCCTGAGTTAATCTCGTAGCTATACGAAATTTTAGCAAATTGGAATAACCATTTTAAATCGTGTGTCTAAAATGGTTATATACCGATTTGTTAAATACGCGAAAGCTTATGAATCTGCATGCGTTTGTTACTCCATCACGCTAAAAAATGTTTACGGATTTAGATGATATTTAGTATGCAGATAGCTTCTGAAATTACACAAACGCTACATTCTATCCCGACATTCTTACAGGATCGGGATAAAATCCATAAATCTCAATTGCTAGGCTTCGTCCCCAGTGCGCGTGTTGCAGCAGCCGCTGAGTCGCGTTGCTCCGGAGACGAAGGGCTACGGATTAGCCCGAAACATGTCGAGCTAAACTCGATTTAAGACGTGAGTTATCCGGGTCATTATATTTAATATGAGTGAGTCTCACGGTAGTTTCATGTTCAAAATTAGAGACATGATATTTGAGACAGATGCTTTTTATGCAATGTTAATGAAGAGAACGACTTCATTTTCGGGAATTCCCGTAGGAATTAAGTAAAATTCCGATATTTCAATTCGACTGCCAGTTTTTAGTACATTGTGTCTTAAGGGCGGTAAACAAGGAATTACGAACGAGAGTCTATTAGAAGCCCGAAGTCGAAGACTGAGGGCTTTAATGAGTTGATGTTCGTAATTCTAGTACCGCCCGTGCGACATAGAATGTTTTTCATCACATTTGCGAGTAAAATTGTATATTTGTAAAAGAAAAACTAATATTTTTTCAAAAATTGCCGATACCGTAAGGTCGAGGGTTTTATTTGGGGGGTTGCAACTATTTACGAGCAAGTGTGATGAAAAATAGTTTACACGATCGAAACGGTGGCTAAAGGCTAGTATTAGATCGCTCGCGGCGCTTTAGGTCTCACGTAGGATTCGGCCTGTAATTTATTCACTTACCCTGTAGTAGCCGCGTAAGCTTGCTGTCCCTATAGCTAATATAGCTCCTGTTGGTTCCGTCCCCAAGGGCGGATATAACATTACCGAGGGCCAACAAGCCCTGGTTGATCTTAACCCCCTCTTTAAGTCGTTCGCCGCTAGCCTTCGTCTTCTTGATGCGTTCTGAACCAGCCAAGTCGACCAGGTGAAACTTGGAAGTAGTTGCTATGTTTCTGAAAGAAGGTCAATAATAAATCATGGGGAAACGGTTCAAAAGAAGAATGTTTTTCAGGTTTTTTTTTACTGTAGTAGGCAAATATAGCAGCAAAAAGGTACACCAAAGATTATTTATCGAAAGAACAACTGCATTATTTACAGCACTGGTCATGAGGCACATGTGCAAAGATATCGACACGGCCAAAGTTACAAAAAAATGTATACACGACTTTATGCACTTAACATTAAGGTCGTGTATATTTTTGTAACTTTGGCCGTGTTGATATTTTTGCACTTGACTGTACCAGTAAAGTCACGCATGAGGCACATGTGCCTCATGGGGCAGGAAACCTGTTAACTAGGGCCTTTCCTTTCGAGCGTTTTTAGCGCCCACAACAACGCAACGCCGCAACGTCAGCTGTGTCTTCAAGCAACAAGCAGTTAATGCTCACAAAGCAACGTAACGTTCATGCAGCAATGTCGCGAAATAAGTGGGTTTTTCCTTTTTGTTTATGATTCAGACCTTCAAAATTGCCGTCGCAGATTCGCTGCACGAACGTTAAATTGACGCTGCGTGGGCGTTAATAATACGTTGACATTCGAATGACACCTAGCGCCGTTGCGCGAATTGAGCATCATCGCGGAGCATCCGCGCGATGTGTCATTTAACATAAAATAAATTGTAGCCTCATACAGAATACTCACTTGTCAGACCGGCTTTCTTTAGAGATGATGATGGTGAAGACAGCGTGACTCCGGCTGGAGGCCTGGTTCATCGCGGTGGAGCCGGTGACGCGGCCCGAGGAGCCCTGTTCGAGTACCATCATTGTCTCCATGGTCGACGTGACTGCTAACTCCGTGATGCCTGAAAGATAATAGGAAATATTCAAAAGTTTTTTTTAAAGTTTTGGAATAAAAGTATCCAAACCAAAGCCACACATGGTGGATACAAAAATAATACTGTGCTAATATTGTATTAAATTTTTTGTACAGGGTTTTCGGCAGGTCGTGTGCCCAGTGCCGGCTTAGAGAGGGGTGACCCATTTCACGAAGCTATAAGTTACAATTTACAAGCAGTAGTCTCTTTTCGATGCATACTGTTAAACAAAGACTACCTCTTGTAAATTGTAACTTGTAGCTTGGGGCATAGGGCGCCAAGTACTATGGCGCCGAGCGTGCCAGCTCACTTAATTTCAATACCTATTTTTATTGATCTAAACGAGAACTAGATGCAGTGTATTAACTTTTACAGACTTATATTGTAGGAGTAAGTAATTATGAATATTCAAACACCCAACTGTCGTATCTAAAAGGGCACTAAAGGCATAACTAGACTAGCTCCTAGATGGCTAAGGTCGGCACAGAGTGTGCCAAATGCTTAGGGTGGGTAGGTAGGGACACTTGCAACACATTTTGGACCAACTAATATTCATCCCACACATGGTATTTTTCTTTAAGTCCTAACTGTTAAAGATGTTGTCTATGTTATGTAGTAATTATTGTAATCAGTAATATTCTCACCTGGCAGTATAACCCCTTTGTTAATATCTTCTCGTATCTCAATGATGGAGTGTCCCCGCTCCTTCCCTGAGAGCAAGTCATAGCACTGCTCTTGGTACAGTTCCATGAAGGACACATTCACTTTGAATATATACTTGTCTTCATGGGTTTCGATGAAGTCAAATATGTCCGCTACTGCTTGCGGGATTACACCTGAGGTTTGCCAAAATATTTAAATACAGCACATGGAGTATACAAGTTGAAAAAAAAGGTAAGAATCCAAATCATATTACCCTCCCTTGCTCACATCTGTCAAACGAGGGAGAGGGAAAAAATATTTTAGGTTCTAGCTAGATCAATAGAAAGTAAAAAAGAAACAACATACTATTTTTATTTATTTACAGTTACAAATAGCCCCAAGTTATGCATTGCATGTAGGTTAAAAAACATGTTTTAATTTTTTAAGATCTAACTCACTGTGGCAAGGGAAGGAAATACGTAATGAAATATTAATTTCCACTTCATCTAACAATGCAGATTACTGAGGAATTCACATTTGTAGTTCAAGGACTGAGCTGAGTAAATAGTCTATTACTGAACCATCTACAGCAGGCGTTTTTAAGCTTTTAGTTTTAACGGCACACTTTTCCTTCATCAAAGTTTCTCGGCGCACCAGTAAAAGCGCATAGAGGGCTCCATAACGGACAACAGAGGCTTATTTATTAATAGGGTCCAGTTGTCACCTTTAGGTACAAAACCCCATAAAGCTAGTTATATATTAAAATAGTATCAATGATTTCTATGCAGTGGTGTGCCGCCGCATACCGATTGAAAACATCTGATCTGCAGTCTTATTTGCACTTATCAGGTGAGATAAAGGTAAATAGCTGGTCAGTTTAAATAAAACAAAATAAATATATAAATAATAAATAAATATTCTTACCCAATTTTGTTGAGTCACCATCAGATCCAGAGTAATTTGTGCCCATGGTGTAGGTCTTGCCAGAGCCTGTCTGGCCATATGCCAATATTGTAACATTGTAACCTGTAGATAAATTAAAACAAAATGATCAGAAGTGAAGAAATTCAAATTTTTAACCAAACCTTAAATTTTTTTGATTTCAGCTTTCTATTCCTACTTTTAAGAAAGAGACAAAACAGAGGCACAGATTTAGTTCAGTTGCAGGAGAGAGGTTTCTATTCTAGTTGAAATCCATGTCTATAAATAAAAATGGCTTGAAGAAATGATACTTCAGAATGGTAGCACCTATTTGGTGACTTCTCTTTTGTAGTATGAAAGAAAATGCCTCAAAAGTTGTAGGTATTTTAACCAACTTCTTATGACACTACTTTGTATTTATGTGTAGTCTGATGACAATACAATAATAATTATGGAGATGTTGTGATAGTGCTGATTTGTTGATGGAGCCGAACCTAAACTAGGCACTGGAACTCGAAGACAGGATAAAGAACCCTAGCTGTGCTTAGGCTTGATAGAATAGTCTTAGTGTACTTTGAGTGTGTAGTATTTTACTTTGAAATCTGATGATGGAACAGTCAGGCAGGCAGTAAAGCATATTTTTATTTTTTTAACCACAATAATTTGATACAAAAATTAGGATAATACCTTGAAACAGCTTTCCAATAAGACCTTTGACAGCTGTGTCATAGAACTCTTGCTGGTTTATGTGTTGTGCGAAAACATAATTGTACGTGAAAGCCAGGTCCTTGATCTGCACCTGATTCCCTCCAGATATAGCTTCAATGCACTCATCACACCCTCTGTCGATTTCCTGCTGCATCAGGGGCCTGATACGGAGCGCTACTTGAACCGTATCTATGGTTTTGCTGTTCTCGCCGTCAACCATCTTGGCTTTTGATCAGATCAACCAAACTTATGACCTAAGACCGTAAAAATGGTCATACATCCGCAATGCCCTTTGTTGCGGTGTCAATGTTTTTCTCTTGTCCCTAATGCCAGTTGACTTTTTAAAATGCCAACCAGAGACTTAAAATACTGTAAAAAGGTTGGTAATTAGGTACAGTATACTTCGATTTGTTTATAACTACCAACGGTGAAGGTTTCACTTGAAAAGCACGAACCTAACTAGACTTCATAAATTTGAGCAACGACATCCTACAGGGCATTTATAGCCAATTTAAGCGCGGCACTGGTCCACTCACCTTAACCGAGGTTATATTATGGTATTTGAATAATAAAAACAGCAATATAATTCAACTGAAGCGTACAAGAACATGATCTAGTTTTAAAATGACAACGGTTAGTTTTGATTTGAGATCAAACTGACGACTCGGCTCGGCACGACATTCTTAAAATAAATGTTGCCATTAAAAATATTTAAAGTATTGATAAAAGCGCCATCTATTAGGGAGTAGAATGTTTAAGATTATAATACCAACTTGAGGAATTAAATAATGCATGCCATTCATTATAATAATGAATTTTAAAAAGCAGTGTGTTGCACAAAAACAAAAAACAAATGAACAAAAAACATCTTGAATTGAAATGGAATTTTAACTCAATATTCCCCGTTGGATCGTTAGCGTGATAAGTCCTGTGCGTATTTTGACTAACGCTATTATAGTTATTTTTAAATGAATTTTAAGTTCCTTCATTAAATGTTTTATGAAACAACCGGTTTAACTAGGGCTCGAACACCACAGCACGAAATACTGGCAACTTCCTTTCCTTCCCTTGTTTATTTCATGTAGCGACAAGCCAGTAGAACTGTCAAAAGTTAGAAAAACGAGCGAAAACTGTAAAATTATTTACGTTCGTGTTTCATCTCATAACAATCACGTATTTTTTTCACTAATTGCCATCGATATATCCCTTAAATCATACAATCTAATGTTTACATCATTACTTATTCGATGTAAATGAGCAAAGTGATTCATATACGCCATAATGCCACCTAGAACGCGCGGAGTAAAGGCATCGAAAACATCAAAAGAAAATATCAATATCATTACCAAAAACAAAGTAAAAACTGCGAAACCAGTTCGAAAACCTCTAGCGGACAAAACTAATTCGGCGTCTGACGAAAATGCTTCACCAGAACCAGTTAAAAAGGTTATACAAAAAAGTACGAAGTCGTCGAGAAAAGTCGTGCCTAATGACGAAAATGCTTCACCAGAACCAGTTAAAAAGGTTATTCAAAAAAATACGAAGTCCTCGAGAAAAATTGTGCCTGATGTGATTGATGAAGAAAGACCACGTCGAAACAGGCGTTTACCGACCAGATATGTGGAAAACCTGGTATTGAACAACTTGTCAAACAGCAAAGAGAGTGCAATATCGCCCAGTAAACTTAATGCTAAATCTCCAGTTAAAAACTCTTCTAAGGTAGAATCTCCATTTAAATCCCCTATCAATTTAGACAACAGTTTGCTGGCAAATCGTCCACGAAGGGTCAGCCGACTACCTTCAAAATTTGACGACCAGTCCGAGAGCCCTAACAAGGCTACAATTCAACCATGCCATACAAGCACACCATTGGTGCCAAAATCGAAAAATCTGCTTAATAATGTGCCAAGAACATTAAGTGATAAACAAAAAGGTATATTGGATAACGAGTTATTACAGAAAGAAATGCCACAGAAAATATTGCAACAGAAAGTTACTCCCCAAAAAGTAATAGCACAAAAAGCTAAGCAACTGAAAGTTACACCTCAGAAACAAACAAAAGTTGTGCCCCAGAAAGTTATATCACAAAATAACAAGCAAATGAATGAATCCCCACAAAACACTAAACATGCACAAACAAAACTGGTTCAAAAGAAACTCTCTGACATTGTCAAAGATAATACTCATGCGAACATTGACACAAAAAGAACAAGACGAGTAAGAAAACCTGTTGAGTACAAAGAAGTAACATTAAGTCCCAAATTAAAAAGTCCAGAGACTACCAAACCCAGTAATAACAATGGTAAAAAAATATTGAAAGCAAGTTCCTCTTTTAGAGTCCTTGAAGATAAAAAAGAAAATAATAGAGATAACCTAGATGTCTATGAATTCACATTTGACCCAACTCAAGAGCCTCCACCACAAAAGAAAAAAAAGAAGAAAGTAACCAACAGAAAACAAGCAAAGCCAAAAACAAGAGTTTACAACAATAATTATGAAAAAAATTTGGCAAGAGCACTGGCAGACTTGAAGAATACTGTTAATAAGAAAACAGAAAAAGGTGGCATTCCTTCTAGTGCTGCTAATAATAATGCTCAACAAGTGGCTATTACTCAACCACCTGTGCCTAATCAATCAGGTGTTGTAATTTGTACAACTGCCCAAATACACAACAATCCTGACAATAATAATACAGTAAAAAGCAAAGTGGTAACTAAAAATCATGCTTCCATTCGTGTTGAGGATATTGCTGCTGATTTTGAGGCTACTATTGACCATCATGATGATATAAACTACTCACCTGTTAATTCACCCCATTGTAATGACATAGAACCAAACAATACAGGTAATGTGACTCCAGACAGAGAAGCTATTATTAGATTTGATGATCCTCTAAATTTACGCAATGAGCTTAGCTTCTTTGATGAGCAACCAGTAGCAAGCAGTAGTATGAATATGTCCACAAGAAATCCCACAGCAACACCGTGGCGTGTGGAATTTGAAAACTTGCCAATTAAATGGCAGGCCAATACATATGTCAAACCAGACATGACACCTGCTTTGGAGAGCTCTTATATAAACCAATTTGATGATGGTAAGAAGAAACATGTTTACACAAACATGATTGCACAGGAAAATGATGTATTGCCAGATATTATAGAGAATGAGGCGCCAAAATTAAAGCAAACAAGCATCATATCTTTTATTAAAGAAGTCATAGAAAGAAGTGCCAGTAAAAAAAAGAAATTAAAGGAGACTCCAAAAAAAGCAAATTCTTTGTTTGATGATCCTAATACTTCTGTAAATACTGTTGGCAACAAAACACCAAGTAAAGATAAATCTGACTCCTCTGAACAAATCACTAGTAAGGAAAATGAAACCAGTGCAGAATTAAACAAAGTACATAAGCGTAAAAATGATGGTGATATAAATCCAACACCAGCGAAAGTATCTCGCAAAGATAAAGAGAATACATTATTTGGTTTTGATGACAGTGAAAACCAACAAGAAAACATGTCACCAGTTGAAATTGTAAATAAAAATAGATTACGGAACTTGAGGAGTCGGTCAGGAGCTGTGCTCAAAGAATTAAATAAACAGACTGGTCCTATGAGAGTTGACTTACCTGCTGCCATGAAAACTAAAATGGCACCAAGTTCGGATGTTGTGGAAAAGATTTTTGATCAGATGAAATCTGCTACTGATGCTCCAGTGTTATTAGATGCACAAGAAGATGGAGTAGAAACTACAAATGTAGCAGATATGCCTGTTGAAAGGGCATCCATAGATGACGACAGCCAGTCTGTACATTTGTTTGAAGACATTGAATTAGTTCATCATGTAAAGGTAATTCTTTTATTTTTTTAGCTAATTTTCAATTGAGCTTTTTTTTAACTAAATGTGTTGAGTTTTCTGCCAACTGCATTTTATCTTTTATTGATGATTTTAAAATTAATTTGGACGTAAAGTAATAAAAAATATTATAAAGCAAATCCCAACAAAGCAAAAGTTTTTTCTTAAAATATAACCATATTTTTATGTTTTCCAGCCAACTCGCAAAAGCTATGGTAAATCAAAGAAGGTCACATTCCGTCAACACTCTTCAGACAGTGAGGAACGTGGGGAAGTTGCCCGTAACTTGTCAAGTGATGAAGAGGACTTGAGCTTCCATCTGCCTGAAGTCAAGACCAAGAGAGCAACTAAAAAGAAGAAGACTAAGAAACAGTTGCTGTCCAAGAAAGAGGTATGGGCTTTTTGTTTGTAAAGGACAACATTAGTACAGTTGGATTTTTTTAATAGGTTGTTAATTTTTTAAACTAACAGGAAAATATCTTGTGGTGGTATTGTCTAAAGCTTTACGCTCTGGCGCTCGCGAACTTATTCACTATCTCTTCTTATCCTCATCCCACAACATGTGACAGAAAGAAGTGGTGAAAACAATAGTAATTCAGAATGTGCGAGAGAATAAGGCCTTCAGTTTGTCTATTAGCCTATCTATTTCCAGAAAGTCAAAAGGCCCATGGTGGCACTTTTAATTTTATTATCAAATACAATATCTATTTGCCCAAAAGAGTAATGTGACTGACTAACAGACAGCGCACGGCCTAAATCACGATCGGGAGATTTAAAAAGAACAACACAATTTTTTTATTTTTCCACGGGAGCAGATTTGCGGGCAAAAGCTTGTTCAATATAACCTGTGATAACAGCCCGGGAATAAATATGAACAGATGGCTGATAAACAAAATATCGCTAAATGGTGTTAGTATCGTGTTTCTGACATTTGTGTCAGGTTTAGGATTGGTCCATTTAGTTAAATAAACCAGTCTCAGACTCTCAAACATGATACTAACGCCATCTAATGATTTCACGTGTCGAAAATCCCTCTTTTTATAGGTGTCACCTCTCCTTTGTCTATAATTTGCACTGAAGGGCGGCTACCACTCGGATCCGATTCGGGATTTCGAACGCAGTAAATCCATACAAATCTATGGACCTACCTACCACCACAGCTACCACTTATTTTTTTATGTACCTTGTTTCATTTTTCACAGTTTTGTGAACTAATTTTTTATTTTGTTTAATTTTATTGCCTTGACATTTTAATTATTTTATTGTTTGTTTAATTGATTGTTCATATACATACCTATTTCACAAATTTGACATAGATTTATATTCTTGTTTTTTACCTTTAATTATTATTCTTTAATTTCACTAATTTGACATTGTAAATTCTATTTTTATTTTTTGTATACATTGGACGATCCTTTTGTGAATTTCTTATACTCGTAATTACCTGACATGCGTTATTAATGTATTTTTTCAAAAGGTAATTTTATTTATTTTTATTTTATTTATTTTTATTTTATTTATTTTATGTAATAAATAAATCTAATCTAGATAGATATCTAATCATACAAACAGTAGTTTTCCGTCCGAAGTTTTCTCCAATTCGGAATTCTGCATGCTGGCCTGTGCATACAGAATTGAAATAGACGTATGTGTGATGTATATCGGAATTCCGAGTGTATATGGCCACCCGATAGGAGACAAAAAAAAACAATATGATAGGTAATTCATTCATTATATTTAATTGTTATTTCGTAATTTCAGAAAGCGGAGGTAGACGCATGGGCAGCTTGCTTCAACTCGATGTGTGAAGATATTGAAGAATTCGACCTGGTGGTTGAATAACAACATAAATCAAGTTTATTTTAGTTTACGTGTAATATAATCAGGTGATAATATATCACGCCATCATGATTTAGGCCTTAGTTTAAACCATAATCAAGAGATTTTATTTTTATGTGGCCATATTTAATATTTGCCATTCTGAGTACAAAACTCGTCACAATTTTTTTTACATGACATTTAATGGATTATGTATAATTTTATTGAATTTCTGCATTTAGAATTTAAAAAAATGATAATGTTAAGTTTATTTTAAGTCAAATCTTAATATAAGTGAGTGTGAAGTGTGATTGTTTTTAATATAATTTAATTATGTTTGATGAATGCAGGATTCTCAATTTTGAATTTTGGTCTTAATTCTCAATTTTGCAGGTTAGTTAAGCTGACATTAGATCTGTATTGATCGTTATTGTTAATATTTCGATTGTTTATCGTTAAGAAATCGCCGGCTCGAAGTTAAAAATTTACTTTTTACGGTATTATTCATCCCAGGTAGCATTTAGAAGAAGAAAAAAATTGTATTTTAATGTTGAACTTTTTCATCTCATTGTGGTAATAAATGTTAAGCGCTTTGGCTAATTTATGCGTAAATATGTACAGGCACAACTACCTCAACGATTCATCATCATCATTATGATATCGGCTGTAGGACGTCCACTGTTGAACAGGCCTCCCTCTTACATAGGCCTCCCCCATCTCAACAATTACCTACATAAAATATAAGCTTAATCATTAATTGTTTGTCATTTGTACGGGCAAGGACTTTAATTCATGATTTTTTAAAGGAAGAGTCATTACGATTTTCCTTGTTATTAATGTGATGACGTTTACTGTGAAATGGTTCCATGGTGGCTCATGAATGAAAGTCCTTGGCAGTACTAACGATCCGCACCGGCTCCGCGCTGGTGCGAATTTGAAAAAGTAGAGGCAAAAATCGTCAAAGGCGACACCTTCACATTTTTAACTCCCTTTCTCCAAAACTATACACGTGTGAAGCCGAGACGAGTCGCTCGTTATAGTGTATGTCAAGGAAACTGCTTTGTGCTACCAATGCCGAGTTGACATCCCATACATTTCCCTAAGAAATCATAGCGAACTTGTTTATGAAAAGGTTTCACCCTGATTGGTCATTCAGTTTCTTCTACTGTATGTATACCTTCGTGCAAAAATCTGTACAGTACCATTATCTCCACATTGACACTCGGTAATTCTAGAATGATTGAAATCAAGATTTGGTCATGGCCGCGACAACGTCTAATCCGGCTTTGTATATTAGACAAAACAAAACAAATAGTAATTTGTTTGTAATTTATCTTTACGATTTAAACCGAGATATCCCGAGTGTCAAAATGGAAGTTATCGTAGGGTAAATGTGAAAACTGCATCAAAATCCTTTCCGTGTTTTAAAATATCTGTCTTCATACAGACAGTGGAAAGCGACTTTGTTGTATACTATATAGAGATTCGATAAGAAAGAATCGTTCGAAATATAAATAAAATACTGTAATACAAACAACATCTCTAAATACACAAGGAAGCAGAGATTTGCAACCTACCTCGGCCGTTTCATTACTATAAGAACTATTGTATATCGGAAAAGTAATGAACAGTGCATACATTTTTCACCTTACGCTTATATGACGGTGGCGAAACGGCCAGTACGTGTATTATTTTGACTCAAAGTGTAGAGTTTGTGATTACGGCTTGTAGAGTTAGAAGCTTGGTGAAAATATCGAAACATGAACTCTAATACCTTAATAATAGAGTGTATGTGCCGATATTTTTGACCACCTTGGCCGCTCCGAAATATCTGATGGCGAGTGTACATGAGATCTGATAACTTTTTGACAGTGCGGGCCACATGGTAATCGCACAGACCTTATATCGAGATAGACGAAAAGAGCGCTTCAAACTGTATGAGAACCTAGCGTGTCGAATTTTTCGTACCTACGATGACGTCACGAGCGAGATTTAGGGGCTGTTTCACCATCTATTGCATTAACCGCAAGTTAACACTAATCAAATGTGATAGGATGAAACCAAGACCGCACTTAGTCATGGGAAATACAAGACCGGAGTATCGCGCATTCAAAACCGCACGCGGTCAACCGATACAAAGGCGTGCCGCCGCGACTCGAGCCGCGGCTTTTTCAAAGCGTATCGCGCATTCGGTCAAAACTTTGCGCGGTCGGTCAAAACTTTGAACGTGGATCAAATTTTTTACACGCAAGGTAGGTAAACTCTTACGGTCTATCTCGATATAAGGTCTGTGGGTAATCGTCTTGGCAACATTTTACATTATTTGTTTTTGGTGGATTTAACAATTTACTCTAAGAGGCTGATTCACCACCCATTTGATAAATTTTATTTGAAGAATAAATGTGATGCCATCTCCGTCTATTCGAACCAAAGCAAACAGAGACGGCATCACATTTATCCGTCAGATAAATTTAATCAATGGATGGTGAAACTGGGGGTAAATCGTTAAAGTTGCTTTCGAGGTCTTAAAACATCTCTAGCTCTACATATTATAAAAGAAAGTAGCCATTCGCGTCTGTCTGTCTGTTCATCAGCTAACTCCAAACTTTTAATGTTTACATGGAAGGTTTTTATATACTTATCTAGTGATTAATGTTAGAGTAGTCCGATTTAGACAAAAAAAAAAACCATCGTATTTTGTCGGAAAAGTTAGTATTTACCTTGCTTTCTCAACTAGCCTACTAAAATTTACTGAAGCTAATTGCATAATTATAATGTTGTGTTATGAACAATCTACAAACAGACAAATAATATTTCATGAGTTCAAAAGTCGACCAAAAATTTTGGTCTAACGAAATATTTTTGACCACCTAGGTATGTATTGAATAAGTTGACAGTTTTCTAAAAAATATATTATTTAAGTATACCTACAGTTAATTTCTTTTATACTATAAACGCATTGTATGCGTTATAGACAGTTAAGGGATACTACCGATTATTTTTTAATTTAAAACACTGAGACAAATAATTGTATATACTTTTTGTAGCAATAAAATATTTAATAATAGGCAATGCATTTTTTTGTGAAAACGCAATCTTATTAACGCAAACATATATTTTGCCAAGAGCGCCGCCTAAGGTTTCGCCAATATTTGGAACAATTATATTTTTTTTTACAAATATAAAATTTTACTCGCAAATGTGATGAAAAACATTTTATGTCGCACGGGCGGTAGGTACTAGAATTAAGAACATCGACTCATTAAACCTCTTCGACTTTGGGCTTCTAATAAATAAATAAATAAATAAATAAATAAATATCACGGGACAATTCACACCAATTGACCTAGTCCCAAAGTAAGCTTAGCAAAGCTTGTGTTATGGGTACTAAGCAACGGATAAATATAATTATATAGATATAGATACATACTTAAATACATATTAAACACCCAAGACCCGAGATTCGTATTTTTCATACAAATATCTGCCCCGACACGGGAATCGAACCCGGGACCTCAAGCTTCATAGTCAAAACTAGGCCAGTCGTCACTAATAGACTCTCGTTTGTAACTTATTTACGCCCGATGTACTATTACGGAACTACCAAATATACACCAAAAAAATTCATAAAAACGGCCAAGAGCGTATCGAAAAAATTAAGTAATATTTTTCTAAGGATTTCGTATTTTATACGGAATCTTCCATAGTTTAGGTATATTTTATACCTTAGGCTGCTATTTACTCTTAAACTACTAATAATTCTCAAGCAAACTTAACCGTTATAGTTTTCCTTGAAAGTTTGATATACTTACTACCATCCTGAATTTTTTCAAATTTTTTCACCCACCGGGTTAGATTTTAGAGGGGGGGGGACGCTCGATTTTAATGAAAATTTGCACTTTAAAGTTGAATATTTCGCAAACAAATCACTGAATCGAAAAATCGTCTTAGCAAACCCCTAATGGCATCATTCGTATTGTCATTGACTTTGTATCATTTTCATGCATTTCTATTTTCGTCTATTAAATTACCTACATTCTATCCTTGCCCCCGGCAAGATGTTAAGTATATATTCGCGATGCGTTGGACTGCACTGAGTTTTTTAGTACATTATTAGAGATCTTCGCGATCGGGTGTATTCGTTAACATTAATTAATCCTTATTTTACATTAACATTTAAGAGTCCATTGTAAAACATTATTATATATTTTTTGAGTGAACATAAACTATTTCATTTAACTGCCAACACCATCGCAAACCCCGCATCCCGCACATTTTGGTTCCCCTAATTTTTTTGGAATTTTTTATTGTACTATTTTGTCGGCATAGTTTATATATATATCCGTGCAAAATTACAGCTTTCTAGCATTGATAGTCCCTGAGCAAAGCCGCGGACGGACAGACAGACAGACAGACATGGCGAAACTATAAGAGTTCCGTTTTAGCCATTTTGGCTCCGGAACCCTAAAAATCGATCAAGCAGTTTCGGAGGAGTTTGGTCACAAAAATTGTGACACGAGAATTTTATATAATAGAGAAAGATGTAGAATGACAAATGTAAAAGATTCTCCATTTATTTTATTTTGTTTATAATGGCAATTTGGCACCAAGAGCAAGGGTTTTTCGTTTGTGCTCCATTTTCGTGTTACAATATCTAGATGGCGCTACTCGTAGCTTGTTAGTGTCACTGTCCTTTTAGGAGTATCCGTGTCATTCGCTAGATGGCGTTGAAAGCAATTTATTAATATGAAAGCGACTGAGGCACTCACTGTTTCTTCGAGTGCTTTGGTATGCACTTGTAGATATTTGTGAAGTATAAAGTATAACTGGAGATTCTCAGATCCTTAAATTGGAAAGATTGCAAATACAGTCAACGGCATTAAAAGTAAAAAAGTAGATAGGCACAGTCGAACAAAGTGATTCATGTACCAGGTGGGAACCTTTTAATAATGAATTTAGCTATGTTTTCCTTGACAAGAGTAATGGGATGTCAACATGACATTAGTAACAAATGTTCCACCCTGTTCAAAGTCACCAGCATTAATATCTGCCACAGGCAGCGGAGCGTGCAAAAATATCTGACACGTCCTACCGGCCCTAAAAATACAGTCGTATCAGATATTTATGCACGCTTGTTGAGTCAGATATTGGTGCTGGTGACTGTACATGATGCAGTTTGTTCGACTGTGCGCTTAATCTCCGGGTTAAGAAAGCCTGAGAAAATACGCCCGGGATAAATGAGGCTGCTTCGCACGTGTATACAGCTTTTGTAACGTTATTTTCTTCACCGAAAAGCTCATGGTAATTTTCAAGTGTTAATTCGCACATTCATTCCGAATATATCAGAGATGCAGGTTCGGGCTCGAACCCATGACTGCTTGAGAACATGTCAAGTCAATGGCGAAGTTGTCGTTTATCGGTATAGGTAGAGTCATTCACAGCGTGCCGTGGGTCTTATGACAATGTCATTGTAGATGTGTGATGTAGATATATATCTCGCAGGCACTGCAATTTTTCGGTATAAAAAGTATCCCATGTGTTATAATTTTTTAAACTATCTGTGTGCCAAGCTCCATCCAAATCCGCTGAGCAGTTTTTTTTGTGATGGAGTGACAAACATCACTCTCAATTTTATTTGTTAGTATAAAGTACATATATCGATGGTATAAAATGTTATCCGCGATTTCGCGCGAATCTTGTACTTAGTTAAATTGTACTTTCTAAGTTTCACTAAATTTCTTAGAGAAGTTTCTAGAATTACCGTGGTCCTTCACTCACATATTTATAACATGTCGCGCAATACCTATCAAAAAACGACAGCCGAAATCTCATTTATCGCTCAGTACGCTCCTTTCCTTCTCACATGGTTAGAAAAGGACGCACTACGCGACAAAGCTTGTCACAACTTGTACAGGGCAGAATCCAGAATAGTCTCACAAAAGAGTACTTAATAGGAAATGGATGAAGAGGGAATTCAACATTTCTATACAAAATTATTATATCTATTATCTATGTATAGTATGTCAAAAGTGTGGCGGGGGGGAGTGACGACAAAAATATGGAACCGCCTTCTGTGACAGCATTCTCGGAGCTGTACAACTTAGAGATCTTTAGAAAACGAGCCTATCAGTCTCTCAAAGGGCCGGCAACGCACCTGTGATAGCCCCTGTTTTGCGGGTATCCATGAGCGGCTGTGATTGCTTCCCATCAGTGACTCGCATGCTCGTTTTCCCCTTCTTATGAATATAAAAAATACTGTTAAAGTTAACATCATACATAATGGTTTGGCTACATCCTAGACAGCCGGTGAAATTATTGGCACTTGAGGTACCTATCCCATCTTAGGCCTCTAGGTTGGCAAAATTGAAGTTCGTATCGTACCGTCCCTCTCGCTCTCGTATTAAATAGTATAAGTGTCAGAGGGATCGCACGACACGAACTTCGAGTTTCGAGTTTCGTAGTAGCCCTTCAGGCCCTATACTACGAAGTGAAAAATTCGAAGTTCGTAGGTATTTTGCCGTCCCGCTGACGCTAATATTCGATACGAGAGTGAGAGGGACGGTACGATACAAACTTCAATTTTCGAATTTCGTAGTAGCACCCCAGAACCGGCACTCGTATCTCTAACTACCCCGCACTTGATCGCAATAAGTATGAGGTGGTGATGAGGTAAGTAGTTGAGTGAAATCACGAAAGTTTAAAACATTCTACCTAATAATAAAACCTAGAAAAAGCATCACGTAATTAAAATTGAAAAATTAAAACGCCCATAAAAGAATCCGACCCTAATGTGATGCTTGACGATATTAAAATGATTGCTCTTTGGCAAATATGGCGGCCGGCTGAATTATACAGCGGAAGCAAATATAACCCTCGCAAACATTCGCTCCCGAGAGAGCGAGCTAGTTCGCGCACTCAAAATTAAAAGCATACAATGAAAATACTGAACGGAGAACCCCTACTCGGATACCGTCGCGAAAAGTAAGTGTTCACTCAAGCACCTCTTACTCTTAACACTCACGCATTGTTGCCAGTGAAAACAGTTGCCGAACGGTCTAGTGTTTTTTGTTTTCGCTCGGTGTTGCCACTTGAAAATAAATAGCCGCGTCGTATAGAGCAAATGCGCTAACAAGTTGGGACAATGTTATGGTTTGACGTCAATTGTTATTGGTTGGACACAAGATGTCTTTTATGTGCTGACAACATTTTGGTTTCCAATAGTGTTTCCAAAACTAGGTTACCTACGTAAATTTTATAGTTTGAGGTGGCAATTTGCATCTTCGAGGTAGAGTCATATTGAATCTCTACATCATGATTATTATATAATTACAACTATCCAACATTGTGTTCTGGCGTAACTGATCATGAACGTGAGTGAGCATAGATTAGAGTGGATTAATGTAAGTCCGGCCGTAAACCTATACCGATTCTGTTCTGATTCTTTTCTTTTTTAACCACCATCCATTACACACACGCCGGCGCCGGCCGGCGAGAATGTTCTGATCGATGTAGATTTCTTGCTGACCTGACCAGACCAGACATTTTTGCTGACCCTGGTCGGTAGGTAAGTACGAGTATGTGGGACTCTACAATAAGACTTCAATTAGGTATTTTCTGTTCTATTCTAGCTAGAACAGAACCGATGTTTTTCCTTCTCTGTTTCAAAACTCGACCGGAATATGGAATTTGCAAGTTTTAGGCACCTCTCGTGTATTGAAGGGCTGGTTCGCGTATCGTACCTAACCTACCTACCTAAGAGCATCAACGACGCATGCTTCATTTTTCGGTTCAAACTATTTCATCAGGTGGTTTAAATGAGAACAAAAAGTAGTAGGCGCGAGCTACTTACCCAAATGGTTCGGTGTATCTTCCAATGTTAAAGCCCGCCATAAATTTGTATAGCTAATATCCTCCCGCGTCCCAAGTTCCGACTTAATAAATTAACAGTAGGAATATTTGAGTCATTTAATTACCGGGCCGCCCAGCAGCCAGGTTGTCCGGGTCAGGAATATTAACCGCAATTCTCGGTCAACATTCACAAAATTGACACGTCAAATATTTGTAACTTCGTCCTGGGACCACGCTCACGGCAAACAGTCGCGTCTAGTCCTCCCTTAATTTCCGATGTTTCTACTCGGGCAAGCCATTGTTCACGTTAGACCCTAAAGCTGCCCAGTTAGGTCGGGTTTAGCGTGGGCTGGAGCAAAACAAAATGGCGCCGATGTTTGATTTGGGCCGTAGGTATCAGTCGCAAACGGAGATTCATTTTATCGCGTTGCTTAAGATCTTAGTAGTCTCCTACATATTGTCTCAGTACACAAGTTGAGTGTGTGCCGGCCTGTTAAGCTTGCATTTAAAGCTAGCTACAAATTTGTTGTTTCTGTACAAATACCATGATGATATTGTTTGCCGTGAGACTTTGAGTTCGATCGAGGAGTTTGTTTGGTGCCGCGTAACAAGTCAACACTTATTATAAATTGATTGAGAAGGCCGGCTGCCTCGTTTCCATTGTTTGGCTTACAATGGCATTAACTAAGCAAATGAAGAGGCTTCATTAAAAGGCATTCTTTTTTTGACGTAAAGTCGCTACTCCTACAATGAACAGAACTTATTCTTGAATCATACATCCATACAGTACATTATGATTACGAACACACATTCATTATTACATCACATGTACCTATAATTTACAGGAGCAACAAACGGGTATGTAACTACTGATGAAATATAGTTATCTACGTAAATGAATACGTATACATAACATAGTAACAGAATAGGTAGATAATTTTTCCTAGGTATGTACTAAACAGAAAAACATGAAAAAAATTCAAATGTTTTAGTGAACAACTATCTATAGTATACCTAGGCTAAAAGAGAGAGAAAAACAACTACGAAGGTAAACATAAATACTAAATACAACTCTATGTATTAGGAGTATCGTTCACATAAATAGAAAAATATGTTGCTACTTACTTATTCGCCATTATCTCGCAGTTTGTTCAGCATGTGAACAGTGTAAGCTTTTAGGATGCTAATTAAGTGGGTGCCTATCTACATATTTAAACATACTGTACGACTTTCTAGGTACTTAATAGACAACGTTGTTCTAGTGACAGAAAAATAATAATTACGTTGTTTGCTGTAATTGATACAGAAGTTTAATAAAGGTTAGTCAGACGGTCAACCCGCTGTACAATTATTTGCAAACATAAACAATTTGAACGGATTCATAGCGCTGCTCTACAAATTTGCCTTTTATTAAAAACCATATATACGCTGCAAACACAAACTTTCAAAAGAGGAGCATCACTTTACAAATATTATATTGTAAACTTTGCATTGTGACAGCAAATATTAAATGCTGTTAAATAATAGTGTCGCTAGTCGTCCGTACCTGCCAGTATTCAGTGTTGCCATTATCATAAACCAAACACGTCAATATTTACCCACACAAACAAGGGCGTAATTTTTAAATAAATTGTGGCATTTCGCGAAATTGCTTCCGCAAATAGGACGGTGGACAGCGGCAAGCGTGTGTGTACTCAACTTTTTTCGGGCATGAGCTTTGTGCTATAATGGCACATTAAATAATGGGTTGTGTGTTTTGCCGAGCGTTACGACATCATTAGGTCACGTGTTTAGCGTTACGAGGACTCGCACGCTCGTCGAGAGTCGACTCGGTTGTGATGTGCTTAATATTTATCACGTCTCCGTAAGCCTTCCTTCAAAGCGCGGTAGATACCGTTGTTACCACGAAATACCCAAAGCATTTTGGTACCTTTAGTACATCGTTTTACAAAGGCTTGCTTATTAGATAAGGACAGTGTGCCTTATGCTTCGGACGCTATAATCTCAGTTGAAATAAAAAGTAAAGACGGAGTTATGTGAAGGGCAAAGTGTGAACCGTTTAAACTACGCCTCATGTACACACAGATGCAGCAAACCTTCGCTAAACAAAATAGTTAATTTACGCACATGCACGCACACACACACACACACACGCACGTCTCAGGATATAATAGTATGCTGAGCTAAACTCTTATCACGTTGGAGTTCCATTTGTTCCATGCGTTTGAAAAGCAGTAATCAATACAATAGCTACAATAACTTTTATTGAACACCAACACATAATAAGTAATTTATTGTATCAGGCGTTACTTTGCGGAGGTCCATATTAATGAACTAAAAGAATTTCCTTGCTCACCCGCGACCTTACGATAGCTAAGCTTATGCGGGTGTCCATCGGTGACGGTACCACCAGCGATCTCTGGGAGGCATCTCGTTTGCCATTGCCACCATATTTCATGTAAAACTCATGTACCTAAGAACCGATCTAGACGGAAAAATATCACAGTTTGAATAGTATTAATCTTTGAAGTTCACAAGAGATGGCGCTACATGTAGCGTTTTATGACATGAAAAAGTAATAAAGGGTGGGTATTTTTTTCTCCATCAGGGTTTATTAATTGATAGGTGGATACGGTATCAGAAACCGACACAACAAAGTTTCTAGGTCTTAATGTGGACTGTAAGTAGTTTAAACTGGAAAACACATGTCGATAACGTTTGCAAAAAACTTAGCCGTACTCATATGCCTTGTACGTACATGTTGAATAAGATTGTTAATAAAACCTTGTACTTACTGAATATTACGCGTATTGTTAATAAAATCAGCGGCATATTGGACTTGTTTTCACACGGTCAGGTTCATTCAGGGCTCATTAAGTTTCATAAGGCTGAATATGATCATAGCCATGTGAATTCCAGTGAACAGGCATTCAGGGCTCAAAAAAGTGTTTAAGAGCTATCTGTGACATAAAGCATGTTGAATCCTGCAAACCCTATTTTGAAATTTTTAAAATTTTGACGCTCCCGTCCTTATGTATTTATGAGACTGCCAGTTTTGTTAAATCTAACCTGGGACTATGTGTAACGTTTAACAGTGCAAGATTATGTGGTAAAATATAATCAGTGCCATCAAAAAGTGCACTACTATCGAAAGGGGTACTTGGGATGGCTCCTAAATGTTACAACAAAATTCCTAAAGAAATAAGGGATATCAATAATATAAAAGAATTCAAGTTACGTTTAAAAAATATGCTGGTTAAAAAGGCTTATTATACCATTAAAGAATTTATGGATGATGAAATATGATTTACCTACTTGTTTAAATAAGAAAAATGTATATTTGCCATAATTATGAATAAGGAAATGTGACCGCTTTTAATTGTATCTGACATGTAATTGGTTGATGAAATGTTAATGATAATGTGCTAATGACTTTATCATTTAAGTTAAGAAAGTTATTTTTTTCATTTTGTGACATTTAATTTGATTTATTATTATTTTTATCACGTCCTGTAAACACATCTTACCTTATGTTCAATCTGACACTTTGATTCTCTAAATTTCGTACGCCGACAGGCACATCATAGTTGTTCTTTTGTTTACCTATTTATCACCTAATTGTATTTACCTATGTTGACGAAATAAATGAATTTGAATTTGATACATTTAATCTTTTGTCTTATTGTAATAGTAGTGTAGTTTATATGACATAGGTAATGAATAATTATGTATAAGGCTTTGGTTGCCAGTAGTATTCAGCCAAGTCAAGGATAGTTAGCAATTGGAATTCCCGCTTTTCATCATACTTTGTTCACACATTATGACAATGTCTGTTTTTGCAACTGAAATAGGTTTTTCCCGTTAAATCTATTGTCTAATTCTAAACGGTGAATAAGGTCATTTCTCATCTGTAAATAATTGGGTAAGTACAGAGGGAAATAAAAATTAAAATAGATATTACACGGCGCGATACATTGTCTGTATTATTGACTAACCCAGGCTCAAAAATCGAAATTACCTATTTAAAAATTAAGTAGAAAGCAATTTAAAAAGGAAGGCGTATGTGACAACACAACGAAATAGTGAAGAAGTTTTACCGAATGGGACGACGTGGAAATAAAATATACGTAGGACGTTAAAAATTACTATAGTTAGGTAGAACTCATGACGGCGTCATGGTCCCGGACCTTAGTCTGTCCGAACGGACGAATAAAGGAAAAAAAAAGACGCATTCGAATCACAACACCTTCAAAGCTTTTCTATTTTCAAAATAACGGTGTTCACTGCACAAAATTTAACACTGGCAACTTATCAAGTGTTAACTGTTAACTGGAGGGGCGTTTTTCGAAGCAGATGCGTTCAGGGAGTGTTGTTTGCTTAGGATGCGTTCTACCCGCTGCAGGCTGGGGGACTTGACAGAATAATTGAATACGGGCAAGATTTGATTCCTCGTGTTTACGGATTATTTTTAATTTAAATGTACTGGATCGAACGCGATTGGCATTGACTTAGTTGTAAGTACCAACAACTAAAAGAATGTACTTGCGTGTCTTTAAATGGTAGATGCTATATCTGGTAGAGATTCAAAAGCTACGATATTTTAGACCTATTTACAAAGGGATCATCATCATCATCATATCAGCCGTAGGACGTCCACTGTTGGACATGGGCCTTCCCTTTATAACCCCAGTAGCATTAGTCGAAAGCGCCAGCATCCACCATGAACCCACGGCTTTACCGGGATCATCCGTCTATCTTGTTGATGGACATCCTACACTGCTCTTGCCGGTCCGCGGTCTCCATTCGAGAACTTTTCAAACCCAATTGCCATCTGTTCTCCATGATATATGGCCTGCCACATCCACGAGCTGATTCGCTTGGCTATGTTAGTGACCCTAGCTAGAGCTCTTCTTCTACGTACCTATCTCCTCGTTTCTGATTCGAACCCGTAGAGAAACCCCGAGCATAGCTCTCTCCATAACTCGCTGAGCAACCCTGAGCCTATTTCTAAGGCCTATAGTGAAGGCTAGATTTATAGACCAGAATTTTGGAGTGGGTGTTTTGTGTGCAAAGCATCGGGTAAAATCTAGTATTAAATAAGTTCATTGTAGTTAATGCGCATGTGTCCTTTAATTATTCCACCCGGAGAGAAAGCTGTGACTCGGCAAAGTACACCCAACTCGAGAAGTATCTAAGTAGGAGCTTAGCGAATCTACAATTTATGCCAAGCGGAGCAAATACACTATTTAATACCTTGGAAACTTGAACCTATTCGGGAATTAATATTTCGTCGGTTATTGTACCGGACTTTAAAGTTATTGGGACACTTTAAAGTAATTTATTGAATCAGGCGTTACTTTGCGGAGGTAATAATCAATGAACTAAACTAACTAAAAGACACCTAAAACACACCTTAACAATAAATAAATAAAAGTTCAAGGTAGTTTTATATGACGATTAAAATTTATTAATGTTTTGTGGGTAGTTATGTTTTGTTTGAGAAAAAATATAGGTGGGTACTTAGAGAGTTACACTTTGAACTTCCTCATGAGGCCCATCGTTAGCGCCCACGTCTCAGTTCCGTATGTCATCACTGCCAACATTCCTTATCTAATCCCTTATTTCTTGGTCAACGATTTTGGACTGGCTGTGGGTCAATCAGTCAGAACTTTGTTTTCGTATTTAAAAAATTAAAAGTAAATATTTTAAAGTGACTAAGATTCTTCGTTATTCTAAAGTTCGTTGGTATTTTTTGTTACTTAAATACAGGTAAAACTTATAATTGAAACAAAACCACGATCAGTACCATCACCAGATTACTCATCGCCAGTTTCATCTTCTCCCTTGTTTTCATCCAAAGTCGGTAATGATTACAATTTAGGGTTTATTCATACATACTTTTCTTAGTTATCGAAATACTAAAAGTAACACAAAAATAACGATGGCAGGGGGCGCCAGCGCCATTGCCATGAACCCACTCACCTTTGAAGAAGATCTCCAGAAAAGATCGAAACTAGTCAGACCGTTACTGACTTTATAACCGTGAGTCGAACCGGTGAATTTTTGTTACAAAAATTACCCTTCAATCACTCAAACTTTAATAGCCTATTTTTAGCCCATTTTCTAATGGCGATTAAAAACAGGGAGAACTCGATATAAATAGAGGTTCATTGGCCGTACACAAATCATTCTACGCGTAATTAAGCTTCAGTGCCACCTCACCTAGGTCCCTTGGACAAACAGGTTAATTCAGGCCGTAAAGTCCAGTCGTAAATAATAGGCCAAACAACATAAAACACGAAATGATTGCAACGCTTCGCACGTGACCGCGTCGCCATCTTTGTCTTTCAAAAGTGTTATTTTATCAGTAGGTAGAGAGCGGATATGCATTTACATGAATTTGCATATTTTGACAATTTTCATCGGTTTCAATATATTTGCAATGTTTCTGGGTAGGATAGTTAATAGTTCATTACCAGACGCAACCAGCTTTGGTATTTTGTATATTATTACAACACTCTTAAAATTCTTTATTCAATGAAAAATTGTGCTTTATAAAGTGCACTCGGATATTATTCTTAGTGTTAATTTGTTCTTTACGTCGCCCTCGCATCGGTCTAGTCAGCAACCAAAGACGTTGCGCACAGGCAATACGCCAAAATTCGTCTGCAACAGACGCTTAGGCATGAATGAATTTGTTCTTTATAAAGTACGCAAAGGCTCGCAAGGTTAACAGGCTCATAGGTATAAGCACAAAGCAATAGTTCTAGTATTAAAGTTTCAATGGTGATACCTATCGCGGCCGACGGGCGCTGTTTGCAAGTCGTTGACCGATTGGCGCAAACAACCAGAAGTGCATTCGATGCAGCGACTTGTACGAAATGCACTCGAATTTAGTGCTTTTTGAAACCGAGTGATGCAGAATTTCGGTTGCATTTTCGATTTTAATTTTGACCTTGTTACTTGAAGGTAAAGCTAATAAAGAAGTGTCTCCAATTTGTGACATCGAGGTAATCATTGTTAAAACCTTCGTTGTGTGAAGATTTTCTGAAAAAGAATTCAAAATAAAAGGTTATTATTTTTTAAACTCTATGGGTAAACTACATACACCACACGCCTCATAAACATACATACATACCTACTTATATATGTAAAACTGTACTGTCAAAAATAAACGAACAAACAATCACGTTTAAAATAGGTAATCTGTTCATAGCCTTATTTTAAGATTTTATAAAATAACGTTTCTGGCCATGGCTTTTATCTCCATCGGAGCTAAGCTAATAATAATAAACTCATCTAAAGTTTATACCCGATCTAAAGATTAAGTTCTAAATATAACACTTTCGTCACATAAAGATAACTCTATGACGTCAGGTAGTGAAATAATATAATAGTTAAGTCAATAGAAACTAAGTGTTTGAATTCATTCGGAGTCGGAGAGCCGAAAGACTAGGATACAATACAATACAAACTCTTTATTGTACACCAGAAATAGTAAGCGATACAGAAAACAGATACACACAGAAAAAAAAATAGATTTAAGGATTTAAAGTCTTGTAATCGTCTACTGCTCTTAAGTACTATGTGTCCGTTCGTACTTTTATTTTATTCGTCTAGTAAATTTTGTTTGATTAAACTGTGGGCTAAAAATAGCACTCCACTTTGAAATGCATAATAAAATCTAGAGCTGGTGTACCTATCTATTATTATTTTATCTATTAATGACCATCTACAAGTATAGATATTATTATGAAAAGCTTGGCCGTTACAAGACTACTAGGTATTAATTTAAGGTCAAATTTAAGAAAAACATGTTGTCTTCAAAATCGCCTTAGTATGGGTTAGAACCCTAAAAAAATCATTACATATTTATACCAGAAAACCGCCCCACGGATTGTAATAAGTATTTTTTATTTATAGGGTTGCATAGCCGCCGGTGCTAATATGGGGTAAGACTTGGATCATCCCTTGTGAGGGTCTGCCCTGGGGGTACATCCCTGATTTGGCTCGGTAGAATCATTTGACGTTTATTACGTGCTGCCATATTGCTCGCAAATTGTTATTGCTTTGGGTTTTGGTGATATGCTTGAGTGAATAAAAGATTGTTTTAGAGTAATCAGTGATGATGAAACTTGGTATTTTTTTTACGTTGCAGGATAAAACTACGAAAGGTTTTTTTTTCTGTAATACCCTGTATATTATCCCGTAAGAATTTGAAGACTCGCTAATCCTGCCGTGAAGCAGCAGTGCTTGCACTGTTGTGTTTCGGCGTGGAGAGTAAGACAGCCGGTGAAAGTACTGGCACTTGAGGTATCCCATCATAGGCCTCTAGGTTGGCAACGCATCTGCAATTCCCCTGGTTTGCTGATGTTTATGTTTATGGGCGGTGGTGATCTCTTACCATCAGGAGACCCACTTGCTCGTTTGCCATCCAGTCGTATAAAAAAAAAAGACATCTTGTATACTTTTCATTACGTCGCAATCAGATGGTTGAAGCCGTAATATAAATAGTTATTCCTATCCCTAATAAATAAATATTATACCTTTAAACAAGCAATTCTTGTATATTGTAATATATTACATATTTATTAACTTATTTATTTACCTATTTACATATATCAGGGATCTCGGAAACGGCTCTAACGATTTTGAGTAAATTTGCTATGTGGGGGCATTTGGGGGCGAATAAGCCCTAGCTTGGTCCCATCTCTGGGAAAAATTGCCCGGAACCTTCTTTTGCCCGGTATTTAAGACTAGGTAAATAAAAAGTTGTATCTATTATTTACAATATAGACCTTAATTTAGTACCATGTAAAAAAAATCACTCTGTATACCTACAACTAGAGCGACGCCAGCACCGTTCAGTGATCAAACTTACACATCCTATTCCAAAAAAACCTTGGCAGCCAGTATTTTTTACCCTTGACAGATCCCTGCGCTATCTCGTCTTCTCGGAAGTTCTCACCTCGTAAGGCGTATATGGAAATATTTCGAGATACGCCGCAGTTTGAACAGCGAGATAAGGTGTTGATGTAAAGGCGCTTTGTGGGAACGTGGTATGTAGAGTTACGTTAAGGCGTTGAATATCCGACCTTTAGTTGGACGGTGGTTTTGAAGATTTAAGAAATGAACAGATCACTTTGCTCCCCGCCCCTTTACGATACATCTACGCAATAAATGTGTTCATGCAGTTCCTCCACCTCAACACTGTACCACACACACAAACCACATAAATTACACAAACCTAAGGATCAGCACCGCCATTACACCGTCACGTTTCAAACTCAATCAGTTTATTCTCAGAGCAACACACCGTTCACCATGTTACCAGATGTTAGACTCAAATCAGATGTTACACGTAGGTACTCAGATGTTAATCTAACATCTGATATTTTTTTTAATTCGTCGCAGGTATGTCAGAATACCAGCGACGGCTTAAAAAATATCCAAAGAGCTAATTAATCTACTTTTCTAGCATACGCCGAAAACAAAAAGAAAACGCATTTTTTCTACCTGATATATTGAGGCGACATGCAGGAAACTGTAATTGAATAGTGCTAAGCAATATCTCTGGCAGCTACATATTCAATTAGACATAGACACATCTTCGGCAAATGCAAAAATGTTTACATTACAAATTAACGTACACTGTACTTTGATGAATTATGTATGTAAATGTACAAGCACACACTAAGTGCTACTGATGGCTTGTTTTCTGTTCCCATCAGAGGTGTGGTACGCAAACACGATGAATCTGTTTCCCGTTTGGTTAAAATATATGGTAACTAGCTTTTGGCCGCGGCTTCGCCCGCTTGGAATTCGGTTATCGCGCGCTGTTCCCTCGGAAACTAATCTATGGTCACCTGCGTTTCGTTTATAAAGCAGTGTTCAAATAAATAAATTCACTACTTGATCTACCGTCTACTACAAATGGTTGTTTTACTGTATCCTCCAATTATTTAAATAAAAGTAAAAATAAACTCCCAAACCCGCGTCTGTGCATTTTTCCGGGATAAAAAGTAGCCTGTCACTCTCTGGCCCATAAACTATTTCTATGCCAAAAATCACGTCGATCCATGGCTTAGTTTCGACGTGAAAGACGGACAAACATACAAACACATACTTTCGCATTTATTATATTAGTTACAACAAATATAAATAAACTTATTGACTTTATTTATATGTTGCTGTGTATTTATGTGAATGTTAATATTTATTGTATGGTTACTTCTATATAAATAGTTATATTATAGTTAGTTATTCTAAGACACTGAACTTACACATCACGCAAGTTATTATGCCAAACATGATTATGCTATATGCGTTTTTATGGCAAAAAAGGTAGTATCGACAAACACACTTATTATTATTATTCCCCTTGATGGCGGCCTTAAGGCTTAGACCAATGTCAGTTACGATGACAGGTTTGCGGTTGATTCTGCAGAACGCCTAGAGTTTGACAGGAGCAAGAAAACAATTCTGAAAATAAAAATAAAAATAAATCCTTTTCTGCCGAACGCTGTTGCGGGAGTCACGTCACACTACGACAAAGACAAAACATGTTATTATTGGTTAGAACTATAGTCTTATATTATTAGAGGATATAAAATCACACAGAATGATAATATGGAGAATATCATAACGAAGGAGGTCATACAAGGAGGATGACAGCTTCGAACATTGATGAAGACAGCCTTGGTCTAAACCACATTCACACAAAGACAAACACACTTGGATAGCCATTACATTTGTTGTTTCTTTCTGTCAAACGATATAAGGCGACGGTAGAAAGATATTGCTAATGCCATCTTGACCTTCTGCAGGTAGATTTCTGTAATAGAAAAATGTAAATAATTATGTTTGGTCTTTATCTAAGGTCTTTGTAAAAGCTTTAATCGGAGTTTTTGAACAAATAAACTTAAATAAACTTCTTCTAACTCGCTACACTATTGACAACTAAAGTGGTCTGGGCCGTCGGTTGAAGATTTATGGTGAACCTTCATGACACATTTCTTGGTAAAACAGTGTGCTGGTTTTTCCCTTGCTTTCCACACCGCAGAGCTGGAGTCCAGAGTTTGTATTTGGCAAGAGAGTGCTGCTGTCCACCCTCACTTCAAGTCCCTTAATCAGTGCCAGATTAAGCATGGCCTAAGCAATCCACCCTGTGGCTCCCGCCCCCCCATCCATAACCTCCTAACACCCAGAGTCCTGTAACCGTAAGAAGCCTTACCTTTTATATGCTAGCAAATTTTTTTGATGCTGTTCATGGTGCCCTCAAGACGTGATGCCGTAAGCAATTGCTTAATTTGCTTATGGACTAATCTGGCACTGCCCACGGTAGCTGCGATACGATACCTACGGAAAGAAATGGGTCCATCCTATTCTAAAATCGGATTCGGCATGGGTACAGAAACTTGGATCGGACACAGTTAAAAAAACCCGAAGAATGTTTGTCAAAGGGCCGCGTATCTGAATATCGAAAATTGAAATATCGATAGTTATATGGACGGTTAAAATATCGAACCTAACCTAACCTAAGTACTTTGGATATTGCAGGTGCCTACTCAGTATGCTTATAGCCTTTCAAATGTCAGCCAAAAGTAACCAAACACTTTCTTCCGTTACTTTTTAAAAGTTGATCCGTCGTGGCCACATCGGCTGGCCAGACATGCCTGTGTCAACAGTGGAGGAATTAGTCCAAATTATGTGCCCCCCTCCCTTCGCCCCCTCTGACACCCTCGCACCGAATCAATATTTGTTGTCCGTACTCTTCTGCCTTAATACAACACGCACAATACTCACATAACACAACACATAACCAAAAAGCAACCTTAAATTTTCCAAGTGAAAATTCCTTTCACATCTGCCTGGATAGTGTCCAATGTGTCGTTTTAGAGATTCCTGTTTCGAGTTCACCCCCGGTTCGCTGTCTCTTTCAACGCAATGTCATCTCGTTCGCACAGTTTCAGTGGAGAGTCTTGTAAAACTGGAGACGTTGTTGGGTTGGGAATTTTGTATGATTTAGACACCATGATTTGTAATTGAGTTGTATGCTTGTTTTAAAGGATAAATTCGAGATTATAATAAGATGGATAAAGGATGGTGGTGAATTAAATTATCAAAAAATGCTTAAATAGAAAATATTTATCACATAAGGCTAGTTTCAACTTAAATATGTTTTGTCTGGTGTGCTTTGAACTAGAGATACAGCCAAAATATAACAGATGGAAAAATAACGGAAAACTTGTCATTCAAATACTCAATTGTAGAGCTTTTTAAGTTGATATACTTTTCAATCGTTATGACAACAAGGTGTAATGGGCAGGAAACACGTTTTATCTACTTTATGAAAAAAAACGTAGGTATTTTTAGTTCTATAGTACTCGATATCAATTTAATTCATTTCCAAAACAGGGCACAAAGCGACTTTAAAAACATATGAGCATCAAGTTCAAATAACATCACATCATAACATAAATCTCTCCATTTTATCCATTCTCCGAGATTATCAGAAATTTATTTTTCACTAACTATGACTTGACTTAGTAAGTATTTTTCATAATTTTGGTCATACTTTTAATTTCAAATTCAATTAACGTGTCTACGAGTATATCCAGAACTTTTTATTAAATTCCCAACCCCATACTCCCAAAAATTCTAATGCCAAGCAACTCAAACTCAAGACACACGAAGATCACCAATTGGTATAAAAACTCTTGAATATTCATAAAGAGCTGTTAATTGCACAAGTTGGCAAATAGCGACTCCCCACCGCCCCACCCAAAAGGCCAACCCTGCGCACACATGCGCACGGCACTGTATTCATACGCACACAGGCATGGGCGACGTGTACGCATGCACACAGGCGCAACGGCGCGCGCAAGCGGGAAAACTACGGCCTTTTACGTACGAATTGTGTACAAGAACGCGGGTGTATATGTAAAGTTTTCAGAATCGTCAGTCTAAAATTTGAGCACACATTTTTAGGGTTCCGGAGCCAAAATGGCAAAAACGGATCCCTTATAGTTTCGCCATGTCTGTCTGTCTGTCTGTCCGTCCGTCCGCGGCTATGCTCAGAGACTATCAATGCTAGAAAGCTGCAATTTTGCACGGATATATATGTAAACTATGCCAACAAAATGGTACAATAAAAAATTCAAAATCATTCATTATTTTTTTTCTCATCCAACCTTATAGTGTGGAGTATCGTTGGATAGGTCTTTTAAAACTATTAGGGGTTTGCTTAGACGATTTTTCGATCCAGTGAGTTGTTTGCGATATATTCAACTTCAAAGTGCAAATTTTCATTAAAATCTAGCGTCCCCCCCTCTAAAATCTAAACCGGTGGGTGGAAAAATTTGAAAAAATTCAGGATGGTAGTAAGTATATCAAACTTTCAAGGAAAACTATAACGGTTAAGTTTGCTTGAGAATTATTAGTAGTTTAAGAGTAAATAGCAGCCTAAGGTATAAAATATACCTAAACTATGGAAGATTTCGTATAAAATACGAAATCCTTAGAAAAATATTACTTAATTTTTTCGTATGGCTACGGAACCCTATTTCGGGCGTGTCCGATACGCTCTTGGCCGGTTTTTAAAGTTGCACCCAACAGTTACATTGAGAACAACTTTTAAAATTTTAAAACAAAAGACGATTATAACTGCGATACAGCTTAGGTACACATATGTAGAAAAGAAAAAAAAATACTGGCACAGGAAGTATTCTATCCGTCAACACATCTGAATTCCTCAAATGCTGGGGGTGTCCATCGGTGACGGTACCACCAGCGATCTCTGGGAGGCATCGCGTTTGCCATTGCTACCATATTTCATGAAAAACTCATGTACACACGCTCCGCTGTATGTCCGACACGCTCTCGGCCGGTTTTTTTATAATTAATTAAATTTCTGCGTGACATCACATCACGCCGTGCGACAATTTTTCCTCTTTGCCAAATCAACTGCTTTTTCCATAGGCTCCATAGGTTACCGTTAACTACAATTGTTTTAGCTTGCACTTTTGCTTCCAAACGTACACGACAGCTACATCTGTGCGACACATAAGAGGACGTGCAGGGTAGAAAGATGTAGGTCATTAATAATATACCTCTGCAAGTAACGCCTCAATTAATTCTACCATCACGGAACTTTGTACACATACATACAAAATCATGCCTCCTTCCCAAGGAAGAGGTAGGCAGAGATTATTTGTTCTCATCTGCTACGGTCCTGACATACAACTTTTGCGTCCTCAACAATCGTTATTCTTTCTAACATGCTAGCCGATATCGGATACTCTTGGCCTGACCCTAAATTACGAAGTGAAAAATGTGACCTTCGTATCTGGCCATCCCGCTTAAGCTAAGCCCCAGGGGGGCTACTACTAAATTCGAAAATCGAAGTTCGTATCGTACTCCCACTCTCACGCTCTCACTCCCATATAAAATAATATTACCGTAAGCGGGATGCTACTTAGATCATCTACTTCCTAGTATAGGGCCTAACTTACCGGAACTTTAGTGATTCAAGTGAATTTATCTGCTATTCCTACTTATACAAAACACAAAGCGCGTGTTGGTTGTGTGCGCATCTATTTACGCGTCGAGTAAATATGTACGCGCCGGTTGTGGAGGCTGTATTAATAATTCAATTGGTGCTCAGGTAGCGTTTAAACGATTTTTAACTTGCCGCCGAACGGATTAATTGGAAAACGGAGGATAGTTTGAGGTATTTTTGGACGTTGTTTACTGGTTTATGTCGACGACTTGGTATTTTGACGGATGTTTGTGTTGAGATCAAACCTGATAGGACCCTGTCTCTATGATGTCATTACAGCGTTCAATAAGCCTAGCTATGACAAATAAAATTATTTACTGAGATATGGCTGCATGGCGCATGAGAATTAAATTAGTGAAGTAAGCAATAGAACATTATTTACAGCGCGTTCCAAAATTAAAAGAAGAAATATACTTACACTAATATAATAATAATAAAAACGCCATATTGAAGCCCTAAGCTAATGTGCATTCTATCCTACCCGAGCGAAATTCCATCTGATCTAGAAAAAAATACTGGTTTAATTTGATTAAACTGAAAAAGAGAAAAGCCGGCAAAGTGAGTGTCGCACTTGGACTCATGTTGTGGAAATTCCATTGAAAGGTATCCGTTACATGCCACTTTTGGTAAAGCATTATCTTTGATAGCCTCTGAAAAAAAAGATACGTATACATTTTGTAAAAGAATAATTATATACTCGTAATTGTAGAGTATGACACAACAAGGAGCAGATACGAAAATATGACCACTTTTTTGCAAGTGTTATACAATCTTTCTCTACCAACACCATCTACAAAGAATACAGAATAGTGAATGCTCTGCTATCTGTGCAAACACGTCTCTAGGCACTGAAAATTATCCAAGTTACATCATTCTACTTCTGAGTTTTTGTTTTACAAATTGAATTTTAAATGAGCTTGGCTCCAGATCTACTTTTTCTTTTTTTAATTGAGCATCGGCATCCGGTAGACTGAAGAGTTCGATTATTAGATTAGACATAAAGTAATCGTTTTAATTAACACCAATTACGGACTGGTGATGAATTCTTAAATCCTGATTTATTTAAATTTAAGAATACAATGACTTGGTCTCTTTTTTTTCGTAGAAGATTGTGAGATTAGATAAATAATCACTGTACAATTAAAACAAAATTGTTTGTACTACATTCTGAGATGAGGCCTCTGCCCAGCAGCGGAATAGTTCAGCTGGTGGTTGGGTTCTTTGTAAATGTTAGCTACAAGCTATACAAGCAAGGCTTAGGGTCCTAAATGAACCATGACAAATAGTTTTATTTATTTCTCTTCTTTTAGCTTCGATTATTCCTATGGGTGTTTAATGGTGTGATAGTAAATAGATATTTTTTATTAAAATCTGATATTTAAATTCTTTTCTATTTACTTGTAACGTAGTAATTTAATAATTAAATTTGTAAAAATACATAGGAAATACTCGTATACATTTCGGACTTTACGATAAATGACAACTGTTTAAAGCCGAGTGGGCATCATGTGATTAAAGTTCTGTCTTTGTCACTCTTTGCTATTATAAGCAGGACAGCAACATTTCAAACTGACAATTTGCGTTAGAGTGTAGACCTGCTTTAGAACTGCCTTTGTGACGGGACACTGCAGGGGTCAAATGAAGGTCATAACTTTTCTTCTCTTCTTCTTCATTACTTAAATTTTGTTTTTTTAATTCAGTTTATTATATTTTTGGAATCTGATTTCTGAAAACGCTTCACAAAGCCTATTTCTCCAAACGGTTTTCGATTTATTATACGTTGTCAAAAGTTGGGACATCCCAATTTAAAACGCATAAATACATGACACGCGGCCGCGACGGTTGGTTGCGGAACGCGCTAGTGGGCATATTCTCATACTTTTAGATACAAAGAAAGAATATTATTTGTAGTCAAAGTGCAGTTGTGCCGACTGCAATCAAACTGCAACGAAAAATGTATAGGCAGTCGGCAGTTGCGGTTACTGGCCCTAAGGCGCTACGCTTTGAGTCAAACTAACCCAATAACCTGAAACATTCCGAAAGTATTTGACGATACCCAGTAATACCTGTATAGTCAGGAAATAATGATATACATAGGAAATAAGGAAATAATGATGTACCCGAGTAATAGATGGATGGACGAGTTGTAGATTTTTGACTAGTTCCTATTTATGACTCTACGTACGTATGACTCTATGTAACTATGTATCTTTATGGCTGAGAAGTACTTACCCATCGCACAAACCGTTTTAACTGCCAAAGGTCAAAATGCAAAAAAAAAAAATGTTTTATTTTGTCGTGTTTCAAAACTGCATTTTTTTTTAATTTCCTGTCTTATCCTTTTACATAAAAACCGCAATAAGTTACGTGTTATTTCAACAAATAAGATCCAATTTGTACCCAGAGGACATAGAAGCGAGGAGCAAACAGAAAACGCGGCGACAATATGTAGATCGCGGTCTAATCGTGGCGAGAGATTTCAAATATTAGTGTTTGGCAAAGAAATAGAGCCTCTGTTTGTCCGTCTGTCCGACCCCAATCAGCTGTTAACTTAACGACTGTTAACTTGGTCTAAGTTTTAATTATTGCTGGCGATTTCATTGTTAAATACGAATTTAGGCCACGTTATGAAAAATCGCTTTAGTGTTATACAGGGAGACTTGAGCAGGACTTTTTATTTAATCGTATGGCGTAAAAACAATAAGCATTTCTTTTCATGTGGACACCGCTCATAATTATGCGTTTCTCTATTTATCAATTCAGAACGTTCAATTCGCCTTAAGTTTTGTCACTCTTTAGCACCACCCAGGGGACGCGTGCAGGGCTGTGGTAGGTAAATCCTGCGGACGCGAGTAACAGTTGTCCCCCGAGGAGGTCTAGCTTTTCCGGATTCAGTTGGTTAAGGCCGCTTGTAGATGTCCGTTGTTTTCACCGGACATTGTCGTTTTTTTTGCCGGACTTGCGGTGTTGTATGGCTTACAATGAATGTGTGTGCAATGGACATTCACCGGACACTTGTCCGGCGACGAAGCCATACAACACCGCAAAAAACGGTCCGTTGTCCGGTGAAATTAATGGACGTCTACAAGCGGCCTAAGGCTATTATATAACGTTATTTTTTTAGTGTTGGAAAGAAAATACCAGTGGGTAGATGCGAGTGTACCATTTCTTGCAAGGCCGGCAACGCATCTGCGGCCCTGATGGTGCCCTGCGGATGTCTATGGGCGTCAGGTGACCCGTCTGCTCGTTTGTCTGCTATATTACATAAAAAAATATGTACCTTCGAAGTTACTCTGCAATTAAAAGTGTAGGGGTTATGAGTAAAGGTGGTGGGTGGTTGTAAAGGTTGCCTGGAAGAGATCGCTCTGAAGCGATAAGGCGCCTATTGCTTACCTTAGAAAATCTCCTATGTTTTCTGTACTGCTTACTGTGTTGGTGTGTAATAAAGAGTTATTGTCTTATATTGTATTGTAAAATTGATTGTGAATGATTCATAATCAATCAATGAGAGTGTAGAGTTCGTCCTGCTCACGTCTCCCAAATCTCCAAGTAGTATCTACAGTCAGCAGCATCAATATCTGACACAACAAAGCGTGCACAAATATCTAATACGACTCTATTTCTAGGACCTGTATGACGTGCACGCTTCACTGTGACAGGTATTAATGCAGTGACTGTACTGTTGAACCTCGGCTATTCGAAATAATTGGGACTGAGACTAGTACCGTCGGATATTGACATTCCTTTGACAGTTACTTTAAAAACATCCTGTATACACTTACAGGCATACGAGTAGAACACAGACTTTCCCGGATTTATTAAGTGTATCGTTGCATTAGAAAATAAACATAAATTAGGTACTTTTATAGTAAAAATATTCTACACCGTGATGGGCTTAAATTCATTTAATTCGAACTTAACTTTCGGGAAAGCAGAATGGGAAAGATAAATTTTCAATTTGAATATAATATAAAATAAATTTGCATATTGAAAATCGCGAAAGTTAACATTAAAATATTGTATGAATAAATATTACATACAGAAGTAAAATAAATTATTCGTAATACACTAAAAACAAGAGCCAGCTGCCCAGCTGTGTCAAGCATACTTAATTTTAAACCATTGTAGTAATTAATGTAATTTATTTAAATAATATAAATCATCGTGTCTGAAGTACTTTGATAGCCATTAAAAAAAATGAGACAAAATTAACGTGAACTTACAATCATTCACACAAAACCAATGTAATTTAAACTGTGCCTTCTTTATTTGATGCAAATTGGTAACGAAACGCTGAAGAAAAAACAGCTTTTAATTACCTACAACTAGTTGTTCCCCGTGACTTTATTTTTAGTCATTATTTTTTATTTATATACAAGAAAATATTTAGTTATACTTACAAATTATTCTGTAGGTATTATTGAATTGAAGTAAAAAGTATTTCCGCGCTGGATTGAATGACAATACGTTGAGCAATTGTAAATACTTACTTTCAGAATAATGCTAAGCATATGTAGGTTGGTATGGATAAAGATCATATACGAATTCTGTAAAAAAAAATATAAAAAGCAAAATGAAAATTTTTGGAAAATATACAAATCGGATCATATACGAGCAACTAGGCTCTTTTCATTGTCATACTTATATGTTCGTTTGTAAAAGTATTGACTGTTAATCCCAATATTTCGAGCTGTTCTTTAGAAATTTGCAGATATTTCAACTGCTAACAATATATACGGCCTATACCATAAATAGGTACTTTCATTTCTATGTAGAACTGGAACTCTCCCATCTTCCATCAGATCTTTTATTTTTCCAAAGTAATTTCGCAAACACTGTATCTTGCCTGGCATGACAAACACTTGTTTTTTACAATCTCCTCCGGGTTTATCTGCAGGTATTTATTATAGCCTCTTTAAATATACATGGCAGCCAGAGTACATAGGCTCTGCCAACCTTTAGCGTTACAACTTACAACTCACTACGCTAATAGATAGGTAAGTTAATGTTAGTTGATCCTGTAAATCACGGCAGCTATATCATTTGAATACTTATACATATTTGCGTACGTTAGTTTCTATAAATGCCCGTGCGTTATTCACTCACGGGCTTAATATTATTTTATCATCATCATCACCATCCTGAACCTTTCCCAGCCTCATCTGGAATCGGGTCTTCTTGCGCGTCTGCGCTAGGACAATATGTCCTGGGTTGTCAATGGTGGGGTATTTTGCGCCTTCAAGTCTCTCATGACAGTGGACCACCAAGGGACTGGAGGTCTGCCCGTTGCCCTTTGCTTGATGCTGATGTTCTAGTAGTTTTCGTTCCGCCTCACCATACATATGACTATACCATCGGATTCAGCCCTCTTTGAGTTTTTTGGATACAGGTGCCACCTTGAAGGATTCTAGTACGTATTCATTTCGCACTCTATCTAAGTGGGTTACACCACCCGCCCACCAAAGCTTTTTCATTTCCGCTGTATCGAATTAGGCATTGCTCATGTTTTGTCATGGTGTTCCAGCACTCAGAACCATACCTACACCATAGCTGATCAGATGGCAGTTACGATTTAATGATTTTTTAACTACTTATTTTTATACTTTCCATCAGCTAACCTATGTCCAAAAGTAGGCACCTATGTTCTCCACAAGTTCAACCAGTGTCTTGCTATATTTATCATCAGCTGCTCGTTCTAAGCTTTAAACATCAATGATAACATTATTCTGCTGTATGAGCTCAGTGCCAGCGTGAAGGGCATCGCAGTTAAAGTTGGGTGAGCGCCCCTGTATCTTTGTTGAAATATTTGCTGTGTAAGCCGCTCGGCGTTAGGCAGGGAGTGCATTTAGACCAGGGGGCTACTACGAAATTCAAAAATTGAATTCGTATCGTACCGTTCCTCTCACTCTTGTATTAAATAATATTAGCGTCAGCGGGACGGCAAGAGTCGTATCTTGCCGTCCCATTGACGATGCTTTTCGTAGTATAGGGTCGGTATTTGAGTTCGTGAAATTCATGTATCGGCATCCTGGATCCTGGCCCCAGTTTCATAAAAAAGGAAGGTAACAAGTTAAATTTCAACTTCGGGATTTCACTGAATCCACATTGAATTCCCTAATAATTACAACGTGGTATACCTTTACGTTGCTTTACACGTGCATGAAGAATCCGTACAAATATAAAGGTTAAAATTTTGAAATTTAACATATTAGTAATCCTGATGCCGTGTGAATGTCGCGATAAACAGTAGCCTATGTGTTACTCCATAGATCCAGGTATGTGCGTACCAACTAGAAAAGTTTAGAAACAGAAGAGTCACTAATTCACACAAACTTTCATGTTTTAAATATAAGTTAGAAAGCACCTCATATCATATAAAATTTAAAAACTATAAACAAGTAAACAAAAGCAAGGATCTAGCGTCTTTGGTCTTAAGAGGACTCGACCTCAAAAAAATTGTACAGTAGGTATAACTTGGTATAACTAAAGTAAGGCCAACGAAAAGAGATAAATTCTGGCATGAGAAAGAAAAAGATCGAGATAAAAGTATGGACGTATCAGACAAGGATGAATATCTTGTTTCGTTGGCTTTACTTTAAGCGAATTATAGAAAACATTTACTATGAAGGTCAAAGGTTACTAGATCGAATACCTGTATCACCTACCCTACACAAGGCTTAGCCGCTATTGGAGGATGACACTAAAGAACAATTAATCAGAAAGTAGGAAAACCATTGCAGTTTTCCCTCCAGCTGTGAGCCCACCCTTACGTACATGAGGCAACGCGAGGTGCCGTCTGATTGTTGGTACTGCAAATTTGTTCTCCGTCTCACTCGCAACGGGGATTAGGTTGTTTTTCTATAGATAACAGGTTATCAGAGTAATGTTCATATGTGCTTGACTCATGCAAAGCACTTGGCAACTAATTAGTTATACTTATTTTTAAATGAAGAAGTTTTGCAGCTTCATCAGAAAGAAAGAGAAAATAAAGGAAAATATTTAAGGTTTTTTGAAAAGCGAAACAGACAAATTGTCATGAAATGGTCCCAATCCGACGCTGGTGCTGGCTTCCATTTTGACTTTTTTATCAGTTGAGAGAGAAAAAAAAACAATCTTTTGTTTCGAGTCGTGAACGACATTAGCAAACTAGTAAGTATTATATTTCAACTTATCTATGCAGTTTAGATTCAAGTAAACATAGTTATGGGTTTCGTTTTTTTTTCACTCTAAAACTTACGTCTGTTATTTTTTTAATGATTTCGAAACCGCCTCAATTTCTCTTCATCAAAATTAGTATCTTAATCACTTTAATTTTTTTACCCCGTCTTATTGTCCCCTTATAATAATAATCACACAGTGACTAATCTCAAATATGGTAATAAAATCATAATTTGTATTTCCAGCGTGGCGTCGTAACCTCGATCCGATCCAAGATGGCCGCTTATCGCCGCCATGTTGTTTGCCGAGCGTCGGCGCGCGCGCACAAGTTTGTTCTCTGGAGACCTGTTTTGTAAAAGGTCTGCACCTACTTTTATGGTAATGAGGTCTTTGGGATTATTCCGTTTTGCGTAATTGTGGATATTGTTTGCGTTGTGGGTTGTTTTTTTTTTAAAGGTCTGGTCGTGTCTTAAGTGTACAATACCTATATTTGAATGCATTTGGCACGCGTCTTTCGAAACTGAGAAATGGATTTTAATAAAAGAAAAATATGAGGAGACTTAAAATGAGGACTTAAATGAAACTATAAAAGCACATATTAACGTAAGTAAATAGTAGACTAGTAATAATATTAATAGTTGTAAGCGCTTAATTTAAAGTATTTCAGATGCTTTTCGAGTACCTACCTACATGCATTCGTGGAAATTTTACGCTTTACAATTATTATTAATTTTACAATTATAATTATTATGTATGTACTAGGTATGCGTTAAAAAAACGAAAATCGTGTAGTATACATGACAAAATAAGCGCGGGGGATCCGACCTAAAAATAATGTGATTTGACCCCTCTCCCTCTTTGGTCAGAACTGAGGTGAGCCCTTGCTGCACTTATGCATTTTGAAATTTAATGATCCAGCTAACTCAACATTAAAAAAATACTTTTTGAGTTTCTTGGCGGATTTTTATCAACAGAGGTTTTTCGAACCGGTGGTTATTTTTTACATTCATAGATGCTTGTTATAATAGCCTAAATTGAAGAAAGATATTTTGACGTTGACTTTGACTTTGTTTACTTTATTAACTTGTCGTACCTTGCTTTTTAGACAGACTCTTAGCTTAAAGATTCGCTAACTATACTAGAATCGAGTGCTTACATACAGAGGGGCCAAGGGGCCTCATATTGGACCCAGCTAAATATGTGCTCTACACACAGAACAATACACAAACACACATAATATGTACACAGCACACATCGCCCCGCTTGCACGGAAAATATTTGGTAACACCGCCAATGTAATCCAAGGAGTTTGCCTTGATAAATTATATAAACAAATTGTGTCGATCGTTATTTTATGATATATTAAAACGGATTAAATTTGTTAGTTGACGGTAGCATTATCCTTAACCTAGAGACTACGTACCTAAATGTCCTAGAGACTACCTACCAGTAGTCTTAAGGACATTTCCCGCACAAAAAAAGTTAGGGACTAATGTAGTCTCTTGGACGCGTGACGAATCAAGTTTTAGTTTTGGTTCTGGTTTCGGCAGATGTTTTGCCGAAAACCAAAATTTTTCGAAATTCCAATGTCCGCCAAAACTTACTACAGTGTCCTATTCTAAAAAAACTGAATTTCGGTTCTGTTTAAGTTTTAGCCGAAACCGAAACTTTATTCCAGATTATTGTAGCGTATTCTTTTTTTTGCTTTTTTATAGTTTTCTAAATATGTGTTTTTTATTTGTATTGTTCATAGAAGTGGTTATTTGGTAAATTGATACAAAAAAGTAAGTATCTACCTACCTATTAACAGTTGCCCAGGTGGAGGAGCGGTCCGATTGTTCCTGGGCGCCGCACGAAAGCCTACGAATCAAGTTTTAGTTTTGGTTCTGGTTTCGGCAGTTGTTTTGCCGAAAACCAAATTTTTTCGAAATTCCAATGTAACGCCAAAACTTGCTAAAACTTGAAACGGACATCAATGTCGCTCTTCTGTTAAAATAGTCTATGACAGTTCAGGTTTGCCATACAGCCGACTAGGGTCGACCCTATTTTTGGTGCTGTGTTGAAGCTTTTTTTTTATGCAGATCTTTACATAACAAAAGTAGCTGCAAGGGTAGTAAATTTCCTTTAAATATATCAGCTGAATAAATGTAGGTATTGCATAGTAAGTGTAAAGAATGGCACAATGACTGGCTTTCACAAATCGAGCAGATGTGGTTTGCCGCAATACTATTTAATGAGACCGAAGGGACCGCACTATTAAGAATGGAGTTTCGAACTGAAACCCTGCCATTTTTATATTCCTTTTCTTCCTTATGTGCGGGTAAATTTGCAAGTTAAATTTGACCCACTCTAGTTGTAGGATTGTCTTGAAATTTGCCATACTTATGTATTTTGCGAGAAAATGCAATAATCTGGTAGTAACATTCTGGTAGTCCGGCCAAGGTCGTCTCTGAGGAATGTCAAGTTGAAATCTCAGATTCGAACTTTAATGGCGTACAATATATATAATTGATTGTTCAACTGGGTTTAAGTTATGTTTACCATGTTGACAACAACTCCTAACCCAGAATGCCACTAAGGTTAATCAACACTTTATCTTTTTGTTAATTTAAAAGCTTTTATTTAACTTGCAATGTATCTTGTACAGTCAGCATCAAAATTAGCTGTGAGGGATTAGAAAATATTCCTTTATATTTAAAGGTAAGCAATAGGCGTTATCGCTTCAGAGCGTCTCTTCAAGAACCTTGTCAATATGACAGATTGGAATATAAAACGTAGAAGTGCTGCCCTCGCGTCAGCAGGGCTACTACGAAACTCGAAGTTCGTGTCGTGCGGTCCCTCTGACGCTTATACTATTTAATACGAGACCGAGAGGGATCGCATGACACGAACTTCGAGTTTCGAGTTTCGTAGTAGCCCTGCTGGTGTTTTATATTCCTTCTCTTCCTTATGTGCGGGTCAAATCTTGCAAATTAAATTTGAACCACTTTAGTAGTAGGATTGTCTTGAAATTTTCCATACTTATGTATTTTGCGAGAAAATACAAAATCTTAGTAACATTCTGGTAGTCCGGCCAAGATCGTCTCTGCAGGACGGAACTCTTCAACGGTTAATGGCATCGACTTGAAATTGGGTATGCAAATTTAGTTTGGGTGACAATGCAAGTACAGTCAACAAAAAGTACAGTCGGCAAAAAAGCTTATATTAAAAATGAAATTAGTATAAATATAATTATATAGATAGATACATACTTAAATATATAACCAAGACGAGAACAAACATTCGTATTTTCATACAAATTTGTCTTCGACACGGGAATCGAATCGACCTCAAGCTTCGTAGTCAGGTTCTAAACCTAATCCATGGTCGTCGAACGTAATGTAATTAAGTAGTGAACAGTGCCATATAAATTTATTCCATAATTAAAATATAATATCAACTTATTAAGGTTCCTAGAGTGCAACCCTTTTATATGAATATTTTCAATCAACATCATAAAATCTCTAACCAGCCAGTGACATGACTTTAAAACGTTCTAAAATTGAATTCAAAATTGCAACACTATTCCACATACAACCCTGAAATGTAACCCTGACATTGACCTTGGCAACCAGTTCACCCACAGCCTGATAACTAGAGTTAATATTGGCACCGCACTGTTTGACGAGTGCTCTACTCTATCAATATATAAACATAATATTTATATTTGTACCGAAAGCACAATTACGACACTGGCACTTGTGTAATGTTGCTGAAACGATAATCTATGTACATTGTTACGTAGACGGGTTAAGAATTGTTTTTTTTTTAAACAAGTGACTTTTGTGACGCAAGAGTAGTTTGCAGAGATGTAACAAGAGGATACACTGGATACACGGAATAATCTTTTGATTTTATTTTGTTATTTATTACTAATTACTACCTATATTTTCCAGAGCTTTAATAGATTTACCACCTGTTTCACCACCCATTGATTATTTGACAGATAAATGTGATGCCGTTTTGTTTGTTTTGTTCGAGTAGACGACGGCATCACATTTATCCGTCAAAGAAAATTAATCAATGGTTGGTGAAACAGCCCCTTAGTACTGGCCATTAAAGCGTGTTACTCACTTCATACCAGACTTTTATTCAAAAAAGGAAAGTTTTCTACTACCTAATGCGTTGTACTTCAGCACAATTGGTGTGCTATATGCAGCTCAGCTCATAACGACAGAAGCACGGAACATGGGTAATGAAATGATAAAGTTGTTAATAATGTTTCTGTAAGGGGGTGAACAGTAAATACGACCGTTGCCACGTTTTTTCGCCGCGCATGCGTAGTGACGTGAAGTGCCGTCATTTCCAAAGGTTTTCAAAACGGGATTATGCAGTAATAAGTGATGACAGGCGTTTTTCCGATCCTTCATCATCAGTTCCTGATTGTTAGTGGTCCCGGTGCAGGTCACAGGGGTCCTTTCAGATTGAAATAGCTTGGACTGTAGGCTCACGCGGGCTCAGCGCTTTTCACACATACCATCGAAATGCTTCGCTAGGTTTCCTCTCGATGTTTTCCTTCACCGAAAAGTTTTCACCGAGTAGTTTTCAACGTAATTTTGCACACTATTTCCGAAAAACTCAGAGGTATGAACCGAAACTCGAACCCACGATCTTCTATAGTAGCTATTTCCAGGTTGCCACGATTTTTAGGCGAAAAGTGCTTAATAATCGCAATGGCTAACCGCTGATCTAGCTAGACGAACGTACTTAATACCATTCCATTTTGAGTTCCATATTCAAATATTTTGAAAACGCTTGACGCAAATTGGAACAGACTAAAACTCACAGGCATGCAGCTATTACACTTGTATTCATCGCGCTCACGGGGTGAGGCCTTCCCATCGCTGGTACCAGAATCTTCACGTCAGTACCTTCAAGTATCTTTCCTCAAGTACATATCCGAGTTGTGAATTATCACACAGCTTACATTTGGACACAGCCAGGCCAATTATATGTGTATCGCTAAACAAATACGCGTTAGCCGCGGCATGGTATCGAATCAGTGCGGGCGCGAATTGAAAACTCAAACAGTTGACTTGCGCTTTTGGAGCTTGTGCCGCGTTCAGTTACTGCTTTAGGTTAGTACTAGACAATTAGTTCTTGAAGTTTGTATATAAAAACTAGATTGCTTACCCCGGATATAGAATATAGAATCAGGTAATGCGCAAGATTTTTTTTGTGTCAACCAAGAATGTAAAAAACAAACTAAAGTAACTTTAAATAACTAGTTGTAAACACCGCATAAGCACATAAATACTCGTATCTCTAATACTTACTGTTAGTGAGTATAATTTAAATTACATTCGCACCATAATCTGTAAAAACAAATACTCTTAATGGTATGGAGAAATAACCAGTTTACTAAATTTAGAACATACGTCCAAGGAAATCCTGACAACTTTTCGGGATTGTAAAGGACTTACTTACACAAGAATTTTGTGTCCGCCATCGTCCCCAAATTCTTATTCAACTTACTAAATATCGGCAACTAAACGCAGCACCACAGGGCATCAGAGGGTCACATTACAGTGGAGCCGATAATTTCCGTTGTCTGGTCTCTCGTTCATCTCATTAACACTTGCGCGATCCGGGTACGAATGTCCAAAATAATGGAGGCGAGTTACAAGCTTTTCGCGTGCCCATGCCAATGTTCCAAATTCAAAATGAGTTTTTGTAAACTGCCAGTGACGAATTACGTTTAAAAAGTAAAACGAAAGTTTAGACTGCCAGTTACATAGGAGACGTCACATGCAAAATTTGCTGCTAAAGTGTGTAGTTATTGTATTGAGTAGAAAACTAGAATTTTACGTAGAAATTGTTGCCATGTTCTAAAATTTTGCATCCACAATGTGATAATTACTTTATTCTAGTCTCCTTTTAATTTAGGTAGAGTTCGGTAGGTGAGTTGTAAGCTGTTTGGTGACTCATCTAGGTCTTAACACTAAACGTCCTATTAAAACACACGAAAAACAAGACTCTAGTTCTAGTAGTTAAAATAAAAAGATAAATTTAGGGGCTGTTTCACCATCCATTGATTAGTGTTAATTGACGGTTAAATGTGATGCCGTCTCTATTTGTTTTGTTCGAATAGACGGAGACGGCATCACATTTAACTGTCAGTTAACACTAATCAATGGATGGTGAAACAGCCCCTTCATGTACCAAATTTTGCTGATATAAAAAGGTAGAGATCAAAATATCTACAGTCTACTTATTGGGAGCGGTTCGAATTTAATAAAGGCATCGATGATACTTGGCAGCAGTGCTCAAGTCCACAAGTTATGCTAGTGCATCTGTCGCGGGTTCCCCACGGATCAACGGAGAGGAGGGTCGTCAAGAGCCGGAGTATTTCATCAACCTTTTAAATTTGACTTGTTTATTTACTAAATATTAATTTTCTGACACACAGTATGTACCTATGCAAGTACATTTAAAAAAAAAATCCATATGAAAGTTACCAGTAACATTTTATCAATACCACTAAGTCAATATGTATGACAATAGGGCATATTAGGCAAAGCTCTGCGCGGGGGGCGACACTAGTGCAAACCTCCATGACAACGTCAGTTCTCTTTATATTTTATTGAATCAGGCGTTACTTTGCGGACGTCGATATCAATGAACTAAAAGAATTTCTTTGCTCACCCGCGACCTTATGTTAGATAAGCTTATGCAAAATATGCGTGTTCGTCGTGTTCATGCAGTTAGTCAGTTAGATAGTGTCGTGTGTCTGTGTAGTGGGGTGGTGGTGATAGATGGGTTTGTGTGTGTTCTTACAGTATTGAGGTGGAGGAACTGCATGAACACGCATATTTTGCATAAGCTTAACTATAAGGTCGCGGGTGAGCAAAGAAATTATTTTAGTTCTCTTGTTCTCTTTACATTTTGTCGCCATGACAGATCACGACCAAAGAGTATTAGTACCTATAAATGTAGAATCATGATACATTTATTAGTAGGTAACAAAATATTTACATCGATAGTAACGATATTAAAAAAAATTGAAATAATGATATTGTGCCGTTTAAGATACTCAAAAAACTGTTTACGCGCTCTTGTGCTATTGCTGCACTCTGACGGCAGAAAATTGCAGTAATATTCCCTATTATGACACTGAATTTTGCCTTCTCCCAGAGAGCACCCCTGCACTATATACTTATAGCCAGAAGAGGATAATTTTAGTGTGCGATCGATCAACCATTTTTAAGATCGTTCATCCAACGCCGTCAGCGTTCGCAGACTACGCCGAAAAATAAACCACTCAATAGGAGACCTTTTCCAACATTCTTTACATTAATCTTATTACTTGTTGCTGTAGCGCCCCTAGTAAAACAGATACACTGAAAATGATTGGTTTTTGGAGTCTTTTTGTATTTTTTGTTTCAACTCCAAATTTTGTTACTTTTACGGTCATCTCGTTAAACCCATATCGAAAATACAAACTGAAACATTGATGCACAGAAAAACCAGAAAAATAGACCAGCGCTGGGAATCGAATCCAGGTCCTCGGCATTCCGTGCCACGTGCTATACCACTACACCACCACTGGACAGGGGTACAGACACGAATTTCTCCTATGCACCCCATATCTCAGCTTGTTGGTTTCTTATTTAGTCACTTAAGCAGCGACACTAGCGACATCTATGCTGTAGCCCTCATCGAGAAACTTTCAGCATTCCATTGGAACTAACCGCTCACCCGGACAAGAGATGTCGTTATTAAGCAATCAAATTAAGATTGGTTTTTGCACACATAGGTATCACGAGATAATAAGAGAGCGTGTGACAGAGATACAGTCGAGTCATCATCATCATCCCAGCCTATATACGTCCCACTGCTGGGCACAGGCCTCCTCTCAGAACAAGAGGGCTTGGGCCGTAGTTCCCACGCGGGCCCAGTGCGGATTGGGAACATCACACGCACCATTGAATTGCTTCGCAGGTTTGTACAGGTTTCCTCACGATGTTTTCCTTCACCGCAAAGCTCGTGGTAAATTTCAAATGTAATTCCGCACATGAATTTCGAAAAACTCAGAGGTACATTACAGTCGAGTAAAAATAAATAAATAAGTACCTACACAGCCACAGTGTCAAATATAATTTGTTATCCACCTTATGGTTAGGGACACAAAGATAGATAATTTTGACATTTTGGTACGAGTAACATACATAATATTTATGCTCCTGATTGTAGAGTAAGGGCGGAATAACAATAATAACAGCGCTCTCTTTTTGTACCCTTTATATGTATACGGACCTCTAAAATCCCGACCAACTAACAACTAAAGCAAATGACACCTAGTCAATAAGAATTCAATACACATTTTACTTAGAAACTATAATCTCATAGCTGTTGGCCAATAAGCAAGATCAAACAGTGTCGTACGCGCGACTTTCAATAATTATGTTTGCTGAAAACGTTAGCTTGGCGGCCATCTTAGGCCACGGACAAATGCCGTGGAAAATTATAGCTAAGTATTTAATTTGCGTTCGTGGAAATGTTTTATTTATAAAACGTAATGTTTTGCTTACATGCTTCGGTTGCGCAACTGAAATGGGAATGGGTAGGAGATATCAAGAAATATGAGAATTTTAAATACTGGAAAAATTAAATGAAGTTTACGGTGAATGAAAACATCGTAAGGAAACCTGCACTCATCTGCGCTGGTATTCAATTGTGTGTGTGAAGTTCCCTATCCGCGTTGGGCCCGCGCGGGAACTATGGCGCAAGCCCTCGCATTCTGAGTGGAGGCCTGTGCCCAGTAGTAGGACGTATATATAGTCTGGGGTAATAGGGTGATGGAAAAATAAAATGGAGTCACTTATTAAAGAAAACTTTTGTTGTAAGTAGGTATATTGAGTATTATCTACAAGAAATTCAAAATCGCGACCGGCTCAGTTCAGTACAGTCACCAGCATTAATATCTGCCACAGCGGAGCGTGCAAAAATAACTGACACGTCCTTCCGGCTCTATAGAAATGAAGTTGTATCAGATATTTATGCACGCTTGTTGTGTCAGATTATTGGTGCTGTAGACTGTACCTAATGGATCCCAACTGTCAACTTCAATTTACATAAAAAGTTCTAGACTACTAGACTGGTTAGAGTTCAGTAACCAAAATACCAAAAACGGAACCCTTATAATTTCGCCATGTCTGTCCATTTTTTTTTGCTTTACTACTTAATGGAACGAGGTCAACTGGCTTAAAATTGTCCTGTGATATGTATTTTCTTTATTTATTAACGCGGGTTTTCTGCATAAAAAATCTTAGGTGTCGCGCTGTCTTGCACGTATGTGGTAGCGAATTACCTAATCATTAATCAATGCAAAAGGATAATTAATGATTTACAGTGATGATAAAACTGAGGCATCGGAAAGATTAAAAAAAGAAAATATATAATTGTTTAACGTCATAAAACATTACAATCGAAGAAGAAAAGAAAAAACTAGAGGCATACTTGCCGCAAAATAGGTCCCCACTCAGAATGTCACAGCAAGCCGTGGCGCTGATTTTTCAGTGAGGACTTACCTTAGTAAACTAACGAGTGATAACACTCAAAAACGACACATTAAAAATAAAATTAAAATTACTTAAGTACAAGTTAAAAACAAAAAAAAAAAAATTTCAATGATAGTTGCATGGTGTTGTACACAATTACTGTTAATCGGTTTATCAATGCAGCAGGTATACATGATTTCGGCTCTTTATCTTTGCTACTCGATAAACTCCAGAGCAATGCATCTTAAGCATAAAAAAATACTTCTACGCACATAATCATATTATCACAGCATTTCCATCACCATGTAATAAATATAACGCACGACAAGCAAAGTAACAAGAGCACTTACATCATATTACGAATGTAAAGATACATATTTGCTGTGCCTAATATTATTGTTGTCAGTCAGCTATTGATTCTATTTATCAATGCTCAATTCAGGCAACATTCTAAATGAATTTGCCGAGTCTTAGAAATTATTTTGCCAGTAAACATTGAGTGCTTCACGTTTATTAGGTAAATATTTGATATTTGATTCTAATAAATGTCGTTTTATTGCAGCGGAACCTCCTGTTGGCTTATTTTATGACAATACATGTGTTTTATACGGAGAAATATTTGTCAGTCAAGTTTGGAATCTATTGTTATTGATACTTTACTTAGTATTTCATATTTGATAGCAAATGTTAAACGATTAAGGTATTTACATAAATGAGTAAACTAGTGTACTTACATATCTAGTTATGAGTATATTGACTGGGTCTATATTAAAACGCATAATCAAAACACGCATAATTATAACTACGCATAACAGCTATGCAAGCTCAGGACCATAGAAACAGGTTTTTCAGTAGTTTGACGCATATAACTCTTCTATCACTACCCCACATGAGCGGTGCTATCAGATATTTTTGAACTAAATAGCTTAAATGTTTATGATGGTCGCTGTACAGTCGAACAAACTGTTTATCCTAATGTATTTACCAGGGTGGAACCTTTGCGCTATTAATGTCACGTTGACATCCCATAGTCTTGTCAAGAAAATCATAGTGGAATTGATTATTAAAAGTTGTCACCCTGGTAGGTACATAAATTCGTTTGTTCGACTGTACTTACAATTATACTCAGCAGCACAAAATTCGGCCCACTCTACATACAAAATTACCTATTTCTGCATACATTTGAGGGCCAGATTTTATGCCGCTCAGTACATTTTTAACTTACCCGTTGACGTCTTGTACAAGCAATATTTGCGTTGAAAGCAACACAAATACCTCGTTATCTTTATCACAGTCGCATTTTGCGAAAGTCTTTATTTTTAATTCCTCTAGGGAAACGAGTAATGTAATTTTCCACGCATCACGGAGACGTTATCTAGATAACGGATGTTTGTAAGGTATTTGACATGCCACGTAAAGGTTTTTGACGCGGCTCGTGACAAGTCCCACTTAGCTGCACTACTGGCTGCCTATTACTTTGCTCGAGTTAAGTTTTTTATAAGAAAACTCATCATCATCATCATAATATGGACATAGGCCTCCACCATAGACCTCCAATTACTTCGGATGGAAACGGCCAACATCCACCGTGAACCCGCGGCTTTAACCAGGTCATCCGTCCATCTTCGGTGGACGGCCCAAGCTACGCTTGCCGATCTGTGGTCTCCATTTAAGAACCTGTCGGCCCCCACGGCCATCTGTTCTCCGTGCTATAAGGCCTGCCCATTGCCACTTCAATGATCCAATTCGCGTTGATACAAGTATGTCGGTGACCCTCGCTTTTCTACATGCCTCCTTAAGAAAATTACCTATACCTGTTTGTATTAACAAACTGCGTTGAAGTATATTTTACGTTTTAAAACTCTAGCTTTAAGTGCCAGTAACATTATACTTAAATGTGTGACGATTTTTTCTTTTTCTACAGAAAACTCTAAGCGGCCAGTACGTTGAACTTGGACATAAACCTTACTACATTTTTAAGTTCACAAGATTTCTTATTAGCCGAGACCAGCCAGTCACACCGCCAAAGACGACGTTATTTGATTAACACTAATTAGTGTGAACCGGCTTTACTTCTTCCGACGCGTACGAAAGTCCCATCCAAATACCAACTTAAATTTACAAATCAGAAAACAATACTGAATCTCTATTGTACTTTACATTATGGCTTTTATTTGAAAGAGTTGGATTTTGAAAAGTGCAAAAACATTTCATCCGCATAAACTCAATTTGTGTTAGCTGGAGAAAGTATCGCTTTCTTTACGTTATAAGTACTTGCATAAAATCATAATTTCCCCAAAGTTTTACAACTTTACATCACACATGAACATAATGCCCTACCCGTCCCCAGCAATTAGTAGAACTATTAGACGTTTCCCATAATATAAATCTAAAGCCCCGTACATCTCGAGCGATTTCACGGACAATCCCACAAAGGGGACAAGTCAAACGAACTATCAAAAAGCCCATTCATTCCTAAACGGGGGCTAACAACATTATACCCGTGTAATACATATTTCATTATTACTTTCCACCTTTTATGGGACGCTTTATTTTATAGCCCTGGCAACCCCGGACGTAGTTTTTTAATAAGCAACGGCGTCAAGCTACAATGCCGGGGTTGTGATCAATAGGGGGCGTTGTATTGTTGTACAATATTTTTTCTGTTACGTTTCTGGACAGTTTAATGTCATGTGTGGATATTAGCTCGGATACCGTCAGAAGAAAATAAATCAACGTCATTTAGTGACAAACAATCTAATTCTTTCTATAATAATGAAGCGAACGAAGAAACTTACACTCATATTTCGCTATTTTTAAGCTCTCTTAGAAAAGTCGTTCATCAAAGTTAATTAAATCGAAAGACTAAAGAGTATACCAACTATCATGTCAAGTTAGCCCTCTTCTGCTGACGCTACAGCTGGCGTTTTTACAGTAACTTGTATAGTTCCTGAACGCATCCAGAGCTCCCATTCATCAGGAGACACCGACGTTCACTTCCGTTTGCCCCTTCATTGTGCCATTCGACAAGGCAGCTCGCACCGCCGCCGGCCATACGCAACAATAGCACAATTCAAAAATCGAATTCCAAATTCAAAAGCGCATCGTTGAGGTTTATTGGCTTATCGCTTGATTGATTGTGCGAATGCCGATGCGATTTTTTTAATCAGTGTTGCCAGTTTTTGCAATTTATAGGTCGATAATATATTTTGATTTGGGCGTGTCGAATTCGTTGCTTTGTCGGTGTACGGAAGTTTTAGTCGATGTATGTCCTGTTAACAGGTACATTTTCTATTGTTGACTAGTTTAAGTAAAGTATAGATACTTTTATATGACCGGACAGTTTTGATGCACTTGTGTTTACGTTACGCCTGTTACAAATTAAATTTAAAGCGCGGGGCTAGTCTGTTGATGCTGTGAAATTGAAAATTGTACAGAGCTTCTTGCGAATGTATTTTTTCGATATGCACAATTTGATATTCTTAAGGAGATGTAGGTACCTATAACTTTTGTATTCTGTAGGTATCTATGTATAGTATGAAATGTTTGTAATAATTTAATTATTTTTTCGTAGCGTTAATGGCAATAATCGAAAGTTACTTCCCTACATACACTGTATTAATACAATACCTTAAAAAAACATGTGGATATAGGTACCTATATCTAATTCAAAATCCTAAGAACTTCTGTCAGGGTCAAGCTTCGCAGATGTGACTCAGGGAGGTTTTCCACTTAAACTTAAACCGAATGTGTATTAATATTTTTATGAACGACAAAGTATATTAGCATAAGAGTCCATGAAACAAAGGCTTCGTTTTCAACTCACGCGCAGCTATCCTATTACGTAACAAAAACCAAGATCTGTCTTATTTTTTTTATTATTCGTTGGAAATAAGTGATACCATTTATACGAGACTCTATGGGTACAGCTTTAGGGTCATAATTAAGGTTCACCTTTGTTTAATGAAAGTAAAAGCTATGTTTGTCGGTGAAAGAACCATGACATGTTTGACTGTTCGTGCTACCGTGAATAAACGGACAAAAAGACAATGCACCTTAAAGATACAGTGGCATAAGTATCTAAAATACATACATTGATGGAAGATACTAAATTCTCTTAACCGGAAGGATACAAAGAACGGTCCAATTCACCATTTTGTGGTCATTCACGAACATTAATTTAAAATCGACATCGTCAACATTTTTAATATTTAACGTGCAATATTTGCTTGTTTTTTTGTATAGAGGTATTTCTTAAGATCAAACCGTAAAAGTCGAATTTTATGCAGTTCTAGTGACTGGATTGAATAGAAATTCAGTTTTCACAAAATCCTATAGTTCGACCTCATTCTTAAATAAATTTTATGCTTTATTTCATAGCTGGCAACACCGATCGCATGTTTTTAATTATCTAAATAAGTAATGGCGCTAAGTTTTAATTCCTGGTTACTAAATCAATTTGGAGTTAGTTAATGGTTTCTTTAACTTTCAAATGTTGAATACTAGGATAATCTGTCCCTTGTCTTACTTAAAGTAATTAAGGTTAACCGCATATAAGGGTACGCTATTAAGGTAAGGGTTAGTTAGTTCTTTATGGAAAATGCGTTAATAAAACTTTAAGGAGGTTTAGTATGATAAATGGCATGGGGTTTTATCACAAGCGCTGTTAGCAATATTTATAGAGATGTTATACAACCGTCTGTTGATATTTCAGGGCAGTTGAGGTGCTTAAAAATATTTAAACATTTACCTAAATATCCTACAACCACGGTTCTACGGACATTGATCATTCCAATGTAACGTAGCAAACTATGCCATAAAATTTTAGACTAATAAACACCAATTAGACCTATAACATTTAAAAAATAATCAAATACGTAAAGTAAAAGTACTAATAAAACGTAATAAGTGTCGCCAACTAATACACCCGGAAAATTAATTTTAACTTACTTTTTATTAATTTAGTGACGGACTAATACTAAACTACCTACCTACCTTTTATTTAAACTTACTCGCTAAATCTAGCAACTTTTTGGATGGAACAACGCCAAAACTATTCATTACTTTCAGTTTTTCATGCTGTTAGTGACATTTGGAGCAAATTTTCCACAAACTGGCAAAATGGCAATTTTTCTAGCAACTTCCGAAAAATGAGGTGACAACATTGCCACAATAGGTATGACCCATTTAAAACGAAAGCAAACACCGATAGCGCAAGTCACGGAAGTATTTGTCCTTTCTAGACGGCTATTCATCAAAAAAGCCCATTAAATATCCATTATGAATGTTATTTTTCGGATGACAACACTCCACAATGGCAGATATTTACATTCGATGTCAGTTTGTTTTACATCAGAAACAACATTGTAAAAGCGGCGTAACATTTTTCGTCTAACATTTTTCTTTTATGCTTTTGGATATTATGTCTCGTATTATGCTAGACCCATAGTTCCGTGGACGTCTTTTGTGTGGACAAAGAAAGGTGAATGAAGAGCGGAATAATAATAATGTGTGTCTGGCCGGCAACATTTGAGAATAGGTAGGTAAGGTAACGCATTAAAAAGAAAAAAAGAACGTTTGGTGATACTACACCGCCACGTGTTATTGGAACAATGGGAATTTGAAATATTTATATTTGAAATTGGAACTTACTATAGTGAATAGTGGATCAATGTTTTTAATGTATGCCATAGGTTAACTTTAGAACGAGGAGAATAACATAAAATATAACATTTTACATATCTAATCCTGTTTCTTCGTTAGACTAAATGCGCCAAGAGCGCTAAGCGAATAAAAAAAACAGAATATAATTATTTAAACCAATGACCATATTGCGCTGAATGCTGCTGAGCTTGAGAAAATTCTTGGGATACACGAGGCTATTAGTTTCGCCATTTCCTTCCGCACGCGGCTTAGCTTAAATACGATATTAGAAAGTTGCAATTTTGCTTGAGTATATGTCAACCACGTCGCCAATCCTAAGTGTGGGCTATCGTTGTATAGCTCTTTAAAAAAATAGGATTGCAAAGACTCTTTTTCGATTTACGGATCCATTTACAAAATATTAAGCTTTAATGTGCTAAATTTTGTTAAAATCAAATATTGACCCTCTCTGCTGATCTCTGGTTTATTTTTTTTAACCTCAATTCAATCATAATGTTACCATTTGAAAAATAGAACGTTTACAAATGTTCACGATCAAAATTAGTAAATCCGTGTTTAACCTACTTAGTTACACAAGATAGGGTGTTTTTCAGCCGCATGTCGACGATAATTTACGTTGGTATTTATGTATCGTCCCGCGGGCCCGTAAATTTGCGCTACGTGATTTATATGAGGATTAGAGCGTTATCACTACGCGTACCCTCCGGAACACACCATACACTCGTGCTTTAAAATATTGTACACGGGTGAAATTCAAGAAGTTAGATCTTGTCAAGCGCTAGTTTTATACGAAACGATTGACTGTAAAGTTCCAATCTGACATGAGAACTAGATCTATGGCTTGCATTATTTTGAAAGTCAGCATGTTTGATTATCATTTCTTTTTTCTCTGGATCCATTAATTGTTTAGAATTGTTATAAAACAAACCTTACCTAATCTACAGTTTTCTATAAGATGACCATTTAAAAAAAATCAGAAAAAAATACGGTTTCGGCGAGATAACTAACAAATTTATGTAAAAAAAACTGACAAACATCATTATGACTTGCGAAAATTATGCGATTAGATGCACCGACTTAGTACCTAATTTAAAAAAATATATTTCAACTACTAACGGACACCACAGGGGAACGAAGAGCTAGTATTTAAGTAGGTACCTACTTCTATCAAGAATTGTTATTGTGTACTCAAATAAATATTTCACATAAACATATTATTTTTATCCCTAATATCCCAAAAAGTGTATTTATATCTCAAAAAAAATACAATCCGTTTGTCACAAAAGAGGTCCGTCAGAATCAGATTCACTTCATGTCACTGGCAACATTGAGGGCCCTCGAAAATGGCGCGAAAAGTGACAGCTCCATTGCAAACATAATTATTCTTAAGTTGTTTATTATCAGAACTAGGTAAAGCTTAAATACATTCAGCCTTATTATTAGTACCAAAAGATTGTAAATGCGTTGGTCGTTTTGTGTTTTGAAAACCCGTGTGATTGTATAAAAAACTTATTGTGGTGTTTGATGCGGTTTATTATATCAAAAGCAAATGTTACTGTTTTGAAGATCGAATGAAGAGATTATATTTATACGTAGATTTTGAACGTGCAACATTTCGTATATTATGTGATTATAATAAATAAATAAATAAAATAAATATCATGGCATGGCATCAATATGATAGCAAATGACCTACATTAAGAAACTTCTATCTGTGGTTGCATCTAAATAATATTTACATTTTAGTGCCGGTAAGCGACACTTTAATTACATTCAAATTTCGAACATCTTAAAAAATTGAAAATCATGTTAGTCGATTTGTAATTTCATTCAAGAATAAAATTATTGTTCCATACATTTTTTTGAATTGCGAATATTACAATCGATTTGAGAATCAAAATCGACTCAAGCCTAGATTGTTAATGAATTTAAAAAAAACTACCTATAACTATCGCTGTTAATAATTTATTGAAACGGAGGTTTTATGCCTGCCTACAAACAAGAACCACTAACTCGAAAATGCAGGTATATCTGAAAACTTATAATATGCATGTTCATAAAATTAGGTATGCGACTGTACATAATTAGGCATTATGTATCAGTCACATAAATAACTATTAGTAGACAACCCTAGTGCCCTCTCTTCTATTGTGTAAGTAACTTCTTCTGTCTGAGCAAATAATATATTCAGCTTCATGAGAATCATTGATTTTATTATTAAAACACAACAACAAATAAAAACAACATTACCTACCGCGCTATACTTGAACCTTTTCAAAAACAATTTTATAATTAATGATAAAATAATGTCACAAATAAACTCACTTCGAAGACTCATTGCGGCAATTTTTTAAATTAGCATACAATTTCAATCAGGATATTGTACATCAAATTTTCTCTACCCGTAAAATACACAATACGCTTCAGGAGCGAGCCTTCATTTTCTAAAAGCGAAGCCTATTTCTAGTGGTAATTTAATTAATTAACTAACAAGAAACTCTTATCGGCCGGCGAACGCCGCTAATATAGTAACTTGTGTAAAATTCACAAAAACTTTAAGCCCCACAGAATAACCCAGTAGTTTGAGTTTCCAACTTGTAATAGGTTTATAACTTTGAATATTTAAAATGTCGGCGCGGGAAAATTTACTGAAATGTAATCGCTTTTAGGATTTTATCAGTCGATCGATATCTTAATGACAAGCAAAATACAGTAGCTATTTTTAACCCCCTACGCAAAAGAGGAGTGTTACTAGTACAAGTGACGTGTCTGTCTGTGGTATAATAAATCCCAAACGGATGCACCGATTTGGAAGCAGTATTTTTTAATTGAAGGCTATTTAAGTTTCATTCAAATCAGATCAGCCGTTTATGAAGATAACATTGAACTTTAAAAGGATAGTGGTAGTGGTATTTCAACTTTTCTAACTTGTTTTTATAGGTTCCGTACCCAAAAGGTAAAAACGGAAACCCTATACTAAGACTTCGTTGTCCCTCCGTCTGTCCGTCTGTCACCAGGCTGTATCTCATGAACCGTGATATTTTGACAGTTGAAATTTTCACAGATTATGTATAACTGTGGCCGCTATATAACAAAAAATACTAAAAACAAAATAAAATAAATATTTAAGGGGGCTCCCATACAACAAACGTGATTTTTTTGCCCTTTTTTGCTTATGTCTAATGAATGTTGTATAGATGGTACGGAACCCTACGTGCGCGAGTCCGACTCGCACTTGGCCGGATTTTATTTAACTAGTAGATACTAAATTAGGTAATTAAAACAACTTACAGCCATTTGCAGACAAAAGTAAAAAATCCTGCTTTAATAGTGCAATATAAATAAGACTGTTTCCATTTCGCGCATTAAAAGAAAGGGGTAAATATTAGCAGTGTTCCTGGCAACACTGGAACAGGGTGTAAACAGCCTTTTTAATCGAGAGCGCAAACGGTGTAGGTTACTATTAACGAAACGGCGGGAAGTAAAACTTATCTCGTACATTTTGGGGGTACAATTTTGAAAGTGTGATATATTTGTCCTTGTCATTCACTGGTTTCAAGTTTATCAAGAGAGGGCGACATAACAATCATAGTTTATGTTTTTTGCAATAACATTAATGACGACTCTATATCGTAAGGCACTTGTCCCACCGCCGACGATGAGCGAGAAGCGAGTAGAGCGAGTAACTAGAAACGAGTGGGCGATCAGCGAGAAGCGAGTGTAGTTTTGTCGCTCGGCTGTAAGCGAGTGTTCGCTTGCGACGGGCGATTACTCGCTCCACTCGACTCGCTCGTGCGGGGCGGCCGCCAAGCTGACATCGCTGAGCGAGTATCTATAGCTCAGCGAGTTTTATAGCTCTTGTCGCTGCGACAAAAGATGTAAGAGCGAGTTCTCGCCGACAGTGTCAACAGCCAGCGATCAACTATTAATATATGTGTCTCTTTTACTCACACAGGATCTTATATCTTTTGTTCGTTTCTTGAGCGAGAAAATAGTCGATAGCCAATCGTTTCCTCGCTGGCGGTGAGACAAGTGCCTTACAGTTAATCTGACTTTGAGACTTCAGGTTCCATATTCGAATTCGAGTAGGAGTAGGCACTTGTTCTCGTATAATATGATGTTACCTATTTTATCAATATAAATTATTTTTTTAAGTATAAAAATCGAAGCATTGGCAAGCCTCTCACTAGGTGGACTGACGACATCATGAGAATTGCGGGCAACCGATGCATTATAAGGGGGAGGCCTTCGTTCAGCAGTAGACGTCTTCTGGCTGATAATGATAAAAAATACTTTGTTCACCAGCGATCTACATCTATGCAAACAATGTGTCCATCTGGTAGCATGGTGAACGGTTGCTGCAGGAACACATTTGTTGCATATATACGAGTACATAGTTACCGTAAGGTCGCGGGTGAGCAAACCAATACTAAAAAAAATCTAGATCAATTGGTGTAACTGATCTGGCCCACAGTGCTAATCATCTCATGGTACGCCACTGAGCTCGGTCTTTATAGCTCAAATCTTCCTCAAATCCCTCCCTGCTGTCTTAAGCATAACATCAACCCTGTGGGATGTAAAGGCTAAATTCTCTCATATTTATGGGGAAACAGTTGCAAAAATGTCCAGCCGTAAGCAGTAAATGACAGTTCCGAACTCCTCCAGTGTGGTCCTACAGTAGCAAGACAAACAAGAAAGAAATTCATGTAGTACCTAGTTGTTGACGGAAAGAAGTGCGTCGAGTTGAAAATTTTATCATACACCTTAGTCTTTACGCTTCTATCGACCGTATTACTAATGAATATATTTTTTATTTCACTTGCTGTTACCTAACTATTTAATACCTTCCAACTGACACTTTTGCATCCACGGAGAAGGGTCTAGCCCTCCATGCTCCACCTAGCCTAGTATAATACTAGGCCTTCTACACTAGGTTTATTGATAAGCGGTCTCAACTAATGTTAGTGAATACACGTCTTCTTTCTTTCTTTCTTTCTAACTAAATACCCATGTCTTATCCAAACTTACTTACTGAATCATTAATTATACAAAAGCAAGTTTCTCATTACATCTTCAATTAGAAAGAAACCGGAGAACATTTCTAATTATTGTACGAAACAATTTCAACAGAGAATCGCGAGTACTTAAAAGTTTACACAGTGTTTTAATTAAAATAATTTAAAATATAATCGCTTTAGAACAGGGAATTGCTAACAAGGGAAGTTGAGAATTTCCGAAACGTAACAAGACAAAATAATAAAATATTAATAAAGCCCGGAGACTAGGGAAAAGTTTCATTGGAGGCAAATATTTGTGTTTAAAATAAGGAGCTGAGCGATACTGGGACCGGACGGGAACCCACTATCGGCTGCTGGATTGTTCGACAACCCTTTCAATCTGGGGAAGTTTGGGAAAATAAAACGTATAGTCTATGGTCACCTTTGGTTAATATTATAATATGTTCATCAACAGTTGATAAGAAATACATATGCGAAGGAATTTTGGTCGGAGTGCTTTTTTGAGGGAAGCTTTTTTTTTGCGAAAATACGTATTTCAATGAAAGAAAAAAAATTAAGTCTCGTAAATGTTGTAAATCGAACCACCTGCTGAAATCTAGTCCTTACTTTTGTCTGGGTTGCCTTAAACAAGTTGCCTGGTAGAGCTCGTTCTGAAGTGATTGTTTTTGCTTACCTTGTAATTTTCACTCTCTAAAGGTAGACCTTATAATTAAAAAGTTGTATTGTATTTCTGTTTGAACTATATTTGAACTCCGAATCTCCAGTTAGCAAGTCCAACATACTCTTACCACTGAAACACCACGCTGTTAATAGCTATTAAAATTATCGCCGTTTTCGAGATCTTCGAAATAAATAAATAAATATAGCAACAAGAATTGCTCGTCTAAAGATACAAGGCATTGAAATGGCCAGGCGTACATCATAAAAACGTTAAAACTCAAATCGCAGTGGCAAAACTTGCTAACTACAATAAAAGCGTTACATCGAAAGCTATTAAAACGGAGTGCCTAGAGTCTAGTACGTAATGAAATATTAAAATAGTTCGCCGGGGCCGCAGGCGGCGAAAACAAATCAAATAGAACTGGCTAACTTGTTAAAATTCCCTGTCTACATTTTAGAGCCATTGTGGGTGCTCATTGCTGGGGATGCTTCGCGTCATCTATACTATATAAAGCTTAGAACAGGCATCCCCAATTAGTTTCCTTTGAGGTCCATTTCTACTTTTTAAGTTCATCATCAAATCTGTAATGATCAATAAGTAGGTAGCTTACCCTGATCATTTTTAGGGTTCCGTACCCAAAGGGTAAAAACGGGACCATATTACTGAGACTCCGCTGTCCGTCCGTCCGTCTGTCACCAGGCTGTATCTCATGAACCGTGATAGCTAGACAGTTGAAATTTTCACAGATTATGTGTTTCTGTTGCCGCTGTAACAAAATATACTAAAAACAAAATAAAATAAGTATTTAAGTGGGGCTCCCATACAACAAACGTGTTTTTTTGCCGTTTTTTGCTCGATATTAATAACGGCAACAGGTAGACGCTTGAAATATTCATAGAAAATAAAATTATTATTTAAGGGGGCTTCCATACAACAAACGTGTATTTTTTTGCTAATGTCTAATGTTGTAGTTACGGAACCCTTCGAGCGCGAGTTCGACTCGCACTTGGCTGGTTTTTAAAAAAGAAAGAAAAAAAAGAAATACCGTTTACTTAAGGTCTGCACAAAACAGTGGCCTTATTGTCTAACACACTTGGAATCACAATCGTTTTCACCACTTCTTTCTGTCAAACGGTATAAGACAAGGGCAGAAAGAGATGGCAAATGCGATCGTGAAAGTCAGCACGTTAATTAGACAATACGGCCTCAAGTCGACGGTCCAGATGCGGACTGCGGTCTGCCATTTGACGACCTAGGGTTTAGAATTTATTTCGTACTTTTTAAATGAACTATAATGTTGTTACTAAGTTTAAATATTTCCAGTGAGTTTAAACGTAAACTACCTATGTATTTTTGTTGTTTCGTTAACTAGGTTGTCCTTGTGCCTTTGTCTGCGTTGTAGAACTTCATGTCCCTTGAGAATTTCCAACATTAAGTACATAGTTTTACCTTGTCTACATTATAAATGGAGAATGAAAATTTCAGTTTAATAGGTGTACCCAAACATACCCATAGTCCTATCCCATGATTGAAACCCATAGATACTTGTACAGGAATTGAGGTGGGCGTTGATACATCAGTCAGGCAGAGTTTTCATAACATGGTAGGTTAAACTATGACGCGTAAGCTCGTTTGTAATAAACATATAATTTTTGGAAATTTTTGGTGCTCATATTTTTTTTTATCGTAAAGTTGTAGGGTATCGTAAAGGTGTAGGGCAAAACCCCTGTAACCATTTAAAATGACCCCAATTGCGTACATTTCGCTTAGAAAACGTACTCTGCTAATGTTGAACATTCATACACCTACAGATTTGTGCGGAACCTGGCAAACGCGAATCTGCCTCGCACTTGGCTGTTTTTTTTTATTGTGCGGAAATAATTTGGGCGGTAATTTTTTCTATAATATGTTGTAAAAAAATATGTTAAATTTAACCCATAGCTGACGAGATGTCGCAATGCCAGTCTTGGTCTAAGTACATACCCCTTATAATAAATTAAAATCGATATTCCTGAAAATTACACCATGCATGTCATCTAGATGGCACTACAAAATGCCTATCTAGGTACTTTATATTTACACCAAACCTATGCCACTGCACTGCGTACAATGAGCCACCCACTTGTAATGCAACAAACACTTGACGAAACAATCTCGGCTGCTGACCGTACGCGCGTAATTGAAAGTAAACATGTTTTGTTGCTAGCCGTATCAATCAGAGAGACGGACAGTTTTCACGCAAACATTAGGGGGAGGACATGCCAAAGTTTGTGACATTAAAAAAGTGTGAAAGAACTACATGAAATACTAAAGTTAATCGAAATAATTCAACTTCTATGTGTTTTTTATTTAAGAGTAATTAGCTAAGTTCTTGTGGTGATAAAGTTTACATAAGTTACCGGGTTTATTATTCTGGTATCGGGGTTAAACAGTGTGTAATTTTTCCAACGGAAATTTAGCGTCGAAAGCAAGGCGGACATCATGCCGTGTGTGACGTGTCTTTCTTCTTTCGTCTTCTTTCTAAGTGCGTGTGGGATTCGCTTAAGATGGGTTCCTTAGCAAAGTATTAAGAGTAGTAGGTTAGGTAGGTATAAAGAGCGGAAAAAAACAACGAGTAAAATAAGTACCTTGTGTGGGATCTCCCTAGAATATTATCTTAAGTTTTTTATTCAAAATTATTATTTGTTGTTACACCCATAGTAATACACATTCATTGAAAAGAAGCGAGTTTTCTAGAAGTAGTCAGCTTGTTGTCTTTAACCTCTAAATCTTTATGACAAATCCCCAGATGCGTGAGTGAAGGCAATACGGTTCCATTGGGACCCATGGGTACCAAAATTTAAAAAACATGATAAAAGTAATGATTAGCATAATGAATAAATCACTGAAATTATTAAAACAAAATGAGCAAACGATTCACATCCACCCTCATTACTATTCCAAATTAGTGATGGTAGGTGGTGCTCCACAATGCACGTGCCAACGCGTGCTGCGCGTGCGTCCAACGCGTTGCAATATTAAAACGAATCGACTAGAAACAAAACGCACCCTGTGCATAAACAAATGAAACTCAAACTCCTTTGCATTAGCCGAACCAATGAAAAAGACAATTAAACCAAAATACACCATATGAAGTTACATAGATGATTCAGTTAGCGTTAAATCCTGTCCGAAAAGGGCCTATTTTTAGGGATACTTAAGACACATATTCCTTTGTGTTAGTGTTCGTGTGACAGAACCAATATTAGGAATTTGGTGGCGCGTGGCGCGCAGGCGTTTCGACGGACCGCATTGTTGTTCGCGCTAGATTGCAACACTTAATGTCACCGATATGGTTTTTACTCGGACAGGGGATATGGAAGCGTGTTGGTGCTGATTCGCTACGATTGTTTAAAATAACCGGTAATGTGGCATTTTCTTTAAGCTCCCGTATTGTTAACTGCATGAGAGCATGTTCGGGTATTAATAGAACCTAGCCAGTTATTCTTAAATATGATGGCAACAATTGGTTGACTACGTCTTATTTGCACACTGGTACCACTGGAGGTCTTTGATAGAATACAATCTTTGCAGCAGATCCACCTAGTGGCAGGACGTGCTGTGTCAGCAGGGCTACTACGAAACTCGTAACTCGAAGTTCGTGTCGTGCGGTCCCTCTGACACTTATACTGTTTAATACGAGAGCGAGAGGGACCGCACGACACGAACTTCGAGTTTCGAGTTTCGTAGTAGCTCTGCAGCGCCTATTCTCCACAACATAACTCTAAACGGCAGACCCATAAACGTACTAAACGGCAGAGTCCAATTGGGTAAAAACCGGTAAAGTGGTCGTAAAATTTACTGAAGAGTCTTTTTACTCAGCAGTGGGTATACTTATAATAAATATCATGGGACAATTTAACACCAATTAACCTAGTCCTAAACTAAGCAAAGCTTGTACTTGTTATTTTTTTGTTAATCTATTATTATTATTTTTGAACAGAAGTTCTAGAAAACGTCAATAAAAATCCATAGCAACAAAGCAACTAGCGCTATTTAAACATCAGAATGCAAACCCTTATTTACCCAGTTCAATATTCGGCATCCCCTAAGACGTTTCTTGCGAGTTCCGGCAAGTTCGAATAATCCGGGGGTAGGACGGGCCGGCACGGCTCCGCTATCTCCCTCGCGCAGCGTTCGACTCTACTTGGGGTACCGAGATAATGTAGGCTTAGATTAGGTACTCAAATTATGTAGCTACTCGTATGTAAGTATGAGATAGGAGTCAGTATTGCCGACCAAGGACTGCCTCTACTTACGAAAGTAGCAATATTCCCTTATTTAGCTTACGCGATTAAAACTCTTATAATTGGCATATAAAAGGTTTAAGATTTAGGTAATATTATTTATTTCTCATAAGATTTACAATCACTTTTTTTTATTCTACTGGATGGAAAACGAGCAAGTGGGTCTCCTGATGGTAAGAGATCACCACCGCCCATAAACATCTGCAACACCAGGGGTATTGCAGATGCGTTGCCAACCTAGAGGCCTAACATGGGATACCTCAAGTGCCAGTAATTTCACCGGCTGTCTTTCTCTCCACGCCGAAACACAAAAGTGCAAGCACTGCTACTTCACGGCAGGATTATCGAGTAAGATGGTGGTAGCAATCCGGGCGGACCTTGCACAAGGTCCTATCACCTGCAAAAACACTAAATTAAATGCGCAAACGGTTATGCTAACAAAATCAAAGTGGATAGAAAAGAAATACAAACAGGTACAGTGAGTCAGATTGCAAGGATTGTTTATTGCCAAATACTTTCGAAGAGCATTAAGAGGGTTTTGGCTATAAGGGTTGTCGCACACGGGTCACTGGCCACAACCACAAAACGCGGCCCTGTAGTTTTCATACACCTAACTATATTATGTACTTGCACTCGTTCAGTACCTGTGATGTATTTCATTAGCTAAAATTGATGATCTGGTTTAAAAAAAATACCTTGTTGAGTTTCTTGCCGGGTTCTTCTCAACAGAGATCTTTCCAAACTTGATACTTTTGACATTCATAAGTAACCTGTTATATTCTAAATTGAATAAAGATATTTTAGCATAACCTACTGTAGTAAGTGACAAAACAGTCTTGAGAACTCGTTTATAAATGGCCTATATGGCGTCCCTCTGCTGGGCAAAGGTCTTTTGACCTCAACAACTCCCGTTCTGACGCTATGTCAATCCAGAACGCTGACCGCGGAAAGCTGATGGCGGGACCATAATATTTAGCCTCGTATACGCAAAGGAAACCAACAATACTTTAAAATAATGTTTGTTACCTAAATACTCGTATCATGCTTTCAATGAGAACTGCAAGCAGGTGGCAGGACCTTGTGCAAGGTCCGCCCAGATTGCTACCACCATCTTGCTCGCTAATCCTGCCGTGAAGCAGCAGTGCTTGCACTGTTGTGTTTCGGCGTGGAGAGTAAGACAGCCGGTGAAATAACTGGCACTTGAGGTATCCCATCTTAGGCCTCTAGGTTGGCAACGCATCTGCAATACCCCTGGTGTTGCAGATGTTTATGGGCGGTGGTGATCTCTTACCATCAGGAGACCCACTTGCTCGTTTGCCATCCAGTCAAATAAAAAAAAATAAAAAAACTGGCCTTAGTCAACACTTAAAATGCGTAAACAATACGCCGAAAAAAAACTAATTAACATCCTCGTATTTGTGCAGGAGGCGCAATTATGAAACGGGGACGTTGGAGATAGCGCGAGTTTCTTGTTTTATTACTGAAATTAACCCGTTTTTAGTGAGAAGGGATGCATAAAATAATTAAGAGGGCGGGGCCACTCCCCTCCGAGCGAGATCAGACGAAACGTTTCTTGAATACGTAGTGTTTGTGTTCTGTTTTTAAGATCCCGCCGTTTCGGGCACAGAGCGGGATAAAATAGCGCCCGAAATTGTTTCATCTGTTTTGGATTGTTGAAGGGTTAACGCTGTTGGTTTTGTATTGGAAAACTAGACTGTGAACAACATACTTACGAATCGATACAATACAATGACTGTTAATTGAACACCAAAACATGGTAAACGGTACAGAAAACACAGATATATAGAGAGCGATCTCTTCCAGGCAACTTTTACAATAGACAGACAGAAGGAATACATTTTAGCAAGTGGTGCATTTTACAGCAGATTAGATCAATATTAAACTAATCATACGTACAATGCATATGTATACTTACACAACAAATCTAAATTAGTTGAAAAAATAAGATAATAGGTACATATTTATAATTAATCAAATGTATAATATCAACATCCAAATAATATTATGTTTCAAGCTTAATCTGCTTCTAGCACTGAATGAGTAATATATCTAAGTATAAACAATACCCAAGTGTACGATGTTGGCTATTAGGAAATTGCTTAGAGAAACCAGGCAATAGGATGCGCCCCGTGCATACATGGACTTATCTACAACACGTTTATGTATTGTGTTTTACAGTATACAGGATGCTTGCAGCAAAGTTTTCCTCTATAATATAATATAATAATAATAATAATCTCAGCCTATATACGTCCCACTGCTGGGCACAGGCCTCCTCTCAGAATGAGAGGGCTTGGGCAGTAGTTCCCACGCGGGCCAGTGCGGATTGGGAACTTCACACACACCATTGAATTGCACAGGTTAAAGTTTTCCTTCACCGTAAAGCTCGTGGTAAATTTCAAATGTAATTTCGCACATGAATTCCGAAAAACTCACAGGTGCGAGCCGGGGTTTGAACCCACGATCCTCTGCTTGAGAGGCCATAGGTCAAACCACTCGGCCACCGCGGCTTATAATTCCTCTATAATAAAAACTATTTATTATAATATAACCAGTTAAAGTTCCACGTGACGTCACGACGTGCGACACTTTTTTAGCACGGCGTAACGTCACAGCCCCCCCACTACCGAACTTTCACGCGCATAATCTTTCTTTCTTTTTTTTATACAGTATAGGCTTGCGTTTGGCCATAATCTTCCTAGTTTAGAAAAAATACATGTCCTGCCTTTTACATTTTCTGGTAGGTACTCTAACTGAAGGAATTTTCAGAATTGTGTGAATACGGAAATATACACAATGGAAGCAAATTTTATTTCATTTTATATGGAAAGAGACACGAATAACCGAACTTTTCAAATACGGACTCTAATTCCATTTCTATATTTTGCTATTTTCTAGACAGCGTAATATCGTAAACTAAACATAATAAGAAAAACAAAAAAAAATTAAGTCATAATACATCGAGTCGTATTTTTCACAGATAATCATTATGAAGGACATTGAAGTTTATTAATTTCTTAAAATTACCAATATTACTATTGTTAAATATACATGTGTTATTTAACATTTTTGCGTACATAAGATTAGCTGAATGTGCTATATTATTGACATAGCGTAAAACCTATTTCGTGTCGCCTATGAGTATTAGATACCTATTTTAGGTAGGAGAACAATCATCCAAGAAATAGTACTTACTATTTAGGTTTTCAAAATAGAAAATTTTGCCCAGAAACCGTAGCATCCTGTGTTGTGTGTCTGTGTGTGCGGCTGCACTGTACTCGATGCGGCTTTAATTAATTGGCAGTGGAAGAGACCGAGCGCCCTCATATCGCTCTAATTATACTTGTACATGATGATTACTTAATTAATATTATATTATCGCTTGTTTAAACTGTTTAAACCGAATTTCACTTCCTATAGATGATAATAATGATAGCGTGCGTAAACAATTTTGATTATGTGAAATTGATAATAATATGAATTATCTAACATAGATAAGTTGAAGAAAATCCCGAAATTGACATTTTAAAAACTACCGCAGGAAAACTCAGTTTTACGTAATTAAAAACAGAACGAAATTGGTCCATCGGTTTGAGAGCGACGATGTCACAGACAGACGGACAGAGATTGCCAAACTTATAACACCCCTCTTTTTACACCGAAGGTCGAAAAGGTTTTCAGAAATAATTAAAAGGTTTTGTCGGCAAATAAATGTACAGTCAACGTCATAAATAAGTGATCACTTTTGTACCTTGTCACTTTAACGTCATGTTTGAAAAACCATATAATATAAAAATCATGTAACGACTGAAAGCGACGAGGTACAAAAGTGATCACTTATTTATGACGTTGACTGTACCACATATCTTTTATACAAGATTATTCGTTCTAATGGCCTAGTGGTTTGACCTATCGCCTCTCAAACAGAGGGCCGTGGGTTCAAACCCCGGCTCGCACCTCTGAGTTTTTCGAAATTCATGTGCGGAATTACATTTGAAATTTACCACGAGCTTTGCGGTGAAGGAAAACATCGTGAGGAAACCTGCACAAACCTGCGAAGAAATTCAATGGTGCGTGTGAAGTTCCCAATCCGCACTGGGCCGCGTGGAACTATGGCCCAAGCCCTCTTGTTCTGAGAGGAGGCCTGTGCCCAGCAGTGGGACGTATATAGGCTGGGATGATATTCGTTCTAAACGATTAGCATGGACATTCGACAAATAAGTAAGGAACAACATTATTTATGTCAAAAGTCGTCCACAATTACTACACCTATACAGTAAAATGAGTTCAATAACAGCAATTTCCATTAATCGTCCCCATTCACATCCTGCTAATTTGCGACCATTAGCGACAAGATTTAAAACTCGCATAAACTTAAATAAGCTTGTCGGACAAACGCAACACATGCTGTCCTCATTTGTCCGCCTACGTTTAAACTATTAAATTTACACCACACCACCAACTCCAAAATGCCACAATTAAGAACCATCCCTCACAGCGTTACGCTTTAACGTTTCTATGCACCTTTCAGCCATGCCGCTTATGTGCGGACACAAAAGGGGAGATTTTAAAAGAGTCTTTGAAGCACTTGTGTCATTTTGCAATTGTGGTGGTTGCGCTAAGGGCAAGTTCACCCTATGATGTTAATCTTTGTTAAGGGGCTTATATATGGATTGGTTGATTTGGACAGATTCGTCGCGCGGGATTTCGCCTCAGATTTATGTGGCGTTTATCGCCTATGAATTTATTGGTAGTTGCTAGCATATTGCGGGGGAGTAATTATTATTATATTTGCTTTTATCAATTTAATAGCATGCTCGTAAATTACTAAAAAAAATCTGGATATTTGCAGCGTGCTTTTCTATAAAAGCTTCTGCTGTTTTTTCTTAGACAAAACCTTGATTGGCACCAAGTCAAATTATAAAATTGTTAAGACATCTCAATCATTGTGAACCCCCTTCGTCTTAGAGTAAGTAATATATTTACATAAACTTTAAGTTCATTGCTTTTAATCCGGACTTCGAATCTATCAAATTAAGGGGGTGTTTATTTATTTTTTATGGTCCACCTACTTTCAAGAACGGTCGAGAGGGAAGGTAATAAGATGCGGCCATGCTTCTCTAGTCCTCAGGGACGTGCATGCAATAGGGTATATGTGAACTGATCTACGTTATATCATGTTTTGGTTTAAAATATTGGAAAATAATTACGTGGTAATATGTGAAATTTTCGAAAAACAAAACTAACTAACTAACTTGGTTAGCTCAAATTTCAAAGATTTATGTAGCAATAGTGCAGTTAAAATCACAGAAATCCAAAATACGTATCTTAGCCCCGAACCCCTCGTAACTAAAAAGCGCTAAACAAAACCACCCCAATAAAACAGTGATAATTTATTCTGCCGCGATAATCCCCGCATTGCGATCAAACGCGAGCAAATCGTAGACGGAGGTTTAAAGGGCCCAGAGGGTTACACACTGACAGAAGGACAAGTCCGAATGTTTCAAAAGTAAAATGTTTCGCTGCTTTGGCGCCCACTTGGACTAAAACTCAAGAAAAAAGTTCAACCATTAACGACACCACAAAACTAATCTTGTTATTAGCCAGCATTCAACGTTCGTAGCGATGCGGATGCATCATGCAGATGCGATAAATTTCTGGATGTAAGTAGCACCAATAATACCTACCCAACCGTAGATCAGTGTCACATACTGTAATGCACCCTTAAATACTAATATTATCATTATTAGTCGCAATGTAGAATAAACTACTACTACAAACTAATACTAAAATTAAGTTCCAAAAAATTACTCCTTGAAGAAAATCCATGCACATAACCTTTTACCGAAACGGAAACAAGACTTCGTCTACTTAAAAGAAAAATTAAGGGATGAAGCTTAAGCCGAGTTTAGACTTGCAAAAAAATCGTGCAAGTGGCATTACATTGCGGTGCTCGATTGACCATTATAAACTCGTTGGCTTTACGGCCTCGCAATGTAATGCAACTTGCAAGATTTTTCTTGCAAGTTTAAACTCGGCTTACATAGAAACATTTAAGTAAAAACTAACGTCGTTCGGGACGCGAAACAAAAAGTCGGTTTTCTTTTTCTTCTTCATATGAATCTTCAGGAAAACGAAGCATACAGACGACTCCTGATTGACATTAACATTCTAGCTGTACGCTATTTTCTATTTCTTTTAGGTTTGCTATAAACGTGCAATCATGACAAATCCTCGCCAATAATTCTGTCACTCATTATTATTGGGGTGAGCACTGCCCCAGCGGGGTAACGCCGAAAACAACACGATTCCTATTTGCGTCTAAACTGTGCTTTGTTCTGCGATTAGTCTTATTGTGCCTGCACAAGTGCACAGCGGACGGGGCTTACGTTATATTAGGCCGACGTAGTGGGTGCGAAAAGAGTGCAGATGCGATTCTGCATGCGGACTCCATTGGGGCGGTTTGTTCGTTTAATTGTTTAGCATTTAGGTTACAGTTGAAATAATACATGTCAAAAGTCTTTTAGTCCTAATTATTTTTGAGCGTGCAGTGTTAAAAGATGAAAATATTATTAATTATTTAAAATCAGGTGGAAAAGAGCGTGGCATAAAGCATTATTTTATTATTTTCTAATAAATGGCAATAAATATTTAAAGATGCTTTTTTTTTCAATTAAAATTGGTCCTGTTATACATGATTTTCCTGTTTCCATTTTTTTACGAATCAAAGTTAATAATATCGCGTTTTGAACCGCTAAATAACCAAGAACACTAGTTTAAACTGCAACATTTACTTATTTTAATCGATCAAAAACAAGTTCTGAATATATAACGTTGAACCTGCTTGAATTTTCGATAAGCTAGCCTCGAAACTATACACAAAAATCTCCGACATAAAAATGGCGTGATGAAAGCTTGAAGCAACATATTCGCGTAGTCACGCGCGGGCCCGTCACGCGGCCCGCGTGCTAACGAAAGATAATCCTGCCCCTCTACCCAGAAACAACACAAAAACCGACAGCAGACAGGACAAAAATAAATAAAAATGGAACTCGAAAATTTCATAAGTACCTGATTGTTATAGGTGAATAAATTATAAAAAATATATATTTTCTTCACAAAAACTTTTTTTGCTCATAGTGATCAAAAATCGAGGGTATTCTGGCAAAACAGAATAAGTGCAAAAATTAAAAAAAAATAGTTACATACATAGACATACTCAATTTTTTCTGCTTCATTTTATCTAACAAAATCGTAATATTGTGCACTTATCCGGTTCTGTCAGAATACCCTCGAAATGTGACCATTGCAAAATATGCAAATAAGCCGAAAAGGGATCTTTATTCACGTTTTTTTTAAATTTACCAGCACTTACGGAAATACCATTATATACTGAGTTAGTAGAATACGTTGCAAGAAAGCTGGCATGTTTTTTTTTAAACCAAGTTATAATTTCACCAAACACCAAAATATATAATGCTCATTAAAAACAAACATACAAAATCTGGAGATGTTGTAATCTAAACTAATATTACAAAAAGAAAAGATTTGACTATGAGTGTTGGTTGAATGGATGAACTCAAAAATTATGAGCTGAATTTTAAAAATTCTTTAAGGTGTAAAAAGTTATATAAAATATTATTAACTAGTGTTTACCCGCGACTTCGCATGCTTAAACCATTAGATCCAGCAGTTGAAGCTAAATTCTAGAATTTTACCCAATTCCCATGGGAACTCCCAAAATGTAGAACAATACAATAGATATAGAAATAGATATAGAGTTTTACAATACAAAACAATATAATACAATGACTCTTTATTGTACACCAGAAATAGTAAGCGATACAGAAAACAGGTACACAGAAATAAAATTACAAGGTAAACAATAGGCGACCTTATCGCCTAAGAGCAAGCTCTTCCAGGCAACCTTTTTACAGAAAGAATGTAGATTGGCTTTATCGTGGTTTTCATTGAAATTGCACTAAAAACAACTGTGCCAAATTTTATATCATGACTCTAAACATACCGGTTGAGTTTCGAAGATTTTATCCCGGTCCCGTGGGAATATCAGGATAACTACATAGTATATAATATGCCAGATAACCAGCTACACACACACACACACACTTTCGCTTTTATAGGTAACTAGCTGTTGACCGGGATCGTTTATCGCTATCCCGTGGGAACTTTGCAATTTTCCGGGATAAAAACTATCCTATGTCCTGCTTCGGGACGGTACTTAAACTATCAGTATACCGAATTTCATCTAAATCGGTTCAGATTGAGTAACAAACATCCAAACATCTTCACAAACAGTAGGATTTCAACCAAATCTAAGTGACATTTCCAACAAAATGAGGCAGCCAGTCGAACTTTTTAATAAAAAAAAAAACAGCATTGCTTAAAATTGGCAGCCGGGTGTGGTCATCTCGCAAAAATAATGACCATGATCATTATTAGCCAATACTAGTATTAAACAGGCATGTCACTTTTTCGAGGCTAAAGGAACACTGTGTGACAGGATCTATCCCTACTAGTTTCATAGTACAGGGCGGAGGGTCCCCGAGATTTTTAAGGGTCAACTGATTTCTATTTCCCGATCTGGTGATTCCGTTGCGTCGGCACAAAGGCGGCTAATGGCGAGGGTGTGATGATCAGTATTTATTCGACATTGTTTTTATTGCGCGTCTAAACAGCTAAATAGATGGCTTGTATCCCCTTTTAATTGAAACGAACGTGCGGCGAGATGCGACAGAGGGGTGATCTTTTTTGCGAATTTAGAACATTATGTAAGAACCTACAGATGCAGTGCAGAACCTAGAGAAATATGGAGAAGCATAGTGCAACGAGCCGCATCACTTCAGACTAGTCACGACTTTCAGCAATGAAGATACCGAAAAAAAAGAAGTGAAAAAAGATGAGAAACAAAGTTACTGTATTTGTATAAAAAACTCAGGCGAGAGCGAGTCGAACTCGTCGAATTTGTAGATATTTATGAACATCCAGTGTTAGCAGAGCCTCTCCTAAGTACGCAGTGTGGGGTCATTTTAGATGGTTTATTGACAAAGGCATGAAAAATTGCGATTACGATTATCAGACTTTGTGCACAACACGTGCGAAGCCGGGGCGGGTCGCTAGTGACCAATATAATCATACACGGGTGCGTAAATAAGGGCACGGATTATGAGGTTATATATTATATTGTCGTTCATTCCGGGTCAATATTATACAGGTCGTACAACTGCACCCATCATGAACTTGGCAGAGGAAAAAATCGTGCGTTGCTTGCTCCGTCTGTGATATAAGATCTCACACCCCCCCACACACAACCATTTGTTCACTATCTGTACTGTAGTATATTCACCGACAGTGGTTTAAAAAGATATAAATACAACCGAATTGATAACCTCCTCCTTTTTTGAAGTCGGTTAAAAAATCAGGGATTCATAACAGGACAAATGCACCCCGCAATTTTTTGTATCGATAAAAAAAATAAACATTTATTAACTGTATTCAAATCTCATTCGAGAATAAAATGGTAATATGGCCGCCTCGACCGATCGTTTTCCCGGGCCGCGCATTTGACAAAACTTGGTACCTAGTACTACGAAACTCACTTCGCGCGCTGGCAAGCCACGCCTGCCATACATTTTGCGATAACTAAGCGACAGTCGCTGTTCCGCGACGTTATCACAGTACAGTCAGCAGCAGAAGTGGATGAGCGGTTGAGGTGCTCAAAATGATCTACACACAACTGCCAAGGTAGGTAATGAGAGAGTGTTTACATCATTTTGAGCATCACAACCGATCATCTACTTCTGCTGCTGACTGTACATATAATCTCGGCGAATATCTTTAATCACTGTTATGTCTTTTCTTTTACACAAGTTACACTATCTACCATCTGCTAAATATATCAACAGTTACACTAGGTATGATATCCAAACTCATTTGCATTTGGATACGCAGAGCTAGCACATTTCGCTAATGGCAAACATTCTATGTTTGTCCCACTCAACCTGTAAACTCAATGCAATTGTGAAACCTGTAGTTTATTCGCGAGTCACGAGATGGCGTGTGGACGCGACGCACGCGCTGCGCTTGCGACTGTTTGCTTGGCTCAAATATGATCTGGTTTCTCTACAAGAACCGCTTGCTGCATGAAAGTACAGTTACTATTAGAAGTAGGAAATGAGCATAGCACTGAGGTCCTCCATGGTCTCAGCCATGTCTAGGTACAATATCGTCGGCAAATCGAAGGTGAGTGAAGTACTCGCCATTCATGTTGATGCCTCGTCCTTTCCAGTCCAGAACCTTAAAAGCATCCTCCAATGCAGCGGTGAACAGTTTCGGAGAGAACACATCTCCTTGTCTGACTCCCCGCTGCAGAGGAATAGGCTTCATGCTCTGGTCATGTAGTCGGACGGACATAGTGGCACTTTTGTACAGACACTTCAACAGTTCGATATACCGGTAGTCAACTTGGCACCGCTGGAGACCCTACAGCACAAACCAAGTCTCGATCGGATCGAAGGCTTTCTCGTAGTCCACAAATGCTAGGCAAAGGGGGAGGTTATACTCTTCGGTCTTCTGTTTAACCTGCCGCAACGCATGTATGTGGTCTACGGTACTATAGCCTTTTCGGAAACCGGGTTGTTCGGGAGGCTGGAAGTCGTCAAACCTGCGTGTGAGACGAATTGCGATAACACTGGAAAACAGCCTGTAAACATGGCTCAGAAGTGAGATGTCTCGGAACCCTAAAAATCTGGGGGCTACTACGAAATCTCACTCTCGTATTAAATAATATTAGCGTCAGAAAAACGGCAAGAAAGTTCGAATTTTGAACTTTGTAGTATAGGTGCTGCCTTGAAGCACCTATGCGGAACTCGAAGCCATCTCCGGAGTAGTCATACCAATACAGCTCCAACACTAATAAACCACAATTAAAATCCAAAAACTATTGTGGCCCCGGTATTTAGGGCGGGCGCACACCTGCGCACACACGACGAATAATTAAAATACGCGATCGCGAGACGCTGGCATGTGGACAGGTTGTCGTGATAACGGACGGGTGTTAAAGTTGTTTAATTAACGAGGTCTGTGCTAGGGTTTTTTTTTGTATACTGTTTTATAGATATTAATGTGTATGTTGACGACTCGATAGACTATAGTAACTAGACTCGATAGTCTAACAACTGTTGTTAGAGAACCTGGAGGGCTACTACGAAATTCGAAAATCGAAGTTCGTATCGTACCGTCCCGCTAACGCTAACATAATTCCATACGAGAGCGAGAGGGACGGTATCACGGTACGATACGAACTTCGATTTTCGCATTTCGTAGTAGCTTGTCTGACTACGAAGCGACAACCGCGTCAATTTCCGAATTTGATTCCTAGGCCATCACAGAACCGTGTCGTAAGACATTTTACGTCATTCTATAAACATTGTTATAGACAAATAACTATTATTTACTAAGAATCAAATTGGTTGACTATACGCGTGTTCTTTTTCGGGTTTCAGATGTTTATAATGTAGGTGCATGAGTGTTTTAATCTGTAGTATCCATAGTAGGTACAGTCGATTTCATAAACTTGTGAGCAAACATTTGATCAAACATATCTGAACACGACTATTGTTCAGATATTTTTGATTTAATTTTTGCTCACAAGTTTATGAACTCGACTGTACAGCTTTGCTTATTTTATCACTAGGTCATTTCTGTATGTGTCCCATGATATTCGTGTTCTTTTTAAATAGCATTATGTTGAAATAGGCGTATAATCCGAAAGCTTTCTTAATCATCTTTCTTTTTTCTTTCTTAGGTAACTACAGTACGATTACTTGGAGTTAACACTTGACAGATGGGCGTTGTATTATATTGTATTAATTAGGATTTATTTGCGATTAAATAAAACACATATTTCTGTACGAACTCCATCTTGAATGCTTAATTGTTTTGCTAGAACCTTACTCTATGGATTAATCCTAAAGCCTCTTACACACCTACATATGACACAGGCGTGCCTTCAGTCAATTTTCAACTTTGACGTCTTTAGAGTTTTTACATAATCTGTAAACGTGGGTAGCGGTATACTAAAAATGGCTTTATTTGTATGACGTTAAAGTTGAAAATTGACTGAAGGCACGCCCATCTGTCAAGTGTTAACTCCAAGTAATTGTACTGTAACTAAGTGAGGCAGAAGCGTAGCTCCGTAACAACTCGATTGCCATTGGCTGTTACTTTTGCTATAATCATCTACCATTTCTGCCAAAAGTTGTCCACAAAAGTGATTCGGAACAAAGGCTCGGATAATGACTCAATTAAAAATAATAATAATAGCAACTTAAATCATAACAATCAAAACAGGGATCACTCTAGGGCGAACTGTGGACATATGGCCGAGGTTACGGCACGGTTTTATTGCCGGACGGTTTTATTAACTGGCTGTCTGTCAATTTGAAGTAATACGGCGCAGCCGCAGGCTAGGTTGAGGGGTGTGTTCGCAATATCAACTATTAAAAAAAACTCAAATTCAAGTCTTTATTGGTTTAAATGCGGTGACGAGATTTGAAGTATTTCATACAGTTTCCACATTTACACTGTATGAGCTCAGAAAATTTATAGGAACTAACTATATTATGTAGGTACATTCAATCAATTGGGTTCCTGGGCAACCATAGGGCCTTATTTTTTTTAATTGTCTATTAAGGTACTTATTATTAAGTACCTAATTATTAGGGTATTTATTAAATAACGTAAAAAAAAATATGAAAAGGTTTTACGACTGTTTTGGAATCAAATTGATCGACGTGCTATAATTTAAGTACAGTGGATGAATAACCTTATTAGTAATTATTTTTAAATGGAACATCTCAATTAATTAAGTTAGGTACTAAATTGCGCAAAAATTTTGCTCTTGCCAAATTGGCAGATATGATTATACAAAAAGCGTCCTAAGTAAATGGAAAAAATATGAGGTTTTATTATTATATTTATACGCTTTTTTATTTTTTGCACAAAAACAACACTGTTCTATTCTTACACACTCATCATACTGACACATCAGACATTTTCACAGACAGTCTTATACTTATGTTAGTGTTCAACATGAGAACAAAAGCAGTGTAAGTTAGCTTGTCAAGCAATAAATCTAAACGAGAACACCCCTGTATTCCTGTAATGATCCATAGCCGCGGGCGTTTAGTGCTGACAGCCATTGTGCGCCCGCGTCGATCGGCGTCGACTCCCGACGTAGGGTTGCCAGTTGGTTTTACCTACAAAATAAAAATTAATAAGTTTTTTTTTGGTCGCTGTAATTTTAGTTTACTTATTTATTTACATATTTTTCTACAATAATTGCGGGCCTGTGGTATCCTGCCTTTTCGCACAATTATTGTTTGCCAACTGTTTCATTTCTCAACTGTCAACTTTCTCCGAAACCAAAAAAAAACTCAGTGTGTTTTCTTATGTTTTTATAGAGCACAGTTGGTTAGGTTAATTTGATTTCTGAAAGTTCCAAAAATAATATGGTTTCAGAGAAAATCATGTCTTGGGAAATAAAGCAGTTGGAAAATGAAATATTTGGGAAAAAAAAATTAAGTATGAGAAAAGGCAGAGAACCCGGGCCTGTACTCATATATAACTAGACTTTACCCGCTACTTCGCACGCGTAAACCGATTAAATTGAAATTTCAGGATTTCAATTAATTTCCATGAGAATTCTCTAAAATTACGGCGTGGTCTTGAATTTGCCAAATTTCTTGATTCAAACTCAGTGTATGAGATTTCGAGATTTTATCTCGATCCCGTGGGAATATCGGGATAAAAAGTGGTCTATGTGTTTCGAGACGTCCAGCTACTTACGTAACAAATTTCATCCTAATCCGTCTTACTATTTTAGCTTTTATACACACTTTCCCATTCATAATATTAATAATATCATATAGGTAGTGGGTCAAACAAATTACCTACATATGAGAACATTGTAGTTGTTCTTTCATAAAATTTGATTTGTTATAGTATAGAGAATTGCTTGGAATGAAATACATCCCTATTATTTTTACAAATATTTTTCATGGTGTGACCCTAATATACCTACTAAGTAGCTCGGATCATCTTTTATAATATTAGGGCTGGCAACCCTACCCCTGAGCTGGTGATGTTGTGAAACAAGTATAATTGATTTAGTTGCGCGTGAAATTCCGCGGTGGGCGCAGCCCTGATTTCTATCGCTTCAATTATTCATAATAAATGTTTGTATGATTATGCGCTTGTATGAGGATTGAATGTTGATGTGAATGTAGTTTTTCTTCTGCCCAAAATGATTTGTTTTTTCTATCGTAAAAATAAAATTATGGACCTAGAGTTTACGTGAAATGTGGTCTTTAACAAATATAATAGTTCAGTAATACTTTTATAAATATATAATTTAAACTAAATATATTTGATTAAAGCACCTTACTTGCTAGAAAAAAGTTAGCCAAGTTTTTTTTTAACTGACAAAATTGTTTTCTGTATCGCTTACTATTTTTGGTGTACAATAAAGAGTCATTGTATTTTATTGTACATTTCTTTAAAACTTTGCTGAAATACCCTCAATATAAATAATAAAAAATACATTATAATTGAGGAATAGCTTTATGATAGTAGAACACCATTAGGTAAATCAATTACATAATTAATTTCCAACGAAAAGACAAAAACGACCACCAAAAGAAAACATATTAATAAATGATATCCTGTCTTTTCATTAACGTCTAAAATTAGGACTAAATCAACATAATCAAAGCTCTAAAATTAACAAACCTTTTTTGGTAACATTTAAATTAATAATATATTCAATTTGGGGAGAGACAAAGGCCAACCCTATGCAATAAACTGTGCGGTGCACGGAATACCCCTGGGTACCCCGGGGTTTGGGGGTCGCGGGACCCCAGGGACAGAGCATGCGGCGCCGCGACCCCGCTGGGACCACTTGAAGCATGCTAACTCACTAGGTGTTTACTTATGTAGCAATTTAGGGGTTTTAGGTATTTCAAAGTAGAGTGAAAGGAAAAGAAGTTGTGATCATTATTTTTTTAATTTATTTGCTGACTGGTTGTAAAAATGGTTTTGAATTTTACTTGTTTTTTTACTTATACCACAGAATATAATAATAGTACTGAACGCGAAAACTGATGAGGATGGATTGTATAGATGTGTCTGTCTGTTACCTCTTCTACTTTAACTGCTAAACTGCTTTATATGAAGTTTAAAATGATGATTGTTTGAGACCCTGGGTAGGACATACAGATTGGTTTTTATCCTAGAAAACTGTACAATTTCCGCGACATAACGCTAGTAGCTAGTATAACATAATTTGGAAATGTTACAGTATTAAATAAATTGGCATTACTGAATCAAATAAGTCATTTATCATTAAAAAAAATTAGGTGTCCACCGAATCTCGGTATTTTTATGGTAGGTACACTTCTGATATCACTCATCTACCTGTAGTTTCGGCGATTTGCGTCATAACTTGTCATACTAAAATAGCGATAAATCCTAGTCACATGATGGATTCATCTGCCACGTCAACCAATAAATCTCACGAAGAAAATGAAAACATAATTCACTATTTATGTGCACAAGTTACCGCTCGACAACTCAGCACCTTGAAATCTTGTACTGAAGTTATGTAGGAAGTAAAATTCTATTGAATTGTAAAATAATGTAAAAAATACTAAAGAAGGGTGTTATAATTAAGATTGGTTTTTTGGAATCTTTTTGTATTTTTTATTTCAATTCCAAATGTTTACTTTTACGTTCATCCCGTAAAACCGAAATTGAAAATACAAACTGAAATATAGATGCACAGAAAAAATGATGGCCATCAGTGGTGTGGCGGTATAGCACGCGGTACGGATTACCGAGGACCTGGGTTCGATTCCCAGTGATGGTCTTATTTTTCTGTTTTTTCTGTGCATCTATATTTCAGTTTGTATTTTCAATTTAGGGTGTTGTAAGTTTGACGCCAATGTCTGTCTGTCTGTCTGTGGCATCGTAGCTCTCGAATGGGTGGACCGATTTCAATGCATGTTTTTTACGTGAAAGGGAGTTTCCCTCCAAAGATTCTTGACTATGTTTCACTAAAATCAATGACAATACTTATTCGAGATTTTTAACTTTACTAAGTTGGCAATATTTTATTTTATCTAAATAGTTGTCAAGAATGTAATGTTTACGATACGAATAAAACATATCTACTGAACTATCTATTGATGACCTACTGGCGAGCGAGTACGAGTTCAAGTAAATAAAAACTTTTTAGTGACTTTATAAAGGTTGTTAATATATAATTTCGAAAATGACATCCTATTTGTTTCAATCAAGTTTGTGAAACACATCACTTTTGCGTAACCTCTTTCACTTAAAAAAAAACATAAAAAGCCTTACGGAGTTGTTACCTCAAACAAAGTAACAGTACCTATGTATGTATTGACAATGTATCAGTAAATAGCATAAAAACAATTTGATCTAAAGATCAGTTGTACGGTCATTACATTACCAAATTTCATATTAAGCGGTCAACAGGAAGAACTAAAATTTTAATTATTACTAAATGAGATCCACACATGGCACGCTAAAAAAACAAAACAACACAAGGAAAGCTAAATAATTCCGTTTAATAATAATAATTGGGCTTCTATCTAAAACGTTTATAAACGAACAAGTGGTTTGACAGTGAAATTCGCCATATTTTTGCACCAGGCGCTCCTTGAGCTTGTCAATTACCCTCCCCCCTAAGACAGCACGTTTTGACAACTGTTACTCGACAACTTTGATATTGGCAAGTCTGGTTGCATAATGTAATAGAGTCGGTGCAAGGGGTGATTATGTGTGGGCAATAAATAAAGTACTGTGGCCGCATTGTCTAGGTAATGCTCTGACGCTCGTGATCTTATTTACTATCCCTTTCTATCGTCATCCTACAACGTGTGATAGAAAGAAACGGTGAAAAATATTGTGATTCCATGTGCGTTAAACAATAAGGCCTATGATGGTGACTATTAAGAAAATCTATGCAACAAGGAAATTCAGATTTGTAGATAGAATCGTAAAGTAATTTAATGATTTAATGTTATTTATGCACTCAATTATAGATCTTGGTTATCCGTGTAATAAATGTTTTTTTAATAATAAAACACCGCTCTCTTAATGCCCCAATTCCAAAACCCCTAGCGCCGACTCAAAACTAGTCAACTAACACGCAAAACAGCCAGATGGCCTAGTGTTTGTCCCGTGTGTTTGCTCGCGACTTTGAGTTCTGAACTATTGCTCGCCACGCCAACCCACCTGTCCATGTTTGGCTATTTACAATATGGCGTTTAAATGTAAGATTCTTTGCTGCAAATGTGCGTGATTTTAATTTAATGTACAGAGTTTGTATGGGTCAAATCTAGCACTTGCTTACATATGTGAGTTAACTTTGGGGGCGGCAGGCGTGAGCTTGCCTTCGGAATCCAAAAGCTTAATGGTTACTTGACCTGAAATGTATATTTCAGAATCAAATTATTATTATTTTTTTATTTATGACGGTGGTAGCATTCTACACTTCCACAGTTCCAATGAACGTAGATATAGTTAGTGTTTAGTTTTGTAACTATAAGGGACCCCATACATCCCTGTATTATTATGATTTTGATTTGAATTTTGAATTGAATGTACAAATAACGAAAAGTACAGTCAGCAAAAAGGCCTAACTAGATTTATTTATTTTTTCTTCATAATTATACTTTTGTTTTTAGATTAACTTGAAAATATTTTTTTGACTTATTGTATTTTATCTTACCTACTATCCATCCTTCATGTTTATTTAAGACCCACGGTACACATTAGGGGTTTTAAAGTACCTACACGCTTTGGTAAAATGACTTTTAAAACTAAGACGTTTTAATCAAAAAGCTATGCGATTCTTGGTTCTTAAAACGTACTTCACCACAGCACACGCTTTCGAAAACCCTAAGGGGCTGTTCCACCACCGATTGATTAATTTTAATTGACGGATAAATGTAATGCCGTCTCCGTCTATTCGAACAAAACAAACAGAGTCGGCATCACATCTATCCGTCAGTTAAATTTAATAAATGTATGGTGAAACAGGGGGTTAATGTGTTATCATCATCACCATATCAGCCGTAGGACGTCCTCTGTATCCCCATCCCATGCCTTAATGTACACCAGGCCTTAAATAAGCGTGAAGGATGATTGATAATTTAAAAAAACAAAAGCACAAATACAGCGTTTATAGCTACAGCATGATCCAATTATTAATGTATTTTGTAATCATAATCAAGTGCCAATGTTTAACACTAGGTGAACGAAGCACGACATTAGTCTGTAAACTTTACACAACCTGTATAATTGCCTTTGTTATCCGCAGCGCAGCCCATTAGATACTGCTTAGCGCCGCCGGAGTCATAAGCTGAAGCGGGTAAACTTATCAGGAAAGTCAGTTAACTAATTATTCTTTTGACGATAAATTTTCTTTTAAGTGTAAGATGTACTTACTCGTATTTTCAAAGTGGTGTTTTTCTAATCCCAGGTTCGATTCCCACTGGAGTAAATATTTTTGTATGAAAAATACGAATATTTGTACTAGAGTCTTAGACGATTAATATGTACCTATTTAAGTTTGTATTTATTTACATGAGTGTGTTTATCCGTTGTCTTAGTAAAAGTTTGGGACTAGGTCATCATCCCAGCACAGGCTGGGCACAGGCGTCCTCTCAGAATCAGAGGGCTTGGGCCGTAGTTCCCACGCGGGCCCGTGCGGATTGGGAAATTTATGCATTCCATTGAATTGCTTCGCAGGTTTGTTCCCCACAATGTTTTCCTTCACCGTAAAGGTCGTGGTAAATGTTAAATGCAATTTCGCACATGAATTAATAATTGGTGGTAATCATCCCAAGCGTTATTTGTCAATAAAGTCATCCTTACAATTTTTCTTTCCGAATCCAAAATAATCATGACTTACCCCGCTCTCTCTCATATCTTAGTAAAATTGCCCTCGCAAGCTGGTGGCACGCGATCGTCCCAAATAGCCTCCGTCCCGATATCCATCACTGAAGCGAACCAAACAAAGCAGCCGATTGTACTATGTTAGCACACCACTGTGTCTTCATCGGGTAAATTTTAGACGCTTTGGTAACGCTGTTTTGGCAAAAATAGTCCAAGTTGCGTAGCGGTTGTACCTGTGGACTCTCAAGCAGAGGGTCATGGGTTCAAGCCTGGGCTCGCATCTTTGAGTTTCTCACACATATAACGCACACCTGCAAAAGCCAATGCTGTATGTGAAGTTCCCAATACGCACTAAGTCCGCGTGGGTACTACAGAATAAGCCCTATCATTCGGAGAGAAGAAAGAAAGAAAGAAGACATTTATTCACTAATACGGAAGACACACAAATACAATAAAATTTACACAATTACACACAAATAAACCATTAAAAAAATACATGAAAATAGTAATATACGAGTAATACACAAAAAATGAACCGGTCGCTGACTCAGCATTATGCTGAGGCGATAAACGCCAGCAAAAGAAGAAGGCAGCAGCAGAAGGTTTGTGCTTTGAATATCTATAGGCCGATATGATGATGAGTTAGTAAATAGGGAACCTAAACCAACTTAACCGATTTTACTGGCATAGGCCTTGTGTTATTTTTTTAATGTGTTCTAGTTACAGTAAGTATAGTATTCAAATAATAAAATTCTTAAGATTGGTTTTTTGGAATCTTTTTGTATTTTTTATTTCAATTCCAAATTTTTTGTTACTTTTACGGTCATCCCGTAAAACCTATATCGAAAATACAAACTGAAATATAGATGCACAGAAAAACCAGAAAAATAAGACCAGCGCTGGGAATCGAACCCAGGTCCTCGGCATTCCGTGCCGTGTGCTATACCGCTACACCACCAGCGGTCCAGTGGTTTTTCCGTGCATCTATATTTCAGTTTGTATTTTCAATAAAATTCTTACTTACTTACTATGTTCGCTAACAATTAATTTTGTGAATCCAAATAGCAAAGGAATTAGTTTTAGTTCACTGTGGTTGGTTATACAGTCTACTAGACTAGAAAGTCAATGCTTGAAACTTAAGCACTACCCTTCTGGGATACCTAATGCCTGGCTTATTTTGATGCAGTTCCAGGGACAGACGGAGACTGGCTGCATCTCAATAATAGCTCGAAGTGCCCTCGACCAAGCGACGGGAAAAACGCACTACACAGAGTAGCTGCGGACAGAACTTGAAATGTTTCGAACAAAATAAAAACTAATGTATCGATTAATACCTTTTCAGCAATATTTGATGCCCAACAAAACTTTCAACAACAAACTCAAGATGATAAATAAAAAACCTGCCAAGTGCGAATTCGACTCGCGCAGCGAGGTTTCCGTTGAATCCCTGCTGTTCAGCAGAATTTCCGCACTGTGGGGATCATTTTAGTTTGGTTAATGACAGAGAAGCATAACGTATAGAAGCATTCGAAATGTGGGCCGATATAGACGCATGTTGGCCATTAGCTGGACACAGAGTGACAAACGTAGCGTTGAAGTGCTACGCCGTACTGGGAGGACACGCCAGCTAATGCAGACCATCAAAAAAAGGAAAGTTGCCTGTCTGGGTCACGTATACAACAGACACGAACTCTTGCAACTGATTATAATGGGCAAAGTGGCAGGCGAAAGAGGTGGGTCGTAGGAAGAAATCGTGGCTACGCAATATCCGGGAATGGACGGGAGTTAAGAGCGCCGCGGAGCTTTTTAGACCTAGACCCCTAGACCTTCACTAGTTAGCAGGCACTTGAAGAGAGAGAGAATGACATAGGCAGACAGACATAATAAACTAAGATTTTTAGACTTCTTGTTGGTAGTCTAACGTCATGGCAAATTTCAAGTTTCTAGGACGACTGGAATTAGTAGGTACCCTATAGGATTTGATTCCTCAGTAATTTGTGTGGTTGAGTTTTTTAACTTAATTTTTTACTGCTCAACGGGGTTGCAATGTAAATACTAATAAAAGTAATGTACATTACATATCCATTTTATATACATTTAGCTTGATACACGCTTTCCTAAAAAAATGGGTCTTTAAAGCAGAGGGACCGACCTATAAGGATTCTTTAAGGAGTGTTTAAGATTTGCTTACCAATAAAATAAATAAACAAAATAAATATCATGGGACAATTCACACCAATTGATCTAGTCCCAAAGTAAGCTTAGCAAAGCTTGTGTTATGGCTACTAAGCAACGGATAAATATAATTATATAGATAGATTCATACTTAAATACATATTAAACACCCAAGACCCGAGAACAAACATTCGTATTTTTCATACAAATATCTGCCCCGACACGGGAATTGAACCCAGGACCTCAAGCTTCGTAGTCAGGTTCTCTAACCACTAGGGCATCTGGTCGTCAATGTAATTTTTAACCGACTTCAAAAAAAGGAGGAGGTTATCAATTCGGTTGTATTTTTTTTTTTTTAATGTTTGTTACCTCAGAACTCCGTCATTTATGAACCGATTTGAAAAATTTTTTTTGAGTTCGTCTAGGAATGCTTTCAATTAGGTCCCATAAGCAGCAAATTAGGATCTGATGATTGGATCTTAAGGAAATCGAGGGAACTCTTCAAATATTGTAGGGACACCTATAGTAATTTGGATATATTTAGCAGTAACTCGTGCATTTGCTCTTGCAAATCATAATTTGGTGAATTGGAACTGATGATGAAGACCAGATTTGACCAACGGAACTACTACTATCAATAACAAGTATTTCACGGGTTAAATTTAAATTATCATGATTAATATACTTACCTAGATAAGCGACTAAGAAGAAGCTTTAAGTGAATGATTCTTTCGAACTGATCTGATGCTGAAGCCAGAAGGTAGGCAACGGAACTCTGTTATAAAACAACGTAACTAAGTCGTGTTTGGGCTTAATGGAATCGTTGTGAGATGTTCTTTGGCTACGAATCACTAAAAAGTGAGAAATAAAGAAAAAAATTAACAAAAAAGTAAAACCGACTCCAAAAAAATAAAAAAATAACAAAAAATGGAACCGACTACAAAACCCTTCAAAATATTTTTCTAGGTAAGTAGGTACGTACTAGCTCGAAGTCGGTGACTCAGCACGACCCAGCAGGAGGGATTGAAACCAACATAGTATGTAGGTGAGGTAGACGACTATTGTGAATTGTGCCACTCCTGCTGGGTCGTGCTGAGTCACCGACTTCGAGCTAGTACGTACCTACTTACCTAGAAAAATATTTTGAAGGGTTTTGTAGTCGGTTCCATTTTTTGTTATTTTTGTTATTTTTTTGGAGTCGGTTTTACTTTTTTGTTAAAATTTTTCTTTATTATTTTTATATTTCGTAGCACTGTCCACGACGGTCTAGGGTAACGCAGCAAGCGTTGTCTTTGTAACGCTCGTCGCACAGGGTTACCTGACAGTGAGCAATGAACAGAGAAAATGCAGAACTTATCTTGATGATTCGACTACACTTGGGTCAGTTCAATATAGACGAGCATTCCAGGTGAAAAATCCCTGTGCGTGCGTGCGTGCTGCACACTGTGTTGTGTGTTTGTTCATACTTAAAAAGTATTAGTAGGATAGTTCAATAAAAGTACGCTCTGTACCATCCTACTCTGCGGCATCGAAGTCGCCAGGGGGTTTAATATTAAAAATAAAACGAGAAGCAATCCCCTGTAGTGGCACCAGCACATTGAGTGCGTTTTAATAAATACCCGTAACACTAGGCTTATTTTATTGACTGTTCAGGAGTTTTGGTTTTTAAATGTTTCAAGAAAACTCTAACACGATCGTTTAAATGTAATAATTTCAGTCATGAAAGTCAATAGAATATTCTCACAGTTTGCGCGGTTTCGCACTGCGATGACCGGATAACAACAGACAGAATCTGACTACGAAGCTTGAGCGGGTTCGATGCCTGATCGGGGCAGATATTTCTATGAAAAATACGAATGTTTACCCTCGAGTATTGGGTGGTTAACATGTATGTATGTATGTCATGTTTGTCGTTTATCCGTTGTATATATAGTACACATAACATAAGCTTTGCTTACTTTAGGATAAAGCCTTGGATCTTGCCGTGAAGCAGCAGTGCTTGCACTGTTGTGTTTCGGCGTGGAGAGTAAGACTGCCGGTGAAATTACTGGCACTTGAGGTATCCCATTAAGGCCTCTAGGTTGGCAACGCATTTACAATACCCCTGGTGTTGCAGATGTTTATGGGCGGTGGTGATCTCTTACCATCAGGAGACCCACTTGCTCGTTTTCTATCCAGTCAATTAAAAAAAAACCGGCCGAGAGCGTGTCGACACGCCCGAAATAGGGTTCCGTAGCCATTACGAAAAAAATAAGTAATATTTTTCTAAGGATTTCGTATTTTGTACGGAATATTCCAAGTTTAGGTATATTTTGTACCTTAGGCTGCTATTTCCTCTTAATCTACTAATAATTCTCAAGAAAACTTAACTGTCATAGTTAGTTTTCCTTGGAAGTTTGATATAGGTACTTACTACCATCCTTTTTTTTAATTTTTTTACCCACCGGTTTAGATTTTAGAGGGGAGGGGACGCTCGATTTTAATGAAAATTTGCACTTTAAAATTGTTTTTTTTTGCAAAAAAATCACTGAATCAAAAAATCGTTTAGCAACCCCCTAATGATTTTAAAAGATCTATCCAACGATACCCCACACTACAAGGTTGGGGATGGGAAAAAAAATCACTCCCACTTTACGTCTATGGGAGGTACCAATTCTAAAAAAATATTTTTATTTTTTATTGTACCATTTTGTCGGCATAGTTTACATATATATTCGTGCAAAATTGCAGCTTTCTACATTTATAGTCCCTGAGCAAAGCCGCGGACGGACAGACAGATAGACATGGCTAAACTATAAGGGTTCCGTTTTTCCATTTTGGCTACGAAACCCTAAAAAAAGTGTCCCGTGATATTTATATACTTATATTTATTATTTATTCTCCATCCCTACGCAATTTATACAACTAACACAACAACAACTACTACTACTTTTATGCAACTTCATACCATCCATCCATCCATCCCAGCCTATAGACATCCCACTGCTGGACACAGACCTCCTCTCAGAAGAAGAGGGCTTGGGCCATAGTTCCCACGCGGGCCCAGTGCGGATTGGGAACTTCACACGCACCATTGAATTGCTTCGCAGGTTTGTGCAGGTTTCCTCACGATGTTTTCCTTCACCTCAAAGCTCGCGGTAATTAAATTTCAAATGAAATTCCGCACATGAATATCGAAAAACTCAAAGGTGCGAGCGGTGCAACTTCATACGTGCGCTGGCAATTGTTAAACTTAACGTATATACTTTAACAAGTATATAGAAGACGTTATGTATATGAATCACGCTAGCAATGACCTCTCGAGGCACAAACACCAGCCCTTTGATCACGCCGGTGCACGCGTCGCCCAAGTGATCACTCCAGGGTTGCCAACTCCGTACATTATGCATTTATAGATTTTTATAATATTTAACATGCATTTATAATTGTAATTTAGAAAATATAATCCATACTATCACAGGATCGTGGGTTCAAACCAGCAAATTCAGCAATAACAACGAAGAACTGGGAAAAAATTGCACCGATAAAATATGGGACTGGAATAAAAGAAACCAAGATAAACCGATTTTCGGAAAATATGGGCACACTTATGGAGTGTTCTAATATGCATTTTATTTGTTTAATATAGACCGTTGATTATCATCGGCTATATTTAAAAAAATCCTTTTTGATCACCATGATCCAAAGAAATTTGATAACAAAATTAGATAAATAATAGAGGAAGACTAATCTAACAACGTACACTTTTTTTGCGAGTCACACTCTTACATAAATTAGACTTTGAAAACGCTGATTTCAAAGTTACAAGCCATGTATTTTAAAAACGTGACAGATGGCAACCCTAAACTGTAGGCCTTTGATGAAATTGTCTACGAGTTATGGTGCAGGAAATGCAGTTGCCGGGTCAGGTGTCTTCTTAAGATCCTCTTGTCCTGTTTTAAGTTTCATGTAAATGTTACATACACTACAATAACTCATTATTGAACACCAACACAATCATAGTACCTAAGCAGTACAGAAAATACAGGTACTTATATGGAGATTTTCCAAGGTAAGTAATAGCGTTACTTTAGTTTTCAATGCATTTAGTTATATTAAACCATTCTCCTATATTGGGACGAATCACAAATTTTAATTTACGGTAAATCAGTTTAAAATGGGTGAGCCAAATTTCACATAAAATTTCAACGCCACTTGTTGGAAGTCCGAGATTGTTTTTCATAAAATTGTATACCGTAACAATAAACATAAAGCCTCTGTCACTATTCCATTATAACTCCGAATTCTAATTTATAACGTCAGTAGGTAATAATTTTCTTTTGTACCTACTACTTTTTCAATTCTCAATTTTTGGGTTAGCTTCGGTTCAGACAGGAGATTATTCAATAATATAAGTGTACCTACAAGGTTTTATAAATGACACACAATATATAAGTTAAAATATAAGTTCACACACATCATATAAGTTCTGTTAGAAGTGAATGCTTAAAGTTTATTAGCTTTTTATATGCCTTAAAGTGAAGCTTCGTCACTTTATCGCAGCTTAGAAAAAATAGTGGCCTAATTAAGGCTCACAAAGACGATCGACGTGGACCTTTGAGCCACTCGCCTTGCCAGCCACTTGCTTTGCAGTGATTAGCATCGGCTCATTAGAGCCGGCAAGTGGATTAGCACCTCGTTGCATCGTGAGCGGGTGATAAGGAGCGAGGTTGAGTAGCCTTATGAGGCACTTTTTAGCCGATTGCAGCGGGGAAGGGTTTTGGTTACTTAGTAGATGTAGTTACGGATATTTTAAAGGCAATAGAGGGAGGAGATATTTTCTACTCATTTTTTACTATCTTTTGCCTCCGACATTGTTTGCTGTTCATTATCCCGCGGGAAATTCCTATAAAAAAAACTTATTTAACCTCTGTGTTCCTAAAGGATGATATTTATCTGCCACATATCAAGTTTCTTCTTACAACAGCTACAGCCAGGCAGTTAAGAAATCTTCTGTAGGTCTTGTGAATTGAATTTATAAATCTCATGTATTTTATTAGCATCTTGAAATTAGATTTTTACTGTTATACTTAATACAGTCGAGTTCATAAACTTGGGAGCAAAATATACAAAAATACTCTATTGTTAATGACGTAGAAGCGTGTTCAGATATTTTTGATCAAATTCTTGCTCACAAGTTTATGAACTCGACTGTACCTACTGTAAATTTGAAGAATCTAGTGATTAATCTAATCATTATTAATCATGATTACAAATGTAACATTATTCTACCTGTTAACATAATTATGTTTACGTTAAATACATACAAAAGAGTTGTAAATGTTTAAAATCCAAGATTAGACACAGAAAGAACTATACATTGTTCAAAAATTAAATGTAATTAAGTTTCAACAATGAAATGAAATTTGATTAAGCCGACTCTCTTTTTCTTTGCTAAACATTGACTGTATTTATATTATAATAATTATATAGCACACGGCATTAAAGTGTTGTCAAATATTCTACTAGTCCTCGTGTCCGTCCCTCCGTCAAAAAATAGAAATACTAAAATAAAAAATATTGAACCAAAGCTCTCAAACATCGCCGTATCTACAACATAAACATGTACGAGTATATCGTGAAGGTAAAGACGTAATCTGTTCGTTATGTAAAACCACAATATACCGGCAAATACCCGTGACGGTGGACGCCGAGTCTATTGCAAGGCGAAAAAGATTTGTGGAGGGTACAGGTGGCAACTAAAGTGTTTCAATACAATGGGAATCATTTCCATGCCGAAACAGTCTCTGAACAGAACTATTTCGAAATTGTTCTACAGTGTAAGACAAATGAAAAGAAATTCTTTTTAGGTAACGCAGTCAGATTATGCTTATTGAAATGAATGTGAGACTGTAAGCGTGGAAAACTAAACCTAGATCTATAATATCTCGCAATCGACATATATCTCGATGGCACTATGAATCCTACCACGGGGGTCCTGACTCGCTTTGGTCCTAAATCTTCATTATCATCATCATCAGCTGAATGAAGTCCACTGTTGAACAAAGGCCTCCCCCTTAGAACACCACACTAAACGACAGCTCGCCACTTACATCTACTGGTTGCTCGCAACTCTCGCGATGTCATCATTTTACTTAGTGGAAGGCCTGACAACGGTTCCTCCCCTAGTTCGTGGTCACCACTTGAGGCCTTTTCTCCCCGATAGGTTTCTGTTCGTCGAGCGAAGTGGCCCGCCGTCTTTCTCGCTATGTCGGTAATTTTGGTTCTTCGGCGACTCTCCGTATTCCGGATTCTAACGCGCAAAGAAACTTCAAGCATGAGAGATCTATAAGCATAAATAACTCTTTGCGTGACTCTGATTCCCTCCAAGAGCCAGTCTACAGTCAAGGACCACGTCTCAGCCCCATGTCTGGGAACACACACTAGTTGAAGACTCTAGTCTTCAGGCACTGCAGAATTTTTGATGTGACGACACCACAAAGTTTCACAGAGTTGGTCTCTAATCTCTATCACCACCTCATGGTAAGTGTAGGTCGTCGGCAACAGCTAATAATATATAAGTAGCTACAACATTTTGAAGATTTTTTACTTATCATTCAGAAAAAACTTATAGGTACTTAGCCCTTGTTTCCTCGGCTGTACCCGCCAATAACTGGCCCGAGCAAATGTTTATATAAGCGAGACAACGGCACGGTTTTTGAGAATTTCGAATGAAGGTCCAGCGTGTTTGTTTGTTTGTCCGTAGCTCGTGTAATCCCCCTGTTTGTATGGGCGGCGATACGACCTGCCAGTTACCTTTCGACACTATTGGGACACCCTGTGTCTTCGATGGTTACTTGTTAGAATTAAATATTTGCTTAAAACGTACTCGTTAAGTTGTATGAAACTACAATAATGTAAAGCTTCGTAGAGAATTATAAAATTTAATATTTGTCTAAAATAACTAACTTTTTTATACTAACTAATCAGTCCACTTATCACATGATGAAGACTCTCTTACATATTGTCTGTGAAGAAAAAGAACGGTTCAAATATAAAGATACAGACCTACCTAAACAGCGAAAACTATATTTTTAAAGATAAATGTCAAAGTGATATAAACAAAAAATGTTTTGTTCACATATTATGATTGAGATGTCTTGAATAATGGTTTTCCATCGAATTTTATCGGAAAAGTTCGTATTTAGCGTGCTTTGTTAATGAGGGCTAAAAGACAGGCGCTAGATGGCGTTAGTATCGTGAGACCCGATTGACGTTATGGTCTTGCTTGCGATTGGCTAATAACTACATGAGCTAATTGCAAGCAAGACCGTAACGTCAAAAAAACCTCACGATTCGCCATCTAGCGAATTTTTTTCCTGTCTTTTAGCACTCATACCTTTTAGTACCATCAGCCAAATAAGTGGTCTATCAATTTTTAAATAAGTTCCTATCAAATGAATATGTCGCTAAATTCGAACTTTCAAGTTGACAGACAGTCTATTGGCCTTATTGTTTTATGACATGCAAACAATTATCAACTTTAGGGTGGTAGACCTCATATTTGGCTGATGGTACCTACCCATCGTACAGCCGTAGATTTTTCATTTTGACATTTGGCGCTAAATATTGAATTCTATATTAATGGGTATGAAAATATCACTCATATATAAATAATTGATTGACATTTCGGGTGCAGTCGTAATTCGATTGACATCCGACTTTTCCCGATAGAAAACCATTATGCATCTGTAAAAGGTGTTTATCAATATCGATGTAAATAGCTCAAAGCTTTCGCATTTAAAATTGGACAGAGAAAAACGTAGACCGACCTCTCAGATATCTTTTTGTCACAAAATAAAAACGAACCTAACCTTTTTTTCATTCAACAAATGAATCTACAGCAACGTACAGTCACCTGCGTTGATATCTGCCACAGAGGAACGTGCAAACATATCTGACATGCATGAAATAGAGTTGTATCAGATGCGCGCTTTGTTGTGGCAGATATTTGTGTAGCATCCCCAAGAGAGTACCTACAGCAATACCTACCGTATCTTATATACAAAATCCGTTGACGTAGCTATTAGTACATAACACAAGTACATAACGCTATGTAAGCATTCCTGCGCACACGCTTCCCTGAACTCCATCGTTAGCAGACGCGTGTGAAGTCAGCTTGTCACAACAAAATGAATAAATTTTGTCAGCGCTTAACACTTTCCGTAGAACGTTCTATTCCTAGAACATGCTTTGCTTGAGTTTGCTATACTATGTTACATATGTTTTATGACCCAAAGATCACCCGGTGTCTCATACAAAAACTCCATATGCTTTCTTTTTTTTAGCAGAACATTTACTCAAAGAACTGTTAGATTTTTTTGAAGTCTTTCGGGTGAGCTTGAATTAGGGTACTTCCTGTCAATCCCTCCGAATAGCTTGATTACTTGCTTTCGCCATAGTAGCGCGTAGTCCTATCTATGGTTACTATTATAAATCATGATATCAAGAATCCTTTGTGTACCTTCGTCTTCTGTAAACGCTAGAGAGCGTCCCACGATGTAATGTAAGCAAAATTTTTACCTAATTTGCGTCTTTTTCATGATAATATATTCATGTTTTGAGCGTCCTGAAAATGAAAATAACGAAAATATAATCATAAGTCATAATCGCCGTCCATTTAGACTTAATTTTAATTTTATTTGAAAATGTATACCGTGTTAAGAAATCCAGTACGATAATTTAACCCACATAGGCTACTGATAACGAACTACCTAGTACGATATAAGTGGAAAAATATTTTATTTCGAAAAAAAAGTTTTGTATGATAGTTCAGTCCCAAGAAGACTTTATCTCCCTATAGATAATTTTGACTTCATTGCATAGTTTTACCAATTGCATTGCATATGTTAATGTGGGTAAAGTTATTGTACAGGTTTTTTTAACACCATGTATAAGTATGTAAAAAGAAAAGTCCTGACTGCTGTCTGTCTGATTGACTCGTCAAAACCCACGCGTTGGAACCAGAGTTGAAAAATTGCATAGACGCTCCCATTATTGATGTAAATAAGTAAAGGACAGATTATAGCAAAATTAAATTCCCACGGAATTTCCCGCATACCTAGTATTATAGCAAATCACTAAAATAACTAATGGACAAATACAGTGTTTCGCAAGAAACGAACCTTCTAGAAACAAACAAGATAATCAAGATGGAGGAATCAATGCAGAATTTTCAAGTTTGCTTCGCTTAATCCTCCAGAGGAAAGAGGCCTGACCAATTTAAACCTTAAACTATAATAACTACGGTTTTAAATTGCTTGAAGATTCGGAATAGCTGAAACCCTCAGTTTGAGGTCGCAGTATAAATCAGTATGTGATCTTGAAATAGCGTGCTGAATTATACCTATATACCTAAGTGTTATTGTCTAAATAAACCTCGTCCTTGAATTCATCTTCGAGCTCAACTGATATCTTGATTTGTTTGGATTAAATTATAAGTACTCACCAAGTTTTACGACGTTAGTCTACGTCAATGTCAACGCACAACCACTGAACGAGCGGGTCAATTTATGATTGTCTGCCGAGTGCAACGCTGTCCATGGATGAAGTTTTTTTACAGTAAGTAACACTGGCGGAATCTGTGTTCAGCCATCCATAAGCCACGTGCTTTGGCAACGGAAAATTCATAGTGTTGTTTGTAGACTTCATCATCATCATCAGCCTATAACAATCTACTGCTGCATATTAGGCCTCCTCCAATAAAAGCCATTGCGCCCTGTCCTCGGCTCAACGCATCCAGCTTCTACACCAGCAACCTTTCACATATGCTTTTTGTAGATTATATACTATTTTATAATGTGGTTAGATGGCGAAGATTACGGTTCTAAGAATATTCTAGATTCAGGGAAACTGTTTTCATTGGAAATCCGATTTAACGAGTTTTACCTTAGTTCCCGAGACTGTGACGTCCACTCACATTTAGCATTATATATTTGCTTTCGAGTTTGTTTGCAGACTAATAATAAATGCTGAGTAAATTGTATGAGCTGAGCAACGAGCATAGTAAAGTTGTTTCGTGGCTGAAATAATTTTAGTAGGTAAATTTAAGTCAACATTCAAACAAGAATTAAATGTAACTTATTGAATTGAATCAGACGTTACTTTGCAGAGGTCCATTTCAATTAACTATAAACAATTTACTTTGCTCATTTGTAATCCAAACAATTATTTTGCTCACCCGGGTTGCTTCTAGGTACTCGTAATTTTTTATAATTGAAAAATTAAAAAATTTGGAATTAGAAAATATTTTACTAAATTATTAGAAAATGAATCGGTATGGTGCCGATTTTCGCACCTTCTTAGACATTATAGGGCTTGTATGGTAAATCGAGTGTGGTTCTATGGAATATAAGCGTTGAGCCCGCATGGGAACTAAGCTCAAGCTCTTCCATTCAGAGAGGCTGCCTGTTCCCTCCAGTGAGACGTATATAAACCGAGATGATAATCATTGATGACGATGATGGCCATGGTCCGCCAATGAACCAAACATATATAGACCAGGGGGCAACCTTTGAAGTCGGAAGAGTCATAAATTAATATATACCTACAAAATTCCAAAGTTTTTAAAGAGCAGCAAAAAAATCTTGCCAACAATAAATAGTATTTGCATATATAAAGTTTTGTGGATAAAAAAAGTAATATATTTATTCATATTAATGTTTATAATATTTGCGTATGGAACTAAAGAGCCGTCAGCTTCACATCCAAAAAGCCGCATGTGGCTCGCGACCCCCGACATAAACTAAACTTTACCATTTACTATATAACGTTTTTCCATTGTATTTTATCGGGATCGTATTCATTGTGCTCTCTCCATTAGGGCTATTTCAGACTAGCGTTTTTTCTGATACGCTCATTTTTGGCATACGCGCTTACACGCGCGCTAAATCAAATCGAACGCGCGTGTTTGCTCATGTTTGGTCTAAAGGGCATGTTCTCGCTTGCGCTTATACGAGCTTATATGCGCGTCAATGCTCGAAGAAAACAAAACCGCACCGCAACCGCAACGAGCTTATACGCGTGTATAAAACGCTAGTCTGTAACCGCCCTTAGCTTCAGTACGCATCGTGCAGCCGTTGTGACATTTTACACTAAATAACGAAGTTCCATGTATATGAAAATGTCACTCGTATATACAATAATTGATTGACACTTAGGGTGCCGTCATATTTCGATTCAAATCCGATTTTTCCCGATGGAACATTACTCAATATATCTGTATTTTGTAATTGGCTTTATATTTACAGTACTGGCAGTTGAGACTTGGTACCCGCCATGTTTAACCGGTTTCATGTAATTTTAATTTCAGTTAAGTGCGCTCTGTGGCAGCCATCGTGGGAGATCAAAGACGCCGCCCGATGACCAGGGGGCTATCTTTAGTCGGTCGAGAACTATGTTAAAGGACCGAGAATTACAAAATGTAGGAACATAAGTACTTTTTTTTAGTTTGTATTGTTTTTCCGCTCCTACTTAAAATGTTTTAAGCTTTCGTTATTTTCACTCATAACCCATGATACCTTACACAGTCTACTCGTGGCCTGCACTGCAATGTGGTTGAAACGTCGAGGTATTATTACTCGTTGTTAGCGTGATAAGACCCTGGAAAACATGCGAAAGTTTGTACCTATGTGTGTGTGAGTGTGTGTGTTATGTTTGTTACTCTGGCACGCTAAAACGGCTGAATGAATTTGGATAAAAATTAGTACGTAGATACGGTGGATGTTTACAATATATTGCTACTTTTTTGGTCAGATTACTGACGTGCCAAAGGAAACTTTCCAAAATTGCGGAATTTTTGTATGGGGATTGAAACATTCCGTTTCTTAAATTTAAATTTCCTATATTTCTTGCGAAATTTTCCAGAAAATTCCGAGGACTTTCCCAAATTTTTGGAAACTTTCTGGAACTTGCACATCTGTAGTCAGGATAAAAACATGAACTATTGCGCAGGTGTATTATATTAAATCGTTAAAGGAAATCACGATGTAATTTTTTTAGTACTTAAATTAATAAATATCGCTTATCACTTTGGCATTAGATACTGCTGGAGCTGTGACTTCGCTGAAATAGGCCGTGTCCGTCAAACTAGTAGAAATTACATATTTATCGTTTACTCAAAGAATAGCCCCCTTGGCGGGCTCGAGACACAGGGAATATTAGATGGCTCTATACCCCATAATCTTGGCTGCAGAAGAATTAGTACCTACGGACTGAGCGGGCTGAGCTGTAAACTGTAGGTATGGCGCAGAGACGTAAAATACTTCAAGTTTAGAAAAATCAGCTAAGTGCGAGTCGGACGCCCGCATCGCGAGTTCCGTACAAATTTGTAGATATCTAAGAAGTACGCAATTTGGAGAAATTTTAGATTTGTTACTGATATAAAAATAAGATTTTCGGATTTTTCCTATGATTGGCATTCATAATGTGTCATGTGTCATTTATTGAATCAGGCGTTACTTTGCAGATATCAATGAACTAAAAGAATTTCTTTGCTCATACACACATAACTAAGTACTACTTAGACACCTAACATCTGGTAGCATGGTGTACGGTTGCGTTGCTCTTAAGATTAGCTCTGGTTAAGTTCGAAACGCGTCAGTGTAGTGTGGTGGTGGTGATAGATGGGTTTGTGTCATCTGTGTGTGTTCTTACAGTGTAGAGGTGCAGAAACTGCACGAACACGCATATTTTTATCTTGCATAAACGTATAGCTATCATAAGGTCGCGAGTGAGCAAATAAATTATTTTAGTTAATTAATTCGTTTTTTTAGGATAGGTACTAGCCTATTACGGATGTTAGGAAAGTTAATGGAACACCGCTCCCGCTACCCTCCCCGCACACAGCCTTACCCTGATTACATCCCCTGCAACATCCCTTTGATGCCGCCGAGATGTATGAAAAAGTCACATGCTGCAGAATTTTATTATGAGACGGGCGTAAGTTCACATACTCAGGTGTTGGATGAGTCAGGGATTTTTTTTGTAACTTTGCTTAAAAAATAATGTTTTAACCCTCTATTTTTTAAATAAAAAGTGAGTCAAGTCCTCGAGTGGCGACCACGAACCGGAAGACGAAACGTTGGAGACATTCCACTAGCTAAGTGGAGTGATTATATACCTATCACGTGAGTTGCGCGGGCAACATGGTAAACTGTCGTTTATCTAAGTGGAAGATTATTTTGTATCTTAGTGTAATAACACAGATTTTTTTTTATTGTGGTTTTGTTCAACAGAATGGACGTCTTCCGGCTGATGATGATGAGTGAAAAGTTTCGGTTGATGATTTCACTTTAAATTTTTGGTGATCATGTAGTACGTTTTGTGTTGACATTTTTTTATGCAAAATCATATACTTACTTGGTGAACCGTTAAATATTAGCTGCCCGACCCGATCATATTGCAAAACTCATTGCTTAACCTCAACTTGCGTAACATTCTAAAGTATTAAGCAACAAGGAAAATTACTTAGCCGTTATTATAAATGAAGCTTTCAGTGTCAGTGATAAGAGATAGCAGGGCACCGACCCCGTATCGACAAGTTTACTATCAAGGCGTCAGATTATCGTCTAAGTGTCTATTTTGTCTCGACGACACTTCAGATTAGAGACAAATAGCGTATAACTAGTGTTTGATACTGCTGCCATAATCATTACCTTCGCAATTGAGTATTGAGTTACAATAAAAGTCGGTCAAAATTGGCGAGCAACTGATATCTATGTGGGAACCTACACTTTGAAGATAGCAAAGAGCAAACGGAAAACTGCATAGAAATTCCGATTCCCATTCACGATAAAAGAGTTCAGCTTGGCTACCGCTTTTTGATATTAAAAAAATACAATTCCAAAGTGGAAAAAATCTGCGTATTGCTATCATCAGAATTACAGGTCAATTTTTTTTTATTGAATGACGAAAATACTTGCAAGTACCCAAACCCAACCAGTACCGAACTGTCCGGCTCCGATTTGATTTATTTTTATATATGTTAAAGAGAGTCTATCACGACAGTCTATAACGGACACGTATTTTTTAGCTGCCTAAACTCTACTTATTCGGAAAAATTGTCCTTCAAAGTATTAAAAACTGACCAAACCCTCTAACTTTTGTAGAGTCTTGTTAATTGCTAGTTAATTACTGGCTTGATTATACAGGGGAACATGAAAAAATAATGGACCGGTGTTTTGTTATTTCGGCTCTAACTCATATTTTACAAAAAAACTTTGAAAAAGTGAAGGAAGAGGAGGAGAGAATGATTTTCTTTACAAAGTTGCGCTCCCATGGACATCGCACGCCAAGGTACTTCGCACTGACGGATCTACAACTACGACCTTATTCAAAAATGTTGTTTTTCAAGAAGATGACCTGCTGTATGTAGCTACTAAATACCTACATAGTATAACGTGTCCGTATAACTAGATAAGTCGACGTTTAATATTCGACAAATGACTTAAGACCCATATCAATTCTGTGCTCTACTACACACAATACGAGTAGGTCATCTTCTCAAGTTTTTTACCTATAACGGTTTTCCTCCCTGACCTCTCTATCTATTTGTAGCTTTGCAACCCCACGGACCTTGGATAAAATGGAATATACTGGTACTTCAAAGGCACGTTTCATTCAAGAGACTATTATAAATTCTGGTTTGAAATGTCACTTTAAGTAGGTTGGTATTTTTTTGCAAGATTGTAATCTAAAGGTCACGAGTGTCATCATCATGTCCTTTACAACTTATGACGAATTCTCATTTTGTAATAACCAAACCAAGGGAAAATTAATTTACGAAATCACTACACGAAAATACTATTCCAAAGTAAAGTTCTGAAGAAAAATGTTTACTAACCCCCTTATTCATAAACGACAATCAAACCTATTTTAGTTAAAATGCCGCTAAAGTTCGTTTGTCCTTATCTGTCACTTCGACATTTGTATTTGTTAGAAAGGGACAAAGCATTTGTTAGTTAACATAGGCTTGTTAAGTTTTATGAATAAGGGGGTAAGTGTTTAGTAAGTAGGTAACAGCACAGAATAGATAATAATAATATACTAGGGCAGTAATTGTTTCCTAATCGACATGACTTTTTTTTTCGGATTTAACACAACATTTCTCCAATTTTGAAATGTTTTTTTTTATTTTCACAGATATGACTTCGAAAATCGATCCCAATTTTTTTGTCCGAACAAAGCTATAAGTAAGTAGGTACTCAAAAATGTAAAACAATATTAACTTAAAAGACACTTTACAAATAAACCATGTGAAATAGAATGTTGTTGAAAATTAAAACTGTCGAGACAACAAATGGCCACTGGATCAGCAAGTAAGCGAAAATTTCATTTTTCTGAATCGCTGTTTTCCTTGAAGCGCTCACTTGTCGTTGTTTGTACAGCTGAGGAGGCAAGAAAAAACCGCCGAAACCGGCTCGGACCATTTCGGAAATATTTGGCTTACGGCTCGTAGCGTCGGCAGCGATCAAGGAACACAAATTTTCTCTAAAATAATAGGTTTAAGTGATACGAAATTGAAAAATAAAACGAAAGACTTAAAAATCATAAATTTCTGATGAAACATAAGGATGAGGGCAAATTAAGTCTGCATCTGCATGATATCTTAATTTGTGCCGGATCTCTCTGTCTCTAGTTGTCAATTTAAAACGTCCATTATTCGTATTTTTTTAAGATTTTTATATTTAAAATACTCTTTCTGATCTCGGTTTTAACAAAAGATAGTAGGTATATATTTCAAAAAATAAAAAAGTTATGTACTTGCATACTCGTATTTCCTACGTCATAAACGAACTTAGTTTAATGAACTGATTTTGGACGCTACCACCACTGATAGGTACTAGCCATCTCCTACGAAGTGCAAAATTCGAACTTCGTGTCTTGCCGTCCCGCAGACGCTTATATAATTTAATACGAGAGTGAGAGGAACGACATGGTACAAACTAATTTTTTTCAATTTTGTAGTATGCCAAATAATTTATTGAATCAGGCGTTACTTTGCGGAGGTCCATATCAATGAACTAAAAGAATTTCCTTGCTCACCCGCGACCTTACGATAGCTAAGCTTATGCAAAATATGCGTGTTCATGCAGTTCCTCCACCTCCACATTGTAAGAACACACACAAATCACACAAACCCATCAACCGTACACCATGCTACCAGTTGTTAGGATGGTGTACGGTTGTGTCACTCTGAAGATGAGCTCTGGTTGAGTTCGAAACGCGTCAGTGTAGTGTGGTGGTGGTGATAGATGGGTTTGTGTGATTTGTGTGTGTTCTTACAGTGTGAAGGTGGAGGAACTGCATGAACACGCATATTTTGCATAAGCTTAGCTATCGTAAGGTCGCGGGTGAGCAAGGAAATTCTTTTAGTTCATTGTAGTATTCCCTCTTGGCCCCTCTGGTATTGCGAGTGTCCAGCAAATTTGATGTCTGACCATAAATGGGCCAACTTACGAATATTTACTTATATACCTCTTTTGTTCCAGTAAAATTTATTTTTATTTCAAAAGAATAACTTTTGATTATGTTACGCTTTTATTACGTACCTCAAGAAAGCTGCTTTTTTTGCTGTCGGTAGTTGTCACCGCGGCCGCAAGATGGCGCCGTGCGCCGGCGCGGAACGCCTCACGATCACGATGCGCTGACGACGTCGGGGCCGATATTACAAGCTTTTATTTATTTACAGCCCGCACCGTACCCGGTTTTAGAATAGGACAGGCCTTCGACAGGCCATCCCGCTGGCGCTTATATTATTTAATGCTAGAGTGAGAGAGACGGTACGATACGAACCTCGATTTTCGAATTTTATAGTACCTACCTAGTCCCCCTGATGTGAGAAAGGACAGCAGCGTTCTCTAGTGCCACTACGAACTCCAAGCTCCAGCACTGCGGTGTGAAAAGTAAGGAGAAACCACCACAAGTAAAAAGAAAGAAAGTCGTCATGAAGGTTCACTATGATCCTCATCCGAGGACCATGATCAATCTGATAAAACAGGCCCTTTACTACGAAGTTCAAAATTCAAACTTCGGGTCTTGCAGTCCCGCTGATGTTTATACCTATTATTTAAAACGAGAGTGAGAGGGACGGCACGATACGAACTTATACGAACTTCGATTTTCGAATTTCATGGTAGCCCTTCTATAGAGCTACTACGAAAATCGAAGTTCGTATGGTACCGTCCCGCCGAATTATTTAATACGAGAATGAGAGGGACGGTACGATACGAACTTCGATTTTCGACAACTACACTCGTCTTCACTCATAGCTTTGTTATCTTTAACTTCAAGTACCAAGACTTGGAATCCAAAGTTTTAAATTGAATTTTGGAACGATAAGCTATGATGGTTGTATTATTATTTATTTTTGCTCCATTTTAACTCCGTTTGCTCAAAGAAATCTAACATATTAGCAATATGTAAGCCAACAAGCTTGTGTTTCGGCGTGGAGAGTAAGACAGCCGGTGACATTACTGGCACTTGAGGTATCCTATCTTAGGCCTCTAGGTTGGGAACGCATCTGCAATACCCCTGGTGTTGCAATTGTTTATGGGCGGTGGTGATCTCTTACCATCAGGAGACCCACTGGCTCATTTGCCATCCGGTAGAAAAAATAAATAAAAAAAACAAGATTTTCGGAAGTTTGGTCTCAATTTCCGGGTGGTCCATGCAGTTGGTGTATACTTGTAGCCACAAGATAGAGGTTCGAACCTCGTCTGGTCACTTTCATTGAAAACATCTTATGTTAGTCCTATATATATTCTCTATAAAATCTCAACACATACCAATAGGCACCATATACAGTCATACATAAATTGAAATTCGCACACATAATTATGTAGCTCTTGATTAGTTAGTAAGTACATGGTACAGTCACCAGCACCAATATCTGACATCTGACACAACAAGCGGGCATAAATACGACTCTATTTCTAGGGCCTGAAGGATGTGTCAGATATTTTTGCACGCTCCGCTGTGGCAGATATTAATGCTGGTGACTGTAGATATAATATATAGGTAAGGTTTAAGTTAGGTATTACCGATACCTAAATACTTTATACTAAAAATTTAAAAATAGGTGTGTATGAATCCGAATATTTAGATTGAGCAATAGTATGATCCGATCACTGGTTTCTTCATTATTATCATTGTAATGCATTAATAGCATCCTAACCGTCTCACGCGGCGCCATTCCTAGATAGCCTTGTTTGTTTGACGGTCTCGGGACTAAACTCTTATCTGTCGCGATAACACCTCCGGGTATTTGTGGATGCGTCGTGAAGCATAGTTTTATTTTGGAGACATTTCTGGAAGAAAACGGTAGAAGAAAAATTCGCTTAATAATAGTACCTAGAGTACGATAGCAACGAGTAAAAATTGATTTTAAGATGCCCTTTCTTTGTCTTATGTACGCAAAAAAAAACAAATCTGTTCATAAATGACGGAGTTCTGAGATAACAAACACGAAAACATACAACCGAATTGATAACCTCCTCCTTTTTAAAATACGCTCGCTACTCACAAGTGTGACAAGGGCCTGAGCCGTCGAGTTGCGGAAAAAAGCCAGCTACTTTCTATACCTGCAGGTTCTGTCATAACTTTTTAATACTTATACTCTCTTTGCAAACGAATGGTGTCAGCCATGATTCAGGTTTAAATCTTTTTATTCATCCTACATGTGGCTGCCTACCAGAATTCTAACCTTACCTCTAACTTCACAGTCAGGATCCCTGACATATATAACGGCCGACTAAATAAAAAAAATAAGTCACCTCAAGGTAACAAGTAGTTATTAAAACCCCTAAGTAATTATTAAAACAGAATTAGAAGCTAATCTTATTTCGAAGTTTACGATTCAATCAAATCATAAAGTCAGAATAAACAAGGCGAGCACCTAACCTACTCCATTAAATGGACATCGGCGAAAATTTTCTAAAGAAAATTTGAACAAATTACCAACCCCGTCCAGTCCTCTCTTAAATAAAGGTTTTTTTTTTAAATTCAACCTTAATTGTTAGCTTGGACGATGTGGACCAGAGAGCGCCAAGAAAAAAATGGCGTACCCCTATTACTTTTTATGTAAAAAATGCTACGGAAAAAATCATTTATAAAGGTTTTTGTAAAACAAGTTAAAAACAGAGACCGTGTGGTGTAGACACTACAGCATTTTTAAGTGAGCAGTCGTAATCTTGTGCAATATACAATACGATATTCACAACAATTTTTCATTAATCAAAACTAAATATCACCATCCGATTAGGTTTCCATGTGTAATATGTAATAAGACCAATCAGACCCACATTACTCTTGCTTATCCGGCCGTCCACCTGTCAGCGCCTCTGTCACAGGGCTGTATCTTTTTAACTGCAATAGGTGTATATAAATACGGCCGAGGAATAAATAAGAATAAAATACCTTTTAAAGTGTAAGTGTCGTCAGAAAGTTTTTTTTCACCCGATTTTCAAAATAACAATTGCGCGGTGCTAGGACTCCTTAAGGTGTAACCCTGACTCACACTTGACAGGCTTATTATTAATCAGTTGAGAGTAAAAAAAAGTTTGTAAATAAAAAAAAATATTGTTTGCGCTTCCATCTCTACTGCATGAAACCGTCCAAGTGATTACTACGGCGGGATTTTTCCGTTCAATTGAACTTATGAAAAGTCCGTCCTCACGGTAATCACTGTTTGATCTCATTATGTACAATTATAGACGAATTCGTTTAGGCCCACGCTTTCGGGACCTATTTTATAAAGACACCAAGGAGATAGAAGAACAATATGGTCATGGATGTTCGACTAGATGACTAGTCGCTTAGTCATGTAGTTTATTGCAATTATGTGGTACAAAAGTTGTGTGACATTACCAAATGTGTCTTTTTTATCACGTCTCAAAGGGGTGCAAGTCTATTAATACCTATTATGAAAGTTTGATATTTATCAATTTATCACCATCACTGAAAAACGCCTCAACAGATTTGTATGAGGCATACTTACCGGGATAAAAAAATACAGAATAAAAGTATACGCAAAGGGCTCTTTTACATGTCACTGTTTTATATTATCTATCAGCAGAACCTATATAGAGTGTAATTTCTTCAACGTTATTTAACGTAAGTAAGGAAGAGGAACGTAATTAGTGTTTCAAGCGCAGTTAAGATACATCAACTCTTTTGTTGAAATTATTCTAATAAAATTTGCGATTTCCATATAAGTACTATTGTTCAAATTAAATCACGAAATCAATGTATGGGAACTGCAAATTTAACGGACTAATTTCAACAAAATATATTATGTAAATGCATCCTGTAATATTACCTATATTATCTAATATTAACTATATTGTCCAGCATTTATTGAACTTGAAATACTAATTTCGTAGCACGTTCAAAAGTTCAACCTGTATGCATATGCCAAGTGGCAGTTTGCCACGTTGCCATGTTTTTTTTTTAACATTTGAGACAAAAATCGAAGATCAAAAGTGACAAAACAAAATATCTTCAAAGTAAATCTTATGAACTTTTGTCTGTCTTTAAAGCTGTCCCAGCCAAATTAACACGTAAATCAATATTAATAAAGCACACAAAGGAAATGAAATCTTTAATTTCATCTTTCATAAGCAAATACCTGTGCAAATTGTCCTGCTTCGAGTAAAAAGCTTCTAATATTAAACTGAGTTAAAAGGACTTAGACAATAATGAGCCAACAGGCTCTGTTGGCTCAGCATCGTCTCAAGGCGGGATGGTGACATCAATATTGCTTGGCTACTCTTGGATTATACGTTTAAAAAATAGATAGTCATAAACAAATTAGTATTTGCAGAGGATTTTTTGTTTGGGTGTTTAAAGGAAGCAACTGTCTTGACAATTAGTTCGTTTTTAATTAAAAAAAAAACATCGAATCGAAAGATATTGTAAGCCTCTAAGAGCCTTGAGCTTGCACAACGCGTTTTTCTTTCCATAGAGCAGGGTTTCTTAAAGTGGGGTCCACGGACCCCTTAGGGGTCCGTAGCACGTGTGTCAGGGGTCCCACAGTAGCTCGGTCCATAGATGAGAGTATGTATAAAGGGTTACTAGGAAATTTCCAGAAAAAAAATTTGACAGGGGTCCGTGGAATTGTTTAAATTGTGAAGGTGGTCCGTGACTGCAAAAAGTACTACTTACACGTCACGGCGTTTAAGAAATGCCATAAAGGTCCTAAAGTTGGATGTAGTAGTTTGATCTGAAAATGGAATTATTTCGTGCTTTTTTAATTTTATAATTTTCAACTACCTATTTAAATATAAGTCTGAAGGATAGGTTTAGAGGTTTTTCTTGTTGTAAAATAGGGAAAAGCGAAAAGCAGTTGATCATCAACGTAAAACATACTCGTACAGTGTTCTTACACCTGTAATTTTCTACTGCTACACTCGTATTTTAACAGCAGTACCAATCGATTTCGTATGATATTTTCACGCACGTAATTTAAATAACCGGCGTACTATATTTTACCCATTTTTTGAAACATAATGTACAATTATTTCAACCATTAACGTAGTTTTAAGATTCACTTCCCTGTGGCCCACAAATTTATATTTAAATTATGATTCGAACGAGCCCAAAGCAGACCATAGAGCGCAATTGCCCGGTCATCGGCCCCAGATATTAGACTGAGCAAATAAACACGCAGGAATTATCAGGGCACAGAGGGCGCCCCAGTCACGTAGCGAGAAAAGCGATTTATGTAGTCTATGGATGTGGGTGGCATACAACCTCCGCGATGTGGACTTATTTAGTTTTGTCATTGATTTTTGGGCTTTTATTGAATTTATTCGTTTTTACTCATAAAAGATGAATCTTTCACTTAATAATAGGCATTCAACCGAATAATTCAAATTAGGCGTAACTTTATAAATGGTGTGAAATAGAATGGAATAATAGAGTTCAAGTAGATAAGTACTGAGCTCTATTTTCGGCTCTTTTTCAAAGTAAACTTAACTGAGACAAAAATAAATTTCTGTACATAAATAATTATAAGAAACTACTACTACAATTTATTGGGTAGTTCTTTAAGGACGTCTTGTAGGTTTTTTAAATCTCGATTTAAGGCTCTGACAGGACTTAAGACCACTTAAACCTAGGTTAAAAACAAGTGGACGTAAATTCCTTTTCTTATTCCATATTTTTGACGACTTACAAGAATTGAAGAACTTTTTTGACATAAGAACTGAATGACAGATAAAAAAACTTTAATTGGGATACTAGGTGTTCTATATACAAAAGTTAAGCCAAATAACCAATTCTCATTCAAATATTTCTAGAAATAGATACATTCTATGCTAGAAGCGGCCGCCCGAAGCCGTATTATTGACCGAGCGTAATACGCATGCGCGGGCAGGGCTTAAAGATATATAGCAGCTAGATATGGTATTACCCGCATTGGGATGGGAGTATAGTCGTCAACAGGTAGACTTATGGCTAAACCGTAATTGTTACCACTGTAGCTCTGGTAGCTGTAGGGTACTAGACTTCCCTCAACTATTTAAAAAAAAATCTAAAACAACCATACAAATCAAACCCTGCTCAAGAAATATCAGACAGCTTTTCAGACGGGTAATGTGCGAAAGTTTGCCCAAGCTGAAGCGGAGACGCTTCGCTCGCGCAGTCAACAATCGAGTAGGAAAAAAGAAACTAGAATGTTTCATTCAATTGTTGAACTAGTTTAAATTTACACCCTTGCAGAGATGTTTCAAGCAGTTTTGTTTCAAGATAACTTGAAATATTTAACCAATCAGAAAGGTGACATAAATGTCAAAGTTGTCGAACGGACCTCATGATAGGTACTAGCGTCTAGTAGCTTGTCACAGTAACCCTCATTGCTAATTCTTGCATAGCTCTGCTATTACAAATATACCTGGGCTTCTCTTGCTAACGGAAACGCTTCTTTAATAGTTCTCACCTAAAAACTCCCACATAGCAAATTTAGATGAAATCGTTAGAAAGTTTCCGAGAGCTCTGAAAGGAATAAATAAATCTATAAAGATTAATCCCTTTAAAGGTTACCATACATTATACTTAACATCATCATCGTCATATAGGTACCTACATAACGTCAAAAATAAAGCCCCCCGTTAACGTTTCAGCATAGTTTATGGAAAAACATATCTGAATTCTTAAATACGTTGTTTGCCGCCATAAAAACCTAGAAATGCCATGAAAGAAGTGATGTAGGCTGTTTTCGAATGGGCAAAAGAGACGTATTCTTTTTTAGTGTGAAACATAACACGAATACTGTTATTATGTCGTGCTACCCGTGCCTAATATTACTAGGTAAAGAGATTTATACATATAGTACCTACCTACCACTCGTAGCTCTGGTAGCTGTCTCATCATTTATTTATCCCTGCTTTTTACTTTTAGTTATTGGTTATTTATTTATTTATTTCTTGGTCGCTTATCATTTATTTTAATCTATTTTTATTTACGTGAAGGTGGTTTATTTATTTTATTTCTTTATATATTTGTGCATCGTTCCGTGAGTCACAGACGGTTCTGGCGGAAAATCAGCGCTGCTGGCGTTTAACGCCTCAGCATAATGCTGAGTCAGCGAACGTTTCGCTTGTGCGGGGACACACAAAATTGAGTATTATGTTACTTTTTGTTCGTGACCCGAGTGTGGTAAGTCCCGTTGGTGGTATTTTGACTATAAGTACTCGTTAGTTTGTTCGTTTGTTTATAACGCTTTCACGCTTAAAGTACTTGAGAACTTCGATCCGATCGTAATGAGTTTTGGACATAGTTTGAAATCCTGAAAAGGACATAGGATAGCTTTTATCCCGGAAATTTGTATAGTTTCCGCAAGTGCGATAAATGAATTTTTCGGAGACAAGGTCGCGGGCCGCAGCTAGTAAAAAATATATGTAATTACTGACGTGCCAAAGGAAACTTTCCAAAATTGCGGAATTTTTCATATAGGAAAATTTCAGAAAATTTCTCACAAGTTTTATGGGGATTGAAACATTCCGTTTCTTAAATTTAAATTTCCTATATTTCTTGCTAAAATTTTTTGAATTTACGATCAAGAACTTTCCCAAATTTTTAGAAACTTTCTGCAATTTGCACATCTGTATATTATTATGTAATTTATACATGCTCTGACTAAATTTTTCAGTAAAATAATTCAACAGTAACTTTTATGCGAACAAAAATTCTTTACCGACTCACAATTTAATTAGCACTATGAAAAAACAGCCGCTCTACGGCTTATTTTCCTTCCCAACAATTAACGGTGCGGTCAGACCACGTCGGATCAGACTAATCGTTATTTACAGAGCCTGGCCACAACAGCAATACTTTAAAAACAGAACGCCAAAAAAGAAACAACACATAAATCAAAATGAAGAACAATCCATTAACTCGATCTACAAAAAAACGAACGGAGCGCTCTCATTGGCTGTCCCGTTGGCGGGAGCACGGGATTGGTCGCGCCGGCGCGCTGCGTTCGGAAATCTGATACTTTTTAATAATGGCTCCTTTAGCTAATGCGATCGGCTTTTATATTAGATCGTAGGTCAGTATTTTATTACATAGGAGGGTCCAAATACGTTCTTAAGTGGCCGTTTCCAATTTTGTGGGAAAGGGGATGCCTGTGTCGGATTTCTGAACGCATTGCGGGGAAGATAATAAGCTACGTTTGGTTGGCTTACTGGAATTTGTATTGTTATTTTGGTACACCTGATTTGTCTCCTAATTGCAGGCTGTTGAGATTTATGAGAACAAGGTTGTAGGTACACAGGGTTAAAGGGTGGCCATAATTATTCTCACACAATATTGTCGTCCCACAAGTACAGAAGCGCAACAGGAAGACTTGTGACTAGCTGTTCCCCGCGACCTCGTCTAAGAATAATTCATTTACCGCTATCCCGCGGGAACTACGCAACTTTCCGACATAAAAATTATCTCATCCTTCCCAGGGTCTCCAACTAGGTACCTCCAATTCAAGTTTTATCTAAATCAGTTAAGCGCTTTAATTGTGAGCAGGTAGGTAATTTAGTTACTTTTGCTTTTATAATATTAATGAGTATGGAAGTATGGTTATGGATAGATTTTGTGCGCAAACGAATACTTCAGTGGTGTAATCGTGGTCACCTATACTCAACGCCGTATTTAGATTCCAAAAAAGTTACCGAAGATGGACGAACGTCACTGTCACAAGTGTCATTATCATTGTGACGTTCCAGATGTAACCTACCCATACACATTAATAAAAAAATAATCTTATAATTAATGTTTTGTTTTACCGGCAACAGAAAACTTAACAGGAAACAAAAACTCAAGAACGAAAATCACCACGAGTATAGAAAGCATTCGATCAATTCAAACGTCAAGCCAGTGCAAAATTCGAACTTCGTAACTAAACTTGCCATCCCGCTGACGCTTAAGTTATTTAATACGAGTCAGAGGTACAATACCAATACGATACGAACTTCGATTTTCGAATTTCGTGGTAGTCCCCCAGATGCCCCAGATGCCGAATGAAGTGAGAATTGGAGATGTTATGGTGGCCCTGTGGCCGCCATGTATACCATAGTTTTCCATACGTGATTTGTTGTCAATATTTTTATGTGCATATCAAAAATATTAATAAATAGTATATACGCAAATTATGAGATTAATAGTACCTATCCAAATTTTGTTTAAACCTGAAGTAGTGCCCTGTGAATCCTGTGATGTTATTGGGCATCTGCTATCTATGTCGAATCGAGCTTGGTTTGTGACGGTGATATCGTCTTCGGGGTTTAAACTTACCGATACAAAACTTTTTCATTTTATTGGCAACTCATGAATAGTTTTTTTGGGTGACACTATTTACCGCTCGGATAATACCGATCCGATTTTTCTTGTACACGCCCATACAAACTCGTATCAAACTTATAGGAATAATCGGGTCGGTAGTTCCATGTCGGTATTATTCGGGCCGGTAAAGAGTGCCACACGTTTTTTTGGAATCTATATACGGCGGTTAGTATTAAGGACTATAAACAAGAACAAAAGGAGCATTAGATGGTTTAAACCCACGATTTTACGCTTGGAAGGCCATAGGTCGAACCAATAGGGTAATTGACTTGCCATACTTAAGTATGGTAGACCTTTGTTACGAAACAAAATTAACATTTACGAGTATAACCACAATCCAATTATCAAGGAAAAAAACTTCGAGATCGGTACCTATTGCCAATACCGGTGAACGGTATAATCACAGCGTCAACTTATCAAACAAGTTATTGCTCAAAGCACACTCGAGACCCATTGATGGGACTGGGCAAACAAAAATATCGACTATTCGATAGCGAATCGATACGATACTACGAGCAAATACTATGCAATAAGATAAAATCCGATAAATAGAACGCACCCAGCCTTCAACGGTCGTTCCCGCGCTTTTAACGGGAAGCAGTAAACAACTTAGGTACTTACCTATTTTCAATAAACTCACACGGCAGCCGTACAAAATACGCGTTCTTGAATCTACATAGGCACGACGATGTCTGTAGGTACACGCGTCAATGTGTGCGTAAGATACACAGGGCTGACTATCGCAAAACCCTATAAGTAATAAGTGCTACCAATGACATTTAAAGGTACTTATAAGGTAAGTATGGCTTAGATAGTGCAAAAAAATGTAATCGTTAATCTTACCTATTTATTTAAACCTACTTAAAATGTGTCTGTCTGTGTATTTAAGCATTATTATTTTCAATTACAATAGATATACGACTACAAACTTAAGCGAATTATTCGGTAGGTAGTTATTTCATGTATTAATTGCGATAATTTCAGAAATCATTATTTATTTAGAAAATGGAAGTAGTAGGTAGGGTACCGTTACCATTTCGCAAAATTATTGCTCCCGAACTTAGTGCCGTGCGAGCGACATAAATACATCGCGTTGCGCACCCGACTGCTTTCCTGCGGTTTTCCTGCAATCTGCGCTTGAGGTGTGGGGTAACTCGAACCGGTGCAGGGCGGAGCGTGGCCATTCTGTACGTTATGCGTTAGTACTATTATATATTCTATGATAAACTGTAGCCCTTTGTTACACACTAGGTTTCGCACGCGTAAAATAAAAAAATAAATTCCACAAAAATAACTCGTGGTCTTCATTAACGTCGCATTATAAAAAATAGTGCCATAGTTCATCACTATTTAGCGGATAAGATTTCGAGATTTTAGAGTATTTCGAGATAGAAAGAAGCCTATGAATATTCTAGATGACCATTTATCTTCATACCAAATTTCATTCAAATCTGTCCAGCCGTTTTAGCGTGAAGGAGTATCAAACATAAACACACTACTCAAAGCTAACTAACCTAACCTAGGATTATTAAACCTTTGCAATATAAATTTTGGATACGAATTCTCGACTAATTTCCTTATAGTTATAGTTAACTTAAAGTACATTACTAAAGGTAACTCAATGATCCTTATATTTATTTGATAGCCTTAAGATAGACAGGTAAGTGCTTTCAAAGAAACATTCTAGTCACAAAATATAAAGGAATTTGTAGATATTATGTTGCAATTTTAACCGACTTAAAAAAGAATGAAATTCAGTTTTTTTATCAGTCTATTGATATATATTCGACCGCTATCGCTATATCTAAAATATACTACAATACTAACTACGTACCTACAGGCGAGGAAACGCAACAGCGTGGTGCAGCCTGGCGTTTCAGTTTCTTCAACTGTTGGTTCCTATTCTTAGAACCAGGTATCCAAGTTAAAACTTTTATAGCGGAAATGTATTTTTATGGTAAAAATAGATTAAATGTAACGCTGTCTTATCAGAAAAGGCGCGAAACATTCTTCAACCATGACTCGGTGTCCTCGCATACTTTATCACACAATCATCTATATTTGCATATCTGCCTTATCGGCACATAAAGTTTCACTGTCAATCGACAAATTACCCACCGTGATGATTTTTTATTTCCTGGCTATAATAAAACATATCAGCATTTTTTTTTTTCAATATTTATCAACAACGGAACGGAATAGTCAGCAGAGTAGCAACAGCAAATCGTGGCACCAAGAAAAGGCGGCAAATTAAAAAATATCGCAATACATTTCGCAGATTAAAAAAATTTAGTCACAAAAACGTAACAAGGGGCATACACAAGCGTGCAAACATGAATACAAAAAGACAGCATAGATTTTATTTTTAAAAACATTGGTTTTAATTCATTCATAATAATTTGAGTCATAGTCTAAATCTGACTCATGGATTCAAAGTCTAAAAATAATTTCATTGTCATTTTTACCATTACGTATGAGGAATTGATCATTTTCAATATTGATCATGTCTTTGTGCAAATGTGAATACCTAGCTCCTCATATCACAATTCAATTTTAATTTTAATTGCTGCTTGTTGGACTGATTTTTAGGGTTGCCAAAACGGACTTACATTACCTCTGCAAAGACTCGCTGGTCTTACTCTACTGCGTATGTGCCTTGGACGGGGCGGTGCGCATCCAGTAACTGCCCGTATCTATGTAGTATATTTATTTTATTTATTTGGCGCATCAACAGCAATACAGTACATCAATTATGACTCCTATTAAGGAGTTAGGTACTAAACAGAATGCCAATAACAATTATTATTAATCATTATTGTTATGCGCTATTTCATTCGTTCTTCGGTGATTCCAAGGCCGTCTTTAATCTGTGAGGGACTCTGACAGCGCCAGCTCTAGCCCTTGATCAAGGTACAAATCTTAATTTAATTTGTCCTGAGAACTTGAAAATCGCGGCTCTTGCCAGCTGGCACCTAAAACTTATAGCTCTTCTTGCTCTACCCTAGAGCCGGCCTGGGCTCTAAGCACATTTTTAATCTAGATAACATCCCGCCGCCACAATTCATGAATTTGAAGAGAATATACTGGCGCCATTTCATGATATGCCTAAAAGTGGGCCAGGCATATCACGATGTGCCTGTAAAACAATACTATCGATTAAGTAACGCATTCGTCGATATTCCTAGCTCTATACCGGGCACATCGTGATCACATACAAAAAAAAATTTAGGTACGACGAGCGAAGCGAGGAGTTGTTAATATGAATTGTGACCACAACGCACGAGCCGAGCGAGCGAAGCGAGCGTGCCGTTGCAGCGGTCAGCGAAGTGCCAGGACCGATATAGCGGCGTTTCATGATCTGCCTAAACGTCACTAAGCAAATCGTTAAACGGTGAGTTTTTAACGATATGGCGGATGTCCCTTAGCCAATTCATAATCTCTGATCTGGCGAATTTTACGATCGGCCGCCGACTTATATAATTCCAAAAGTTTTTTGACAATCATGAACTGGCCCCATAGTTTGCGGTGCCCAAAATATCCAGTGGAAAAGATGAGCCGTGGCTCTTCTCTTCAGCTGACTAAAATTGGTATCTGCTATGGCTATTGCTTATGTTATGAACTTGGTGGCTAAGGTAGCATTGTCTGCTTACATTATTACTAAAGAATTTATGAAGTGAAATAGAAATTTTATCGCTCACTTTCTAGAAATGATATCGCCTTATTTACCAATGGGTTCTGTTGGTTGTACAACTTGTACATACAGGTTCGAACTAAAGTTACCAACATAGCTCGAAGAATGTGCAAGTCGAATCGAAGTGGCAATGGGCGGGTCACATTTCTTGAGGAACAGATAACCGTCAGAGGAGAAGTCCTCGAGTGGCAACCACGAACCAGAAGACGACACACGGAAGAGAAATGGCTCTCACTTGGTAGAATGACGACTTTGAGAGTGTCACAGGCATCCGGTGGATGCAAGTATTTCATCCAAACCCATGAAACCGTTTTAGCAGTAAAAAGTAATAAGTACAACACATACACACAAACTTTCGCATTCGTATGATTAACATTATTATAATGCTATATACTAACTTTAATACTCCCTGCATACTCGTTATCCACACTCCTTTACTAATATTATAAAAGAGACAGTAACTGTCTGTGTGATCTTTCTGTCAGTTAAATAACTCTTTACACTTATACACTGAACCGATTTAGATGATATTTGGCATGAAGATAGTTTAATCCCCGAAGAAGGACAGAGATATTTTTATTCGGGAAAACTGCATAGCTACCACGTGATAGCGATAAACGAATTCTTCGCAGACAAAGTCGTAGGCAACAGCGAGTGCTAGAGTGTACCTTAAAAATTAACACGCAGTTTTCTTTTATTTTTACTCAGCAAAAATACTCTCTTGTGATTGGCTCTTTTGTGAATAGACGTTCTCGCAAAGCTGCGTGGGCGCAAATTACGTGCCATTCTTAAGTATCATAACTAACTCCTAATAAACGTCCAAATATCCTAATCATTATTACATGTTAGACAAAACGTTGAAAGGGTCAACGAACTTAGTTTAAGTGGAATGGTTGAAGACAATTAGTTACAAACCGACAGACTAATTGACAGGATGAATTGGCATTCACACGTATAGTCAAGGGCAAAAATATGTGAAAACTCATTCACTTTATACATCTCAATTTTTTTTTCTGACGTAGATATAGTTTATTAAAATGTTGTTAAGTATGATCGGTAAATCTTATCTGTCCCTTTCTTCTGTCTATTGTAAAGGTTGGCTGGAGGAGATCTCTCTGAAGCGATATAGCCGCCTATAGCTTACCTTGAAAAATCTCCGTACATTATACCTGTGTTTTCTGTACTGCTTACTATGTGTTGGTGTTCAATAAAGAGTTATTGTATTGTATGTTCAAACCTGCGGAGCAATTGAATGCTGTGTGTGAAGTTCCCAATCCGCACTGGACCCTTAGGAACTACAGCAGAAAGGAGGCCTGTGCCCAGCAGTGGGACATAATTAGTTTGGGATGATGATGAAGATTGACAAAATTAGGTAACCCATAACAAACCCTAACACCCCTGATATCCCTGTAAATTTAGATATTTATGTAACTCAAGCAATTTTTATTTTGTGTGTATAATTTCTAATTTATTGTTATCGCAATCGTCTTCGCCATAGGTATCACTAGCTAATCGGCTAACGTCCACTGCTGGACAAAAGCTACTCTAAGTATATCCACGACTTGATGGATTACACTAAATTCCTGTTCAAATTCCCGTCGCTAAGTAAAAGTTTAAAACAAAACTTACCCTTATGAAGTGGAGCAATTTTTCCATCGCGAAGTTGTCTGACCAAACTAATTCATCTTGTGGCCGGTCATAAATCACCCTGTCACACGCATGGAAATCTAATCCTCACTCCGTGGACAGAATTATTTCAAATCGGAAAAGTGGACGGCCAAAAGTTTTGCTAAGGAATTGGCAATATTAACCTTTTTTCGGGTCCTTTTTGGTGCGGAGCGATGCTTCATGCTTTGTTCGGGATAAAGGTGCTTTGGATTCCTATTGAAAATTGTTAATAATGACGTTTAGGTTGAAGTTTATAACGTACCTATATTGTTTTTAAAGTGTTACTTAGTTTTCACAAAGAATTTGTTAAATTGGTCAATCTGTAATTCTTTATGATTATAATGTAAATTTGCAATGATTTAATATCTCCACAATTTTTTTTACGTTTTTTTTTAATTTGTATTATTTATTTATTTTATAAATTATTTTCCTCATAATATTATGAAAGTGCTCACTGAATTGTCTTTTCTTAATCAATTTGCATGTTGATTGGTCGACTGAATACTGGTTCAAAACGTAGTAATTAAGATCTGTATGTACGTATTCTAAGCAAATAAATCATTCTTTCTTTATATACTAAAGATAAATAGGTTTGCCTTTGACCACAATCACGCGTGATGATAAGCGAAGATGTAGACTTAGATGCAGCGTGTTTGCCTAATAAATGCCCAGATTTGAAGATATTAATGTAGCAATCAGGAAACACAGACGCCGTATATAAAAGTTTATGGAAGTTAGTCATCTGTCTCGGTAGATTTGATAAAGAGATTGAATGGTTTCAGATTCAGTTACTACTAAGTAATATTATAATATTTACAAATCTAAATAAATACATATATGAAACATTACACTTGAGAACGCACGACTAAATTGACGGATTTTTGCAATTGTCCGGACAAGGTTTTATGAAAATATAGCCAGAAAAAAAGCTGCCTCAAAAGCAATTTTTTCCAACAAAAAATATTTTTTAAGTAATAAAATGATTTACTGTTCTAAATAGAAGAGATATAACCGGGGAAAATGTCAAGAATAGTTAAAATAATCGAAAAATAGTTAGATAAGTACCATACGGATATTTTCGAGAACCAAATTAACCAAATCCTAACAACCTCATGACAATTCCTAAGAGACGTCTTGCAATGTTCCCGTGCCGCATGAGAATGCCTCAAAATATGCGGTCACAAAATTTAGGTCTCAATTTCAAAATTTCTCCAAAAAACCGTTATTAAAAATGCATGAGTACGAGAGGGCGTGCCGGCAATACGGCTAAGTGCCGGTGATGGATGTTGTTTGAGGAGCAAATAGTTTTCAATTGTGTCGAAGATTTCACTCACCAAATTGGTAGGGACACGGGAAATTCCATGGGATCATGTTTTGGCGGCAGCACTCTTCGTTTTATGTGCTGGTCAGAAAGCTTTCAAGTTTAAGTACTGACATTGGTTTTAAGCCGTTTACAGATTATACATGAAGGTACATTTAAAGGGACCTTTATATTTCCGCAGATTTTTCATTGCACGTCCCTGTAAAAAAATAACGAACTTCAGAAAATTTTCTTTCTGATTTTTGTTTTTAATTTTACGGTTTTAGGTTTTAGTATGTATGTATGTATGTAAACTCTTTATTGTACAAAAGAAAATTAACAAAATACAACTGACAAACTTTAAGATACTTGTACAAAGGCGGACTTATCCCTTTAAGGGATCTCTACCAGTCAACCTTTGAGTGGATGAGAGAAGAGGCGCAATACGTTAGGGTCCGAGGGGTTTTAGTTTACTATATACGCATATAGGTTTTTCACTTTAATAATTATTTTACTAAAATATGCTGTAATTAGAACACATAATAATATTTATATAGAAAATAACCTACCTAATCTCTATAAAAGTCTTTTAGGAATTTTCAATCAAAGTCGACATTCGTCTCAGACAAACCCAACGATCTGCTATAATATTCCAGATTAATTTTAATTTAAAACACCTTGTATCTTTATACCGATTGACAATGCGCTCACTAAATTCTATTCTTAACTTTGCCTCCAATATATTTATTTTTTCTATCCTGCTTATACTTAAATTTCTGTGTTACCTTATGCCTACCTACTGGTTGAAAGTTAATCAGAAAGTAAATATCTTACCTTGGCAGATGGTCTATCTATTGGTACTAGTAATGTTTACGTATAAACAACGAATTGCTCTGTCAGTAAAACAGGAGTAAACTCAAATGTGAACTAAAACTATACTTAGACAAAGCGGCCTTCGACCCAGTGAGACGCCAACAAACATTATTAAAAAATACCCAACAACGCAACCAAAATATTATTATCCCTTCTACATCGAATACCTACTTGTTATTTCGTTCACAAGTCGGGCCCAATCTTACCTATCTAATACCACGCACCTAAATATAGGTATGTTCCACGGATACTCCTACGTACGTATTCCGGTCCCGGGGTAAACACAGATAACGCCGACACAAGCGACGAAAAAAGGTTTTCTTCCCCTCTTTGCCGACAAATCCATATTTTACATTTGAACATACCTGCAGAGCTAGGGACACTTGAGAGCGTGTTGTTGCAATGGAATTGGGATTAGATTGAGTCGCGTATAGTATACTTACGTGTACTATAAATTGATAATGGATCCTAAATTCATTGTCTTTGATAGTCTATGTATGTACGTTGTACGATCCCTATCCTTAAATGATCCACTAGTGTCTACTCGCGGCTTCGCACGCGTAATCATTAGATGCAGCAGTTGAATTAAAATTCCGGGATTTTGCAAATTTCCCGTAGGAATTACATGATTGTCTTTGTTGACGTTTCATTATAAACAACAGTGCTGAATTTTGTGACTTCATAACCAGCGGATGATTGGAGATTTTATCTCGATCCCCTGGAAATTCCGAGATGTTCGACTATTACTCCAGAAGTCCAGCTATCATACCAAATTTCATTCAAACCCGTCCAGTCATTTCAGCGTGAAGGAGTAACAAATACACACACACACATACACAGACACACACTCACAAATTTTCGCATTTATAATATTATGTAGCAGCATTTTGTAAAAGGAAATCCTTTGAATTGTCATACAAGAAGAGATATTTTATCTTGAGTGGGTTCCAAATTAAAGATCGTGACTGAACCTACCGCATGAGATTAGTGTAGTTTTTTTGTGTGACAATTTACGCATATGAAGAAGAGTTGCGACTTGGACGTCAGCAGCAAAAGTGGATTATATGTATGAGCAGTTGTGGAGTTCAAGCTGATCTATATAAAATGATATTGTAACGGATAACTCACGTCTTAAGTCGAGTTTAGCTCGACATGTTTCGGGCTATTTCGCAGCCCTTCTTCTCAGGAGCATCTATATAGTATACACCGTCTTATAATGACGGCTAGAGGTAGATCATTTTGAGCCCACAATTCTACTGCTAATTGTACGTTAAGTTTAAGGGGATAGCGCAACATGTATTTTTTCTAATTTCGACTCTAGAATATTTAATGCAAGCTTGCTTCTTATTGGGATATTAAAGTATTTCATATTTGTAAGTCACATAGCTAATTACGAATTAATGCATAAGTGTGATTACAATACGAAAGTCATATATCTCGGTAACAATCCAATGCAAACATCAGAAGAATCTTATAAAATTATGATGAAACACTGTCACAAAACTAACAGCTTCAAGTAGGCACTTAAGTCAACCAGACATTTGGTAACGATAAAAAACTTATCAAAGATACTGTACCTATTAAAGGCGTGACGTCACCGCCAAAGCCTTGCGAGAAGGCGTTACGTAAGTACGTATAACCTATGTATTAAATGTGGTGAAAATGTTTCTGAGAAATTGATCAAATGGCACGAACTCAAGCGAAATAAGGACTGGCGTGGAATAAATAAATTGGGAATATTTAGATTTGGCACAAATTGGTAGGTACAAAATGATTTAGACGTGGTGTGGTCTTTGGAAATATTGCGTAAAAATACATAAAAATGTATGTTCATTAATGTGTGTAAGCATACTTTTAAATAATTAGGGCTTTACAAAAATGAGAATCATTAATAGAGTTATAAAAAAGTTGAACAATACTTAACTGGTAGTTGAAGCTTTCTAAACCATTATTTTGAAGTTATTAACTATAACGAAGTACTATCAGAAGTTACTATAAAGTATAAAACTGTTTAGCTACATATAAAATCTGTATAAGTATAATGACTGTTACAGATATAACTAATTGAACTTTGTTTTTATTAACTTATTTTGTAAAAGTTAACTTCTTGAATAAAATATTCATTACAAGTACAAACACAACAACTTTACAAACTAAAAAGCAGTATTATAGGCTTAATCTAAATAGGATAGAATGTAGAGACTTCACTAAAAATAATCACAGAAACTTTAATGTATGAATATTTTACTTACCAATATTTGTGGGCCAATAGTTTCCGAGGTGTTAATCGTCATGATGACGCACTTTAATAGGTACCTCACTTTGTTGCAGTTGGTCCAACATTTGTCCACACTGTTGCTAACAGCGCCTGGTTTACTTGAACGCTCTACCATTAACATTATTGCATCAAAATTATTATCTACATCCCCGCTGTGTTGTAAATAATCCAAACTATTGCTAACAGTGTTCAAATGATTATATGACATTATATGATCAGAAATTAACTGTCGAATGCATTATTTGTTTAATGCTAATTAAAAATAATTCATAATGATAATGATATAGATGATTGTAGGTAATTTTTATTTACTTATTTGTATTGTTTGTTTTTGTTTTGTAAGTATATTGATTTGCTATCCGTATTAACATGTTATCATTACACTTATTACAAACTTGTTGTTTCTTTTATATATAAACTTCTAGAAAATTCTATCCATTTGGCGAAATATCACTCAAGCTTCTGCAGCTAAATTGACTTGTAGACTCTGGCCAGCTAAAGCTGTCCACGACAAACCGCGGCAAATTTTAAAAAAACAAGGCTGACAACGCTTGCTGTACACTGATTCAACGATGTTGATACTTAGAAATTATTAAAATTTTCCAGATATTAAATTATACACGGGACTTCAAGCTGCATCAACATTAATTATATAGTAATGTGTGAAAGTTGATGATGCACTTTAGGAGTCCCTTGGTAATTTCATGACCTTTGTCAGTGCTCATTTATCGAGTCGAGTCCAGACGCATCAACTTTCAGACCATTTTGAGCAGATTGGCATTGAATATCTTCTAACATTTTAATTCTAACATAATCTTATAACATTTGCATTTTAAGGATGGTATAGGACGTTAAATTAAACAAAAAAATAATATATTTATTTCTTATAGCAGAAGTATCAAAACTATCTAAGCCGGGCTAGAATTACAATATGACAATTTTGACAGACTCACAAATGATACCAGATTAAAGTTTCGTAAAATATGCGTGGACAGCTTTCGCTGGCCATAGTATATACCTACCCGATGACACATATTTCATTATTGTCCCTCGATATGTTGCAATATGTCTACACTGTTGATAACTACGCCCAGCTGATACATTAACCGTATACACAATTACATACATTTTTAAACATATTAAACAATAAAACAAAAAAAAATGTTTGTATTTGTATCACGTCAACAAAGTTTACTCAGAGTAAACTAAAATCAGGTAAAACCGCACCGCAGATGCCTATACAGTTATTATACAAAGTTATTATTTTATGTGTATATGCTTTACTCCTTTGTACTCGTATATATTTTTTCTTTTGATTTGACCCATTACAACTGCAAACAAACTGTTATTAAATGAAGTTCTGTTAAAACAAGTTTTTTATACAAGCTTATTTTTGCTGGATTAGTAGGTATTTCTTTTTGACTGTCGAAGTCAACCCGATTACTGCAAGTGCGTAAAAATGGACTTCTACGATTTTAAGACACATTTTCATATGAATATTGCAAGTCAAATAAAAGCTTGTAAAATCATAACGTAGTATCTCATGTTATCCCTGCATTCTTTTGTTTACCCAAAAATGTATTTCGTCACGTAATAAAATAATTAAAAGTCGTTTTTACCCGTGTTAGCGGCCTGGGTCGAAGCCACTACGCGGGTGGTATACAGCCTCTATAAAGCTAACCGAGTAACCACTTCACCGGCCGGCGCGATGATTTGGTTACACTGTCTGACGATGGAAGGGTTACTTTGATGCAGGGATGCACAGACTTATTAGGATTAGCGGCCACTAGGACAGATTATGAGCTAAAGGCGGGCCGCAGTAAATATAAACAACTGAAATTGTCATAATTTTGCTATATTTTTCGCTATTTCCATTAGGTCACTGGCGGGCCATTTAAACCTACATTTAAAGCGAGCCGCGGTCTTTGTTTTAGTGCATGAGTTGTACAAAGTTACTACAACTGTAACCAATGTAATGTTTTAAACTTTTGTCCGCGGCTTAATCACGGCAATATATGCAATCGGATTTGATGACGACTGATTTGTAATTTGGCTATCGTTCAAGCAACTTGGTGCAACGCAAATAATGCAATTCGCACCTTGTGGTATAAAGCTGTATAGTATAGTTGTTAGTATGCATGATCTAAAGAGGTTAAAATTCTAAATAAGTAATGTAGTTAATATGTAATTGTAATTATTGTAATTATTAGCCTACTTAGTCCAAAATATTCGCTTGCACAAGAATAAAAGTAATTTGTTGACGACATTCACTTTTCCTTGGTATTACAAAGACTATCCACCTATTTTAACAACACAAACGATGATCGGTCAACTGTCTATCGTTTCTGACGTTCGCGATCGCAATCAAATGACAGTTTTTGTATGCGAAATCTGTCATTTGATTGCAATCGCGAGCGTCAGAAACGTTAGGCGCTACGGCCTCAGCTTTATCAATAAAATTGATTTCCGTTAGGACTCATATTATGAATATCAAACTCAGCAGTGGAAACACACTGTGTGGGCGATGATTTTTTATTGTTCATTTATATTTTGTGTCACTCCATTTAGCTTGTTACACGTACGTAAGCTACCGGTCTTCGACGATGACCACCTTTCATAACGCTACAACTCTTAGAACAGCATACCAACCCAATCTGATACACTTCCAAAATAAACTGAAGCAATCTAATACACAGTAGTTAAGAATCACATTTGGTTAAAACTAGTTTTTAGGCACGCTTCTTTAAGTTGGTTTTCGAAGGAGTTTTATAGTGAATCACTTGAGGTTCAGTATTTTTTGTGCGTTAGGATGTTGTGTTTTGGTTTTGTTATAATGTTTTTATTTGAATAAATGTGATATTATGTCAGCGAGGCTGTGAGGGCCATTGTGTGTTTGTGCGTGCTACAATAAAGGCTGGCTCTTGTCCGTGACCCGGTATTTCAACAGCAGCGATACCTTTTAGATTAATCATGCTACTCGTATGAGTAATTTTTGAGATTCATAAGCGACATTTTTTGCTAGACTACCAAAGTATTATCGACATAGGTAGATAGGTAACTTACTGATGTCATATGAGTATTGCCTGACCAAATTTATTTATTTGAACTGAAAATTTTGAATTTGATCATTTTTCTTTTATAGAGTTTGCAAATCAGCAGTACCTAGCTATAGCTAGTGGATGGTGGTTAAGTGTCCCCTTGCCTTTAACAAAAGTTAGTAGGTATGTACTTTATAGCCAATTATTTTACAAACGGATCGCTAAAAAGCACTTTCTTTTTGTCATTTTCTTCTGAAGAGTGACTTGTGCTTTTGGTATCAAATACATACAATTACTAATATTTTACACACGACCTGGATATAAACTCTATGATTTTTATGATATTTCTAGATATGGATTCATAAATCCTTCACGATCAAAGAAAAATCGCTGTTTTCAAAAAACGTATCCGCCGCCGCGCGTAAACATAAACAGTTGAATGATTTTATTGAGTGTTACCTACACTATAACTATATATTATTTAAAATAAAATAAGAGCCTTGAGTTACACCGGTATCTACGTAATATAAAAATTAGAAATGCTTTGCATATTTATGTTTGCGGTATAATTACATTTAATACATTTCATTCTGCAAAAAATGTTCTGCGTGTATTCCCAAAGGGGGTAGGCAGAGCACACGAAACGTTACCTACCGCTTCGGACTCCCTTTTAGCAATTTTAGGTTTTAAGTTTGACAAACACGGTACAATAGTGACAGGTTTCTAGCCTGTCGCCTACCGTATACCTACCTACCTAAACCTACCGTTTGTCGCCTCTTACGATATCCACGGAAGAAATTGAGAGGTGTAATTTTAACCCGACATCACACGGGTCAGAAATAGTTATATTTATTTATATTTCCATTCTACCAATGAAACCCGTGGCCCCCGTTTTCTTTTGAGTACACAAAGACAGCAAGCAACACCAACCGCCAATTTACGTACAATGTCAATCTGACATTTCCAATTCGAACTTCCAAGTCGAAACATTGTAACCCATTCATACGCTCATTCAAGCGTTTTTATCGGCAGTTTTGCCGATTTCTTAAGCAAATTAACACCGATGGCCACGTGTTAAGCCTTTTGTATGGCTTTTATTGCTTTACGAGTTCTGTTCGCGTAGCTTGCGCAAGTTACCGACAAAAGTGAGAATGTCAGTAAAAGTTCTTTGTGCAATTATTGTCTTAACGACAGGTTGGGATCATCTTTTGTTTAAAGAAAGGGTTAGGGCTGTGCTGTTTCTTTTATCTTTTCGGAAGTGGACAAATGTTCCACTGACGCCGCTTAGGCGAGGCAGTAAAGGGTTAGTTGTATGAATATTCAAAAGCAGTGTTTTATTTTTGCGTCCAGCCTTTTGAGATTGACAAAATAGTGTCAATTCCTAATTTTGAGACGAAGGTGTTATTCCATTTGAGTAGAGCTCATTCCACTAATATTATAAACGCGAAAGTTTGTCAATCTGTTTGTTTGTTTGTTATCTCATCACGTCTAAGCCGCTGAAAAGATTTAGACAAAATTCGATATACTTACAGATACATTCGGTATACGAATGAGTCCCGTACCACTACCATGAGTTTAGGTATACGCATATAGCGATGGCGTAAGTTATTTGTAGAAGCGCTGTAGGTACAATTCTCCATACAAATAATTTACGCCGTCGCTATCGAGTACGGTCACTGTAAACTCATGGTAGTAGTACCGAAGTGATAAACGAATTGTACGCGGACGGAGTCACGGGTAACAGGCTACTTAGGTATATTTAAAAGACGCACGTGGGTTGAAATAGTAAAAAAATATTAAGTATGAAAGAAAAAATTCATGAAGCCAAAATATTGTTAGCCGAAAAGTGACTTTTGAAAATGAAGCCTTCTTGCGTAGTCAGTCGCATTTCTGTAATTTTATTTTCTAAACTTCATGTCGAACATATTATATCCAAAGTATTGGTCCTTTATTCGACCGTGAAGTGAATAGGATTGAAAGACCTGTCATTTAATATACATTTCTAAATATCCTAGTCTTAACGCAGCCAAATGATAATATGATTTAGCAAGAAATATAAATATCGAAATAGCCGTGGTGGCCTAGTGGTTTGACCTATCGCCTCTCAAGCAGAGGGTCGTGGGTTCAAACCCCGGCTCGCACCTCTGAGTATTTCGAAATTCATGTGCGGAATTACATTAGAAATTTACCACGAGCTATGTTGTGAAGGAAAACATCGTGAGGAAACGTGCACAAACCTGCGAAGCAATTGAATGGTGCGTGTGAAGTTCCCAATCCGCACTGGGCCCGCGTGGGAGCTATGGCCCAAGCCCTCTTGTTCTGAGAGGAGGCCTGTGCCCAACAGGGGGACATATATAGGCTGGGCTAATGATGATGATAAATATCGAAATTCAGAAAACATAAAACTACAACTATATACCTACTCATCAATCTTGGAACCAATATTTTGAAATTATTACGCAAGTTATAAAAAATGTAATATAAACATGAATAAAGGAGTACCTAGTGTTAATTTAACTCAGTTCAGTCTTATATCGTCACTACTTTAAGAAAAATCTCGTATGTGAAATCAAAATAAATACCTACTACAACACCACTGACATTGATTGAAATAATATTCATTAAGTTGACTCAGAAAAACCATAGAAGGACGAACTTTTTAAAAATTAATGACGATATTTAATTAGGTAAGTACCTATATCAATTAACTGAACTATTCGCATTCCCCTGAATTCGGAATTGAAATTTCATCGGATTAAAAAATGTAACAACTTATTCCATTTTTTTAATAATATTTATTTTAACTGAAAATGAATAACTGTGTATGTAAAGAAAACAAGAAACGTTATTGTAAATACTTAATTTTATTAACTCTGAAACTAACAGATGATAATATAAGTATCCTATCTAGATCCAAATATGGCATTAATATGTATTTATAAGCACAAGGATTAATTTAGCATCGCTAAATATTCACTAAATATAATTAAAAGTATGTAAGATATAACGGTTTGGCAAGTGCTGGCAATAAGATAAAATAAATTTGCCTATTACCTTTAAAATAAAAGTAAAACGTGAATGACTAAATGTATCTACTGTGTATAAACAATAACTTTGCTCACCCGCGACCTTATGATAGCTAAGTCTATCAAAAAATAAAATGCAAAGTGATTGTTTATAGTCCATTGATAACCCCGTATCCCAGTAGTTCCATTCTCTAGTTCCATTATGGGACTGATGTAAAAAGAAGAGGTTTCTCGAAATTTCAACAAGATAAGGAACTGGGCTATTTTTTTTTTCACGGGAGTAGATCATTACCGCATGCGCAAGCTAGCGAATTTATATTTGCGCCAGAAAAATCCTGATTTCAGTATTTTTTAACGCAAATCATAATTATTTTTTGTTGAGACGAAGTTTCACTAGAGAAACCATGATTCGAATGAGAAAAATAATACACACAAACTTCTATAAAACACTAATTAAAGGACATTTATGAATTATTGACGCGCGCAAAGAAAAATCAGCATGTGATTTTGAACATGATGGAAAAAAAACAAAAATAATCGTTCCTAATATTTAACAATATATGTATGATTTTAAGTAACGATTGGGCAAAAATGCATTAAAAAAGTCTACATGCCCAGTATTTTTTCCAAGATTTTGTGGCCTGGGAACTGCGTCCTTTAAGCCAATAAGTATACCCAGTATTTCGTTACTCAAATGTTATCCCACATGTTCAAAGTCACCGCCGTGTTACCGTGATATCTCACAGTTACCGTCGATATCATGTGATTACGATTTTTATCGCAAAAACGTCAAGTTTTTACGAATCTGTCAAGACCTCACACGTGTGGAGGTCAAGCGAAGGTAGCTCCAAGGCGAGCGACATTCTACTTGCAAATTGAGGGAAATCAGTATTAAACTGGTACCGACGATTCTGTCATCGGTATAAATAATATTCCGTTGTGTAAATTGACTTGATAATTGTTATTAAATGGTTTGGTTTTTGATAATTCTATTGAGTTTTTTTGTATTTAAATTATAAAACGTAAAATATATGCTTTTAGTCATATCTAACTGAATGTCAGCGCTTGCCAAACTATTACTGTATAATAAAAATGCTAAATTGACACTTGCACATAAATATATATTCGAAGTGCAGAAGCCTGGATAGGTACCTATCTTACACCAAACACCATTACTTATAAGTCATATATATTTACCTTACGAACTATATATACAAAACTTATCTACACTAATGCGATGGTCGACAGAACGGTAATTCTTTCACCTATCTAACGTATATTATACACATTTTACATAAACGACATTGCACAGTTCGTCGGTCCACGATATGATGTCACTTTTTCATCTTTATCTACCAACCCTTTACAAACCATAAGTAAATAACTTGCAAATAATAAGTTGTCAGGCAAAAAAACACTCAGTAAATCGTCATTTAAATTTGAAGTCATCTACTTTGTTGATTTTATTAGAATTGCACATTGACGTATCTAATTTTTAATATTTCACGACAATTTAATATATTTAATTATTTTATGGCAGACACGTAGAGAACTTTTAGTTAAAAAAAGTGTTAATTTAGAAATTTCATTCCAAATGAAGAAGGTAAAATGGGTTTGTAACACAAAATACCTACGGTGTGTTAAATAAATATTTCCTTTGCGGACGTTATTCGAAAAATGCTTACAAGTTCTAAAAATATTTTTCTAGAAATAAGAAATATAAACGCTCACATGCTCTAAAAACTTTTAAACGCGTGTCACTGATTTTAAAATATAAGATTAGCAAAAATGGTAAGTATTTTATTTTTTTAACTACTTTTGGGGCCGTTATAATCCGACTGCATTCCAAGCACAACGTGTTTTTAAATAATTGCCGATCGTCATTATAATTACAATCGCAATATTTCCGACAGCCATGGAAAATATATGGGCAGTCCGCAGTTACTTTGCCTTTAGAATTTAGTCAGTCTAAAACAGTCCTTAATACTACAAAACTGTCTAATAAAATGATAGGGCGATACTTGAGCGAAACAAAAGACTTCAACGCGTACTACGGCCCGTAGTAACTCGCTGATAACCTTATCGCATCGATCGCATAATGCACCAGATTACCACTATCCCACACTATTTGCTTTACCGGACAACTGATTACGAAAGCTCGCCAATACTAAAGAGTTGATAGACAAAGAAGCAATAACTGACTGAAAAAAGGACACTTCCAAACAATTTCCACAAACATTATGCCTAACGCGGCGCCGCGGCCGTCGCCGCTCACAACTATTCAAGCGACGGAAAAAAATATTTACACAATACGCGGCTTAGAATATCACCAGAACACAAATCACGCTCACCGGGAGTCCAATATCAATAATTTAATGAGATTTTACGGGTAATTATCGGGAGTCCAGCGGACTTACTTGTCACGCGGCGTAGGAGTCTACGCCAGGGGGTACTGTCACAAGGGCGGCTGCGCGTGCGCGTGGTGGTGGTGGTACAGCGAGGACTGGTAGTAGTTGTCGGTGTGGCCGTAGCCGTAGTTAACGTCATACATCTTGAGGTCGGACTTGGTGTCGGCGCCGGGCAGCAGCCGCGTGATGCTGAAGGGGTGCGGCGCTGGCGCGTACCCCGGGGGTTCTTGCTTCAGCTGCGCGTAGTGCTCCAGGGCCAACGGGGCATGCTCCGGTAGACACAGCTCAGGCGCTGCGTGCAACTGAGCCAGCAAGTCATCCCGCATCTCCTTCTCTTCTCCGACACCTCGCGCGTCTCCCGTTTTCTCGTGGTGATCACCGCGCTTCTCGTGCCCGTGGTGCCCGTGTCCATGCGTCGCCTTTTGCGCCTGTCTGATGACTTCCTTCTTCTCGTCTTTGAAACGTTTCTGTCGCCGCAGGAAACATCCGTTTTCGAACATGTTCCCGCTGTCCGGATGCAGCGTCCAAAACGATCCTTTTCCGGGCTTGTCGGGCGTCCGCGGCACTTTGACGAAGCAGTCGTTGAACGAGAGCGAATGCCGAATAGAGTTCTGCCAGCGTTGCTGATTCTGCCTGTAGAACGGGAACAGGTCCATTATGAACTGGTAGATCTCGGAGAGCGTGAGCATCCGCGTCGGATTGTTCTGTATGGCCATGGTGATGAGCGAAATGTAGGAATAAGGTGGTTTCGCGTGCGTGTAGGACCGTCGGTACGTTTTGTCGTTCCTGGCGCGTTGGAGCGCGGAGGTCGGCGAGGCGGCTTCCTGCTCGCGCGGCAGGGCGCCGTAGGGCACGCCGCCCTGGCCCATGCAGGAGGCCATGGTGCTGGGCGGCGAGTACCCGACGCCCGGGGAGCCCATGCACGAGCCGCCGGCCACCATGTTGTTGGAGTACAGGTTCGGGTAGGGCTGCGCCGGCATGCAGCCCATGCCGTTGACGTAGGGCGGCGCGAGCCCCGGCGAGAGGCTCGACAGCGCCGCGGACGTCGGCACGTCCCCGTACGACAGTTTCTGCGAGATCATGGCTAGCGCATCACCCGCGCGTGTACGCCGGCCAGGGGCAAACACTCGCACTGATTGAAAGAGTAAATAGAGGCCAGGGGCCCGGCCGCCCCTCCACGCCGCCGCCGATTGGCGCCCGCCGGGGCGGGGCTCCTATGACCCCGCCTACTGATGCGCGCGCACCCTCCCCCCCTACCTCAGCTTCTCCCCCCTCCTGATCATGCGCAGAGCTTCCGCGCGACTTTCCACTGATAATAATACCGCACCGCGCAGCGATAAAAACAAGAAATGGTTATAAGTGAAGCTAAAGCATTGCATTGTCTGAAATCGAGTAACTGATGGTTGAAACTATTCCAGTCGAACGCTAGGACCGCTTAGATTTAGGTAGGTAGTGTTTCGTCATCAGCAACTGAGTGACTTAGTTCGGATGAAATCGAATTCGTAGATAAATACAGCGATATATTTCTATGTGAGTACTTAGATAACTATTCTATGCTCTTTTAGATTTAACATTTCCCCCTAAAATACCTTTTAGACGAGGAGAACAAAAATATGCCTGCCTACTTTTAGAGGCGTTAATTAGTTTCTTGGAACACTTATTCTCTAAATTTCATTTAATTACAAACTGAGCAAATTATTGTAAACAAAATACTTAGAGTATAGTTATGTTATGTAAATATTTAGCTATGTAAATTTTACGCCGTGTACGGTTGTTAGTCCGTCGTACTGTACTTACTCGCGATTGCCTGTACCTACTTCCTTTAGGCCCTTTAGGGCGGCAGCGGCGGTGTTATAGATATATCTACTGTAGCTCTAACTATAAACAATTTTCACACATAATCAAACACTTGAAATTTAAATATCTCACAAAACCTACCTTACCCAATTCCTATAGAAAATAGAATGCCTTTAAAAAAATACTACGCTTACAGATAAATTTTGGTCGCCAGACTGATAATAAAGAATTTTATCACTTTTAAGCGCTTACTTATCTAATCTAAATAAATATATTACTTGTCATTTCTCTCAAATAAGCTCAAACTTATTTTGCGTACTCAAAATAAATAGAATTATGTAAATACTCTTTGCATTTAGGTGAAATTTCAGGTCAATACAACAAAGAAGGGATCTAATCTAAAGTGGGCCAGAATGCACTTTCAACAAAGGAATAATTAAACAAACCGAACTTAAATACCTAAAAATAAGCTTTTAAATTCCAAATGTTAGGTATATGTACCTATATGGGTACTTACATGACACGCCGATCACCTATTGCATTCAAAAAATGTATGATTTTAGCTATTTCCAATTGTCCTTATCTTTAAATAAATTACTTGGATCAATAAATTGTTCTGAGTCATTTATTGCTCCAAATGTATAGTATCCTACAAAAAATATCCCAAACAAACACAGGAGCTAATTAAAATGAGTACAATCACTTAAGTGGGGTAGGTATTTTAAAAAATCCATTACTGGATATTTAATAATCATAGGATTTTATACTTAGGTGTCTAAAATTATAATTAAGTAATATAATTATAAAAAAGTATTGCTGGAATTAACGCTACACAAAAATGTTTTTCTATGTGCTTCGAAACAAACAATTCGCTATATTGTAAACAACTTTATTACCTATCCTCTAATGGGTCCAGAGTTCGAGTGAACTCTCATTATTAAGTTTGTTTACTCTTTTATAATAATTGTTTAGGATAACCGAGCACAAAAAACCGTTAATTTGTTGTTAAGCTATTGTTATTTATTACAGCATTTCCAATTCAAAAAATAAAATAAACAATTATTTTTTTTGCTTATTTTTGTACTCAAATAGGTTTAGGCGCTTGGACTACTTGTAGGTACAATCATTCAAATACGATAGGTATAAATTTCACTCATATTTGTTATGTTGTCTCCAGGAGTTTAGCTTCTTATTATACGAAAGAAATTCGGGTATCTATTTTATAAACTGCTATAACAGTAGGTCATAATCCCAGCCTATATACGTCCCACTGCAGGACACAGGACTCCTCTCGGAATGAGAGGGCTTGGGCAGTAGTTCCCACGCGGGCCCAGTGCAGATTTGGAACTTCACACACACCGTTGAATTGCTTCGCAGGTTTTGTTGTGCAGGTTTCCTACACAACAAACAGCAATAGGTGGTAGGTTAGGTGTAGGTAACATACAATAGGTTACAGTGCCGAATGTATCGTTTGTCATATTTCGAGTTTTTCGTAGTGAAATTTTTAATCTTCATTCTATATTTTCTGAGTTCTGAGTTTATATAGATACCTTTATCGCACAAAACCCAAAACTGAAAAAAACCACTTTGGCCCTTATACATAGGACCCATCGATTTGATATTTACAACAAAGCGTGCATTAATATCTGACACGACTCTATTTCTAGGGCCAGTAGAACGTGTCAGATATTTTTGCACAGTGTCAGATATTACTAAATACAAGTGATTGTACCATAAACATAATACCTGAGGGTATATTGCGTTAAAGTTTCTGACACTCGCGATCACATGAAATGACAGTTGTTCTATGCAAAAAACTGCGCGAGGGTCAGAAACGTTAGACAATACGGCCTCTGGTCTTATTTATAAATAAAATGCGAAAGTGTGTGTGTGTGTGTGTGTTCTTAACACAACCTCAATGAAGACCATGATATAAATTTTGGGATTTCCCAGGGGAATTTTGTAAAATCCCGGAATTTTAATTGTAACTACCAGATCGAATAGTTAACGCGTGCGAAGCCTCGGGTAATCACTAGTAATTAATAAAAGTAAAATAATATTTATTATGTTTATGTCTCACGTACAGTATCAACATACTAGTATTAAAAATAAAATGTCTATGAATTTAAAAAATCTCTGGTTGACCATGGTCATTGAACATCAACGAAGGGCGTCCATTTATCTAGCCAATGTTGTTTGTATGAGTTTCATTGCGTTCTTCCGTACTTATAAAAATCCCGTAAATATGTTTGTCTGCATCTAAATATTTAACCACACACTTAACAAGACTATAAACAACCAGGAAAACCAGATAATTAATTTTAATTCCTGCCAATGTGCTATGGAGCATATAATTTTAGGTGGTAAAGGGGGTCTAACCTGTTTCACATAAACTTGAAATGCATAATTAAAGGAGGGACCTCGAGGTCCCAGGTACCTGGCAAAGGTAGTAATAATAATACTTAAAAGGAAGTTCCAACCGATGTTACTATGTAAGGCTAAAAAATAATTAGATAACATGCATAATAGTTCATTTTAAATCATTCATCATTATCATGTAATTTTTACAGGAATAGTCACTTCGCAGAGTTTTTAAATAAATCTAACTTAGGACTATTCGATTAATTTATATAGGTAGTTTCATTGATAAAAAACTAGCCAAGTGGAAGTCAGTATCGAACATGAAGGACCAATACAGATATTATTATTATTATTATTTATTGCATTCGCGTAATTCACAAGTAGGTATACCTAAAGCAATTTAAAGGAGTAAATTAATAACTCACACACACAAACATCGCGCCTGTATTCCCAAAAGGGGTAGGCGAGGACACGAATCGTTACCGCTTCGGAGCCACTTTTAGCAATTTTAGGTTTAAAATTCGACAAAAAAAAGGTACAATAGTGACAGGTTGCTAGCCTGTCGCCTACGGTATACCTTAACCTATATCCTAAGTCACCTCTTACGACAACCACGGAAAAAATGGAGAGGTGTAATTCTAACCCGACACCACACGGACGGGCGTCCTGAGGCACGGTGGACGGACGACCTTAAGAGGGTCGCTGGCGGCGGATGGATGCGAGGGGCTGAAGACAGAATGTGACGCGCCATGGAAGAAGCCTATGTCCAGCAGTGGACAGCTGTGGGCTGATGATGATGATGATCACACGGATTAATAACTACTTGGAAAAAATTAAAGTGTATCCCAATGACAGTTCAATAGATATTGCCCTTTGACAGACCGACCGACAAATATTATTTATTTATTCATTATTAAATCATGTACACAGTTGTAAAAATTGTACAGTGTTATTAGCTAGTCACGCAATAATAATAATTGTGAAGTAAATAGCGCATTACCTACTCAAATACCAAAAATATATCAGATGCAGACCTCGAACGATCTCTTTCAGACAACCGTTATATAAGTAACGTATGTAATGTAAATAAAATACGCAGCTAGTTAGGCCGACCCCTTGTAACTTGATCCCATGCAGGCAATGGAGCAAGATGGGATCTACTTAGCACCCATGAGCTCTACCTCGATGTTTCTGATTTTGACTTAAAATTAAATAGAAATAGGTTTTTTTAATCTATGCTTTCAACAACAAGCACCCATCGATTGACAACTGGGTTGTATTAAAGGGGTGTACTGAAAATCAGCGCTGTGCCAGTCAGGGCTGCCCATGGAACCCTAACTCACAGCATACGCTGAGTACATCCCCTTTGCCACAGCAAATCTTAGTGTTTATGTCTAGTTTTATATTAATTAGTAATGTAATAAGTCTTCTTTATGATAAGTTTGTAATTATCTGTAATAAGTCTTTGTTGTACTATGTGTTGTGGCAATAAATGATATTTTATCTTTTTTTATCTACAAATTTCGAGTGATAGTGTTTAATCTGAATATGATTCTGTAAAAAGATAATTTTTCAAATAAGCTTTTTTCCTGACGGTACTTTTTTGTTGACTGTACTTGCATTTTGTCATCTAATTTACATACTTTGTATACCAAATTTCAAGGCAATCTAACCACTCTAAAAGGGTTAAAATTAGCTTGCAATATTTAACCCAACAAAAACAACAATAAATAGGATAAGTTTAATAAAAGCTTGTAAAAATAGACACATGGTAACTTGGTAAGTTTAATTTTGAAAAATATTATCTTCTTAACTTTACAACAAATAATCCAATAGGTATGAGATTTTGTTACTTGTTTAGTATTGTAACGTGGCAGAATTTAATGGTCACCCGATAATTAGTATCTACAGCCAGTCAATCAATAGGTTGCCTAAATATTAAGCAACAAAGCCATCTCCTACATCTTATCTGCTCTACATGATGGACCAACGTCAGCCAATCTGAAGGGATACGATTATATATTAAAATGAGTACAACATAATTATTGTCAATATAATTAATTCATAATTTCAAATTCAAAACTATCTTTCCACGGAAGGTATGCGTAAATCATTTTCACATCGCAAAAAAAAAGGTTGTAAGACTATACTTTTAAGTAATAAGGATTTTTGTGATCTGAAATAAAATACTATTATTTCTAACGTCATTCCTCAAGTTGGCCGGGACGTTGGATCATGAAGAGCGTATTAAAAAGTTTGGTCGCCAGTGGTCGTAAGTAGAAGCGTCCAGGAACGCGACATCCGACACCGAGGCACGGTTAATGGTGAATGCGTGTCTGTAACGCGACACGACCTAACTGTATGATAACTACTAGTATACCTTACATGGGTAAGGCCTAATTATATATTAAAGGACGTAAAATATGTTTTTAATGCACCGAAAATTAAACTTGGGCGTCTGAGCTTTGCTCGGGTTCTCGAAAACATGCGTTTTCCCAGAGATAACACCGAAATAGTAGAGCCCTTTCCGTGTTCCCTGAAATAAAATAGGTAAACAAATATACAAGAATTGCTCGCATAAAGATACCAGATCGACGGCCCCCGCGAACAAACCTGTAATGGCTTTTACACGTGCTTTTTTATTGTTTAATTAATTACGTTCTTTTAGCTATAACAGACCATCTGTATTTTTTTAAAGTAAATATAATAAATAAATAAGGTATTTTATGGCAATGTTAATCTTTTTTCTAAGGACAAAGTAATATAAATTCGCATGAATAAAATAACGGAGGATCTTGGAATTTGTGTAAAACTACTTTACACGTTTATTCGTGTCTTTTATTTTATTGCACGTTTTCTTTTTGTCTCATGAAATATGTAATAGCCTATGTTCTTCTACGAGTATATTGTGTAATAGCCTGTGTTCTTCATTGTTTCCAAGTTTTAGTGTGTGTATGTGTATTTTTGCATCTATAACTAGCAAGAATAAAAACTGCAAAAGTTTGATAGCAAAACAGGTGATATCAAACATTCACAAGAACATCCGTGTAAGTTTATTAACAATTAATATCAAAACGAATTTCCTATATGAACATTAGTGTAACGGCGTGATACATTTTCAACCTTTTGCCGCTTTAACATGAATTATAATGTAAAAAATCTTTGAAATAAAAGTACAAATACTTTTTCACATGAATAAAAAATAAGGTATATAATTGTTGGTGTATTTATGTTCTTTATTTTCTTCATACATTGTTTCAAACTTAATCCATCAGATGAAGAGCTTTTCCGTTTTTAGGGTTCTGGAGCCAAAATGGCAAAAATGGAACCCTTATAGTTTCGTCAAGTCCGTCTGTCTGTCTGTCTGTCTGTCTGTCTGTCTGTCCGTCCGTCCGTATGCCACAGGCATTTTATTCGAAAACTACAAGATGTATATCAATGAAATTTGGAGTACAGATGTCTTGTTAAAGCCTCTATTTAGTTTTGAAGTTAAATTACAAAAATAATATTCATAGGGGGGGCACTCCATACACGTAACAGAAATTGAAAACAATTTTTTTTAACTCGCATCAACGTGTGGCACATAGTTCGACAGCTCTTTTGAAAAGATAGTAAGGTTTCTCAAAAACTTTTTTGGTTTCCGGAAATAATCTCCCAAAGTAAAGTCTCCCCCCCCCCTCTATCTTGCAAACCGTTTATCCAAAAAATTAAAAATATGGAAAGGTAACGCTCAATAAATACTGAAACGGAAAACGAAAATTGGTTTCAACATGATCGGATATACCGTTTTTGAGTTATTGCCGAAAAACTGCGCTTCTCAACAAAAGGACGTAAGTGCCGTGAAGATACGCTCTTTTTCTGGTAATAGATTTTAAGACTGTAGTAAGTGTTTTAATTGTGTTATAACGCACATAACATTACTTGATTTTTTTCGTAATGGCTACGGACGGAACCCTATCTTGGGCGTGTCCGACACGCTCTTGGCGGGTTTTTATTTTTCCTGTAAAGTTGTTGTTGATATTAGGTACCCGTTTATTCGCGGGGACAATCGAATGTAGATTAAACTAGTCGTATCTCACGGCTTCACTCCCCAGGAAAAATTAATCGACTACCTGACACATTGATTTAAACTATCTTTGTATTGTATCTGAATAAATTCTAATTATAACTCTATTAAATGCTGCTGCTGATTTTGATTTGATTGATTGCTGACATAAAACCGAGATAAGTGCATTAGTAACGATGTGCTGTTTGTTAGTTTGCGTCAAAACTGATACACGCAACTTCAGCTATTCTCCTGAAACCTTTCTTCTTTAACAGATGTAGTAGTAGTAATAGTTAAGATCTAGACGTTTGTCACCAGCTTTGTTATTTTGTATATTTCAACATTCTTAAAATTCTTTGTTCAATGTACAATTTGTGCTTTATAAAGTCCATTCGGCCTTTACTTTTAGTGTAAATTGGTTCTTTATAAAGTAGGTCCACGAGGTACCATCAGCCAAATAAGTGGTCTATCAATTTTTAAACAAATTCCTATCAAATGAATATGTCACTAAAGTCGAACTTTCAAGTTGACAGACACGTCTATTGGCATTATTGTTTTATGACATGCAAACGATTATCAACTTTAAGGTGGTAGACTACATATTTGACTGATAGTACACGAGGATTCACGAGTCTATTACGATACAAACATGCAACTTATCGTAACTTCAGGTAACTTTGTCATTTTGGATACTATTTCAATTTTTTATTGTTTATTCAATGAACAATTTGTGCTTTATAAAGTACATTCGGCCTTTATTTTAGTGTTAATTTGTTCTTTATAAAGTACACTAGGACGAGAATATTACCAACTACACATACCTAAACTCAAGTCTTATGCGACGTTCAAAGTGACCTAACTAGCTTTTCTGATCACGCCTCGAGAGCCTACGATGGCGTGATAGCCGATAAAACTTATCAAAAATAAACACAACAGCTAATTGAACAAACAAACGTCAGCCCGAATGTCTTCAATATTCGAGTCAACAATGCTAATTAGCGAGTTCTATAATCGTAAACAAATAACGCTTCGGTGCTTGGTACAGGCTGCGGCGGTGGCGATAAGCGTAAGCGAAGTAGCGATTTAAAAATATACCTCCATAACACGTACGGCGACGGTAGTGTGATAATCTGCTAACAGCAGTTGTGCAAAAATAGCAAAACGCCATCCTCCTATGGGCGGGACGGGACGGGAAAATGTAGTGCAGGGCGTCCTGAGGCACAGTGGACGGACGACCCATAAGAAGGGTCGCTGGCGGCGGATGGATGCGAATGCAAGGGCTGAAGACAGAGTGTTGTGGCACGCCATGGATGAGGCCTATGTCCAGCAGTGGACTGCTGTAGGCTGTAAGCCCAGTGTTTTTTATTTCTTTATTTTGCCATTTTCTATGTCCTACTGCTGGGCAAAGGCCTCTCCGTCGGATTTCCAATTTCCCCTGTCGGCAGCTAAGTTTTGCCAGTCGTTTCTGAATGCGTCCAAATCGTCCCGCCACCGCTCCGTCTCGGTCTGCCGCGCTGCCGTTGACCATATTGGGGCGTCCACTGGGTAGTAGTAAGCTGTGCCCATCTCTAGGGGTGTATGCGGCAGACATGGCCATTATGGCCAGCCCAGTCCCAATGATTTTATAGCAGTGATAATTAGGAATTTCTGCTCTGGATAAGTACACAAATTTATTTCTTTTTTTTTCATATTTGGTAGTTAAGTGTTAATATAGACAAGAAATAGACTGAGTAATAACTAAGCTTTTCTTGGATTATCAGTGCAAAAATTTGATAAAAATAGGCATATAAAATAGGAATATATTGATGGGTACACTTCGCTTAAATAATTTCATAATAGTGGACTATCAATATGTACAAATTTCCCGGCGTATGCACCCAGGAATAAATATTTTTTAATAAAGTAAAAGTAAATTTTCTGTTACTCTGTTAATAACCTGGATAACCTGAACGATAAAAATGGTTAGGATCCTACCATGGAGATGTAAGTAGCTCATTATCATAATAGGTATCAGCAGTAGGACGTCTACAGCACTAGGACATGGACCTCCCTCATTAAGTAAGTAAGGAGCCCGTCGCTCATAAATTATACCACACCCGAACCCTAGAACAAAGTACAGGCACTCTTTAATGATGTCCCTAATTACCAGGCAGATCTGCAACGCTGTACTTAGATATTTAATGGACGGGTCCATTCCTAACTTGTACTTATTTACATAGTGTATTTGTCTAATTAAATTAATTATAGCATTATACTCGTGGCTGTTCATTTACGTGGCATTTATTGGTAATATATTAAAATAACACTCAATAATGACCTATAATGTCATGAGAGTAGGAATTAGAATAATTTATTCGTTATTCGTAAAACAAACACATTAGGCACACAAAGACAAAATAAGAAAAAAAAGCAGGTTTTTGTGAAATCAGGAAGCGGTTCCATTTCAGCACAGCCTGGTGGTAAGTAAGTGAGCAATACCACCCATGGACGTCCGCAACATTAGAGGGCTGCAGATGCGTTGCCAGTCCCCCATTGAATTGTTTCGGTAAATTTAAAAAAGTAATTTTGCACATGAATTTTGAAATGCTCAGAGTTGCGAGCCGGGGTCGTTGGGAAATGAGTTATTTATTACGGCGCCACGCCACTTATTTGAAGCATAGCTTCACAAATTGGTTGTAATCTCGAAAGCATAATATAATTAAATTCAAAGTTTTTATTTTATTCCTGAGACAGCGTTTCCGGAGAGATACGGCTTAGGGATCTTTAAGAAATGAGCCTATCAGTCTCTCAATGGGCCGGCAACGTACCTGTTGGAAGGTGTCCATAGGCGGCAGTGCGGCATTGCTTCCAAGCAGGTGACCCACATGCTCGTTTATCCCCCTTAAGTTTATATAACTATATGTATATGTAAACTTATCTTCAAAATGTTTCAGATTTTGTAAATAGATGAATTTCGAGCTTATTCTCATAACTCGAAATTTGGTACAGACGACCGGATGGCCAAGTGGTTAGAGATCCTGGCTACGAAGCTTGAGGTCCCGGGTTCGATTCCCGGGTGGGGCAGATATTTGTATGAATAATACGAATGTTTGTTCTCGGGTCTTGGATGTTTAATATGTATTTAAGTATGTATTTACCTATATAAGTATGTTTATCCGTTGCCTAATATCCATAGTACAAGCTTTGCTTAGTTTGGGACTAGGTACCTAATTGGTGTCAAGTGTCCCATGATATTTAATATTATTATTATTTATTATGTTAGCTCCGATGGCTATGCAATAATGAATTGTGACTAGTAAAAAAGCTTGCGTTAAAAACACCTGCATGAGAATCGACGTAAATATCTACCTAGAAAAGACGTAAGTGTTTAAGGATGTGTGATATAATTAGAATGAGTCTAAACTTAAGTGGAAACAATGCTTAGTCACAGAATAAGTAAGTGTTCAATTAGAATCCCCCAGAAATAGGTAGCTACTCAAACTCCAATCACAATTCAGAAAAAAATAATGTGAGGGCCTAGTATTCTAAGATATGCAAACCTAGCCTATTGCCCGTGACTCCGTCTGCATAGATCTCGTTTCTCGATCTCGTATCCTGCGGCAGCTATGGTATTTTCCAGGATAAAAACTATCCAATCCTATTTATTTATTTATTGTCTGGCTTACAAATTACACTTAAATCATAGCTTAAATTTACACTAACATTCTTCCCCGGGACTCTAACTAATATCTGTATACCGAATTTCATCTAAATCGGTTCAGTGGTTTAGACTACTATAATATTAGTGTGTTAAAAACAGCATCCATTTAAATAATAACAATAATACAATGGGTAAAATCAATTAAATAATGACAATATAAACAAGTATGAAATATCTAATTATATTTGAATAGTTAAATAAAATGGCAATGAATTAAAAACCGTCAAAGTGCGAGTCGGAGCGCACGAAGGGTTCCGTACCATTATCTATATAACATTAGACATTAGAAAAAAACGTCAAAAAATCTCAAATATTTATTTGATTTTTATTGAATTATTTATTTTTAAAGTGATTTAATTATACAACTAAAGATTTTGTGGATATTTTAAGCGTCTACCTGTTGCCGTTATTAATATCAAGCACAAAACGGCAAAACAATCACGTTTGTTGTATAGGAGCCCCCCTTAATATTTATTTTATTCTGTTTATAGTATTTGTTGTTATAGCGGCCACAGTAATTCATAATCTGTGAAAAATTCAAGTGTCTAACTATTACGACTCAAGAGATAGAGCCCTGTGACAGACGGACGGTCAGACAGACAGACAACGGAGTCTTATAATAGGGTTCCGTTGGCACCCTTTGGGTAAGGAACCCTAAACAATATAGTCACGGAATAACTGTTCCTACAAGTCGAACGTTAGAAGTTTGAACTTATTCTTCAACTTGTGTTTGCCCGCGGCTTTGCTCACGTAAACCATTAGATCTGGCAGTTGAATTAAAATTTTGGGATTTTACTCAATTCCCAAGGGAATTCCCATAAATTAGGTACATCGTAGGTAAGCCGTGGTGGCCTAGTGGTTTGACCTATCGCCTCTCAAGCCCCGGCTCGCACCTCTGAGTTTTTCGGAATTCATGTGCAGAATTACATTTGAAATTTACCACGAGCTTTGCGGTGAAGGAAAACATCGTGAGGAAACCTGCACAAACCTGCGAAGCAATTCAATGGTGCGTGTGAAGTTCCCAAACCGCACTGGGCCCGCGTGGGAACTATGGCCCAAGCCCTCTTGTTCTAAGAGGAGGCCTCTGCCCTGCAGTGGGACGTATATAGGCTGGGATGAATGAATGATGAATGAGGTACATCGTAGCTTTCATCGAAGTTGCATTAAGTACAAACAACGTGCTAAATTTCATGACTAAACCTAGCTGTTGAAATTTCAAAATTTTATCCTGATCCCGTGGGAATATCGGGATAAAAAGTGGCCTATGTGTAAATTCGTCCAGCCGTTTTAGCGTGAAGAAGTAACATACGCACACACACACACACACACACAACAAACCTTCGAATTTATTATATTGTAGGAAGTAGGACTAGCCCCCTGTTTCACCAATCCATTGATTAAATTTATTTCACGGGTAAATGTGATGCCGTCTCAATTTGTTTTGTTCGAATAGACGGAGACGGCATCACATTTATTTATCCGTCAAATAAAATTAATCAATGGGTGGTGAAACAGCCCCTAAGTGTTTTGAAGGTGTCATTTGGGCCGCGGTAATACCGAATATAGGACAAAGGGACGTCCGCAACACAAAAGGGCTATTGCATTAGCACATGTTGAGATAAGTCAGGTAGGTAAGTTGACAGCGGCGCATAAGGTCACGTAACTTATAAAAACGCATAACTGTCTTATCCTTTTGTGGCTAAGATGGAGTTAAAAGTGACGTGAGATTTGGCTTTTGCTGAAGAAAGAAATTATGGATGGAGTAATAAGCGTGAGTATTTTGAATGAAATGGACAGACTTTAAACAACTTTTAATCTTCTGGGTATAGGTGCTATTATAATCTACGGCAAAGGTAGGTATAAACATTTGTTACAATGCATGTAATGCATAAAACTTCTAAGGAGAGTCGACTCCAAATACCTATTAGGTACTAGCCTTTGCCGGCTTCGCTTGTGCAGAATTGGTATGTAGCTTAAACCTTTTTGATCCCACAGGAACTATACTCATACTCATACTCTTTTATTGGTAATATCATTATTACATGTCATTTTGTTTTGTATATATTATTTCGGGGTAAAAAGTAGTCTTTATGTTAATCCAGGGTATACTTTACCTGTATGCCAAATTTCATGCAAATCCGTTCTGTAGTTTTTGCATGAAAGAGTGACAAACATCCATCCATACAAACTTTCGCGTTTATAATATTGTAAGGGGAGCGCCAAAGTTCAAGTTGTCAAAGTGCAGTTGTGCAAGGTCCGCCGATTGCTACCACCATCTTGCTCGCTAATCCTGCCGTGAAGCAGCATTGCTTGCACTGTTGTGTTTCGGCGTGGAGAGTAAGATAGCCGGTGAAATTACTGGCACTTGAGGTATCCCATCTTAGGCCTCTAGGTTGGGAACGCATCTGCAATACCCCTGGTGTTGCAGATGTTTATGGGTGGTGGTGATCTCTTACCATCAGGAGACCCACTTGCTCGTTTTCCATCCAGTAGAATAAAATTCGGACTTTCAATAAGGAGGTATGCAGGCAAGGCAAAAAACGCAGTTTATTATTGTTATCCCGCGGAAATTTTGCAATTTTCCGGGATAAAGACTATATATATAGTATGTAAGGACATAGGCCTAGGGAAGGCCCAGGGTCACAAACTATCTTCCTACCATATTTAATTTAAATCGGTTCAACGGTTTCAGCGTGTAGAAGTAACAGACAGACCGACAGACATACCATCGTATTTATAATACGTCGTATTTATAATATTAGTAAAGATAAGGATGTCTTATGTAAGATATAGCAAATTTAGGAGTCGTCAAATAGGCGTCGTATTATTTGACGTCCGTATAGCAGAAACTGACTACGAAGCTTGAGATCCCAGATTCGATTCCCGGCCGGGCTAGATATTTTTATGAAAAATATTAATGTTTGTTCTCCATAGTCTGAGTGTTTAATATGTATTAAAGTATGTGTTTATCCATTGCCTGGTACCTATAACGCAAACTTTTCTTACTTTGGGATTAGGTCAATGCTTAGCTAAAAATACCAATACAACCTTACCTTACTCACCTGTCCTTACCTTTTTACTGTAATAAAAATATCGAACGTGGGTCATATTGATTTTACAAAAGGTTTCTCATTACAATTAAATAATTACTTATAGCAATATCATCAAGTACTTTCATAAATACTGATATTGGCCAACGTCTCATGCAAAGACCTGAAGTGATATCAAACTTTATGGACGCTGTTGACATAGTGAGTTCAAATAGACGCAGTAGGCCACTCTTGCGCATACTTCATACAAGCACACTTATGTATGCAAATGAAGAATAATAAAAAATCTTTGATGCAGTGTTTTTTAAAAATTACGCAGTCTGGAGTATGTGGTAGTGTATGTGGGGGCATTCAGGGGCGAATAATAGATCCAGCTTAGTTTTGTCTTGGAAAACGCGTAGGTATTGTCGAGTTTTAGTGTTTTTTTTTTACTTTGTAATACTTAGCAAAGTAAAGGTATACTTAGTATCTATACTAATATTATATACGAAAAGTGTGTGTTTGTGTGTGTTTGTATGTTTGTCCGTCTTTCACGCCAAAACGGAGCGACAGATTGACGTGATTTTTGGCACTTTTCCCGGAAAAATACACAGTTCTCGAGGGAACAGCGCGCGATAACCGAATTCCACGCTGGCCAAGCCGCGGGCAAAAGCTATGGCTAAGTCAAATTCAAATTAAAATTTCAAATCATTTATTCGGTAAATAGGCCGCAATGGGCATTTTTACACGTCATTTTTTAAACTACCAGCGCTTTCGGAAAGACCATGATTGCCTCTTGGCAAGAATGCGCCGCAAGACAGTCGCCGGCCAAGTGTCCGGTGCATGTACTTACATTCATTGTAAGCCTTAAAACACCGCAAGTCCGGCAAAAAAAACGGACGGTTGTTCGGTGAAAACAACCGACGTCTACAAGCGGCCTTAGGGACTTTTTTTTTAGAAAACAAACTCATTGGTTAGAATAGAAATGAGTTGCCGCGACTGGATTCAAGTCCCAGCCAGATTTTACTTTGTGCTGACTCCTAAACTCGCACTTTCATTTGTTCTTGGGCACACGTCGGTACCGTATGACCGATATTGACTCGGAGGTTGCTCAACCTTTCAGCATTTCGGTATTGAGTCAACACGACTAATGGCCGAGTCGTTTGTCAGTCGCCGCACTTCGGGATACTTCGGAGACGTTTGGCCATTCTCGGCATGTCCGCATGCGTGACCTTTAGGTACTTGCTGCGTGTAAGGTTTTCGTAAATAAAGAAATATTTAACTACATTAAGATTCGTTTTTGGAGTCTTTTTGTATTTTTTATTTCAACTCCAAATTTGATACTTTTACGGTCATCCCGTGAAATCCAACGAAAATACAAACTGAAACATGGACAGAAGAAAACCAGAAAAAAATACCAGTGCTGGGAATCGAACCCAGGTCCTCATCAGCATTCCGTGCTGCGTGCCATACCCCTACACCACCACTGGACAGGAGTCTAGACACAAATTTCTCCCATGCACCCCACACACATTTCAGCCTGCTTTTTTCCCAGCGCTGGTCTCTTTTTCTGGTTTTTTTTCTGTGTATCCATGTTCCAGTTTGTATTTTTTTTATTTAACTACAGACAAATTTTCATGCAAGTCCATATAACACTGCAGGATACAGGCCTCCTCTCAGAGTTAGAGCTCGGCTTGGGCCGTAGTTCCCACGCGGGTCCAGTGCAAATTGGAATTTCTTCACAGATGTGTGCAGGTGTCCTCGTAATGATTTCGTGATAGGTAAGGTAAGTTTTTATATTAATCTCATCTTTCTTCTTTCAATTACTATGTAAGATAAGGTCTTAAGAAGAAATATAGCTAGAATGTATAGCTATGGATGGTTTTATTCTCGTATGGACACCATCGATATCTTAAAAAATAAAAACCAAAACGCAACAAATTAATCGTATGTGTAAAGACGTTTTCTATGTATGTCAAGGTATGACAGCACTGGCCCATATGATGCTCTTAAATTAACGGTAGTGACATTTTACAATAAACCATGTGACAGTGTAAATGATCGTCAAAAAAAATGGACTTTTTGACATTACTCTTTCTAAATCCCGGCTTTCCTAGAATTAGCGGTGCCGTCACAAAGCGGTGAACGACGTCACCAGAACGTTGTCCATGTAAAGAAATGCCACGGTTTCCTAGAGAGCGGTTACTGACACCGCTCTATAGGAAACCGCGCCATTCCGTCCACAATAGTCCACATAGACGTCGTTCTAGTAACGTCATTCACCGCCCCGTCACGGCCGCTACATGACGGCACCGCTTATCCTAGGAAACCAAAGCTTTAGTATCTACCATACAAATAATAACAAAATGACACTATCATAGTATCACGAATCTGTTACGTAGCTGCATTAAATTAAGCTAAACTTTTCTGATTCCAGGTAAACTTTATTATGATGAACTCCTCTATTTTTTGTAGAAATAAGTGTTTTCGTTTATAAAACCTCAAGTTTTCCATTCGTGGGTGGTCCGTATCGTGCCACTTAGCGTGTCACACAAAAAATCACTACGAAAAAATATGAAAATATCACACTCATAACGTGTATAGACAGGTTAGTATGGACATGCCGATCCTCACCTCACCTCACAGGTCGATCAACCTTGTCCAGGAACGTCCTCGCAGCCTTTAACCATAGCTTCGCTCACGAGAACCATTAGATATGAAGGGATTATAGTAAATTCCCAAGGGACTCCGCAAAATTGATATTGTGGTCATTATGTTATTCAAAGAAGACGCATGTAAAATTTTGCGGTTGTGATTCTCGAAATTTACATGAGTATATCTCGATTTGGTGGGGATCTTGGAATAAAAAGCAACTAAATAATGAAAATTGATTCCCGCAAATCTCCGAACTGTTGCTTGTCTCATTACATCTTACTGACACAAAGACGCAGGTGGCCCCAGTGAAAATCTGCCAAGACGTAGTAGAAAACCGAAAAAAATGGCCCATCAGATCTTGGAGTCGCTAACCAACGGAGTTAATAAGTAAAATAGGTAGGTATCTAGCTTGGTAAGTAAAGTACCAAGAATATGTTGATAAATAGTAAATAAATAAATATCATAGGACACTTGACACCAATTGCCCTAGCCCCAAACTAAGCAACGCTTGTACTATGGATACTAGACAACGGATAAACATACTATATAGATAAATACATACTTAAATACATATTAAACATGTAAGACCCGACAAAAAACATTCTTATTATTCATATAAATATTTGCCCCGGCCGGGAATCGAACCCAGGACCTCAAGCTTCGTAGTCAGGTTCTCTAATCACTTGGCCATCCGGTCGTCTAAACCGTCTCCGTCGTCGTCGTCGGTCGGTTGATTGTAATCGAAATGGAAAATAAGAGGTATATCCATACTATTCCCATCGCGTCACCATGTTTGTTTTCCTAGGTCAGGTACCGTGCGCGGACGCACAGGTAACCCCGCCCCCTTCCCCCTCTTGAGGGCTTGTTTCCTCCGCTTTTTCAGATGATAATGAAACAACAACGTCGAAACGTAGAGTAGAACGTGCTTGTGAAGGATGGTTGTTTTTCTAACAACGTGATTTTGTTATGATAGCCAAAATCTCTATCATAAATAGATGCAAGCCGTTATAAGAAAAGTGACGTTTTGTTTGTTTTGTTGTGTCTGGTAAAAGAAAATGTCAAAATTATCATCCTAAAAGAAAATTAAATTAATTTTCAGTTAAAAATGAGCTCAAGAGTTGTATTGAATGAGGAAGTTAGGTAATATTTCTATGACATGCGGTGACACATAAATGAAGGTTCCTGTGATATCGAGAGGTCTCAGGGCAGGACGGGAAGACAGAAGATCAGTATAATATCAAAATCTCAAATGGCCCTCATTTTATTTGCCAAATAGTTTAGGCGGGGGGGGGGGGCCTCCACTCCTTTGTTGCCCCAAAGCCTCCAGACCTCTAAATCCGGCCCTGAGAGGTCTGTTTGACAACGTTGACATTTGTGTCACGCACGTTTGTTATTGGTTAAATATCCGAATGAATCGATCGCAAGCAAGGCTGGAACATCAAATGGATCTCACGATACTAACGCCATCTAGCGATATTTCACCTGTCAACAAACCCTCATTATCTTTGTACTCAGTACATATAAATGAAAACAAAGAAACGATGCGTTTGAATAATAAACTTGTTATTATCAATACGGTATTTGACTATTTTGTATATGTTTTATAAATTAAAAATTCACAATGCCTGTTATCGAATAGAGAAACAATTTTTAAGCTACCTTTACAAATAACAAAGTTATAATGGTTTGAAATTCAAGATTAGACAGAGGAAGAAATACTAGCATGTGACGTCACACGCTAGTACCGCCATACTTGCTGCATAGAGAAAAGCGTTTGAGAAAGAGACAGGTACACAGAGTTTTCAAAAAATTACCTTAAACCCAATTTTCAACCGATTTAAATTTTCTCTTCGCTTAACACTATCTGTATATCTATATTTTCAAAATAATATTAAGATATGGCAAATTAAGGAGTTGTCAAATACCGTATTAAAGGGGTAAGTAAAAAAAATTGGCCCCCGCCAAGTCGAGCAATACAAAGGCACGGCAGTACCATAATTTCTCCATACATTTTGCTTAATGCAGGCGTTACTTAGTGAAGGTTCATAATAAATGTAGAATGTTTTATCTCAGATCTATCTTCGATTAAGCCCCAACATTTCACATAACTACAAGTCCTACAACTTATAGCATTTTTTTAACATGCACCGCGAGATCTTATTTCCCGGCTACAAGCATGTCAACCCTCTAATCCCGGTATAAAGCCGGCACAAGTGCCCGGGGGACCCGGGAACTATATCAACCTAATACCCGGGTATTGGTGGCTCAGCCGTGTTCCCATACTTAACAGTCGTAATACGAAATTAATTTGTGGCCGCCGGCATTGTGGGTGTACCCTTGTTTTTAATTTACCGTCATTGAAAGCTGTGCCGGCGGTAATGTACTGTTTTAAGTCACGGGGTGGATTAGGGGTAGTTTTTGGGTTCAATTTAAGTAAGCCACTGCTTATAACAAATAATATGTGGAAAGTATACGACTTAAAAGAGCGAGGCACCTATAATGGCTAAAAAGCCATAATTATTTTTCGGAATCAGTCTGTAACGAAGCGCCACTTTATTTATTTTTTGTTCAATTAATTAGTTGTTATAATATAAAAAGGTTCTGGTTAAAAAACTAGCCAAGTGCGGCTAGTAGTCGGACTTGCGCACCGAGGATTCCGTACAAATTTGTAGGTATAAATATGTAGGTATCTATAAATATTCAGTGTTAGCAAAGCTCCTCTCTTAAGCAAAATGTACGCAGTGGGGGTTCCTTTTAGAAGTTTACTGACTAGTCAGACTGATATACAAATTAAAATTTTCAGACTTTGGATTGGTTGTGCTAGAAGAGATATCTTTATACCAAATTTCAAATTTCCAGGACAACCGGAAGGACCCTGCAAGAATACCCTGGAAGAAACGTGCACATTAACAGCAGGGGAGACATAAAGATGCCTATTCCTTTTAGTTTAGTGTTCTTTATTTTATGGAATAGAGAATAAACGAGCAAACGGATTGCTTGATGGTAAGCGATTACCGTCGCCCTTGGACACCTGCAACACCAGAAGAGTCACAAATGCGTTGCGGTAGGAGTACGCTCTTTTTTTAAAGGCTTTTAAGGTCATGTCGGTCCGGTAATACCGCAGGCGACAGTTCATTCCAGAGTTTTTTTAATAAGATTTTTTTTAAAGTCCTTGACACCGAATGTAATTCAAACTAAATAAAACTTAAACTAAGTTAAAAATGCCAATTAAATCGTTATGGATAGTTATAGAAAAATATGACCAAAACAATTCGTCTATTCCCAAAAAAAGAACGCCAGTGTCTAGACGGCACTATGATTCTCTTTCCTCTGCCTAAAACTTTTATTTCTTAAATCAAATTGATCAAATGTTCCAATAAGCCAGAGACCATTCTCTCCCTACTTATACTGCCACAGCTTTGATTGTTTTTGAAGTGCGCACACGCTGCTGTTTATGCAAAGAGCGTGGGACTATAGAACCCTTAGCATTATGCCATAAGTGCCCGCCACTTAAAAATAACGATAGAGTACATCATACGCATCTCTTATATTACAAATGCGAATTCTTATGACAACTTAAGCTGCTGGATGGATTTGGATGAAATTTGGTACCTAAATGTATAATAATTAAAAAAAAAAAAAAAAAAAAAAAAAAAAAAAAAAAAAAAGTTAAAGTTTAAATTGTAAAGGTTTCCTGGAAGAGATCGCTCTGAAGCGATAAGGCCGCCTATTGCTTACCTTAGAAAATCTCTATGTATATACTTGTGTTCTCTGTACTGTTTACTGTATTGGTGTGCAATAAAGAGTTATTGTATTGTATTGTATAATAATATAATAATAAATCAATTTATTTCGGGCAACTTGGCTCATACAATAAATATCTTACAGACTAACATACATATAAACAACAATATGTATTTAAAACTAATTAATGTATGTAGTGGGTAGAGTCATATGGGGTGAACGTACGCAGTGGGTAAATGTATGAAATCACATATATTTCAGTCCGAAATGTATGTAATTGCGTACACTCACCCACTGCGTTTACCCCACATGACTCTACTGAACGTCTAGAACAAAACACAGGCTACTTTTTATCCTGATATCCCACGGGATCAAGAGAAATTCCCAAACTTTCAACATGGGTGTTTGTCGTACAACATAAAAATTAAGAGCACAATGAAATTGAAATCATGAAATCCCGGAATTTAAATTCAAATGCAAGATCTAATGGCAAAGATTAGTATTTAAATAATAGTAGTAACTCTTCGCTCTGAACCTCCTAAATCCTAACTTTTTTAACAGATAATAACTTAAGCCCTATACTTATAAAGTACATTAGGCCGTTATTCTTAGTGTTATTTTGTTCTTTATAAAGTATTGGTAGAGCCACGAGAGGTGAAGTGAATGAACACAGCTACATGAAAAACTAATTGAAATGAATGAACGAATGTCAAATCCCGCTGTCATTACATGTTCTTGTGTGCGTGACCTCAACTCTGGTGGCACTATCTATACTCGAGGACTCGTGAGGTTGCTATTTCTGTTAACTCTACATAAAAACCGGTAGTATTATTTATTAGTGTTGTCTAAACGAATCCATCGAGTTTTATTGATGTAAACAGATAAGTTCGTACTCCTTCGATAATGTACTGTGTAAATCGATAAACAAATTGAAATCGATTGCTGATATATCGATTAGGTTAACAAACATCGTAGTGCCTAATTAGAAGATATACACGTCTATTGGAGATTGCGCGCTAAAATTTGCGCAAGAGATATTGACTCGTCTTCATTATTTAGCCATAAAGTAGGTACCTATGATAATATAGGTTATGGTGCTTGAAATAAAAAAGGAGTTGTTTGTGTTTTTATAATTTTATCCACACTCATATCATTAAGCGTTCAAAAACTCTATAATGCGTTCAAAAACAGCAAATTACGACCAGCATAAAGATAAACTGTTTTGTTACAATAGTGTATTGTATTGTAAAACTCTTTATTGTACATAAAGCACATGAAAATAACAAAAAGCACGGTAATAAGATGTACAAAGGCGAACTTATCCCTTAAAGGGATCTTTTCTTCTTCTTCATTTGTTAGCTGTGAAAATGTTATAATTATGCTCCGTAATAACAATTTAGGTTTTATTATGACATTCAAATTTAGAACATCTGAAAAAAAGCAATTTGAAATGACCTCAATTCTAATATTAGTCGATATGACTTTTTATTCGAAATGAAATGTCAAATTGCAAACAATTTTTACTCGCACGTTAGGTACTTGATATGGAACGATATGACAATTGGGACTAGTTTGTCTCTGAATTAAAAAAAAATTACTCCATTTTCCCATTTGTTTTTTTTTTAAGTTTAAGCTCAGGTATCAGGAATTTTGCATACAAAAACTGTCACTTGATTGCGATCGCGAACGTCAGAAACGTTAGGCAGTACAGCCTCCGGTCCGTGAACACATCATAGAGACCTTATAATATGTGTGTAGATAAAGCAATGCACGTAATTTCAATAATAATAATTAAATTAATAATAATTAGATATAATTATTATTATTTAATAATATTGCATTTCTAGGTCAACAGTGAATCAAGTCGAAATAATATTACATCATTTTAATTTAGACTTACCTAATTGAACTTCTGGAACGTCTAAGTTATGATAAAACATGTCTAAAAACCATCGCTAGAAAACCTGCTTTCAAATAAAAAAACCGCATTCAAATCGGTTCACCTGCTTAAGAGCTACGGTGTCACAGGCAGACACACAGACACACATAGCGGTCAAATATATAACACCCCTTTTTTGTGTCGGGCGGGTTAATAAAATGGTGCATATGAATCTTCAGGAAAACGAAAAAAACCGACGAGTCCTGACCTACGGTCCTGACCGATTAACATATAAAGTCAAAGTCTTTATTTAATTTTGGCTACAAGAAAGTTATTAAAACAGATTACTAGAATTCAGTAGGTACTTTTTTTAGTTCCAACTAAACTGTCTTACCAATGCCTTAGTTTAGGTATAACCAGTAACCGATCATTCGCAGTACCTACCTACTTGTTTTTTTACTTTACACTGAAAGAGCTATACGAAGAACTCAACACAACCAAGACTCAAAATACCGGCCTAACTCTATTCCCCTTGTTAGCATGTCCAACAACATCTGAAAATGAGTGGGGGTGGTGCATCTAATTAATGTGGGGGGGGGGGTACCATACCCGGTACCCGGTAGCGGGCGTTAAGTGGTACTCGTCGTAAAACCATAATAAACGCGAAGCTCACCATGCTTGGTACAGTCCCGTTCACTAGTGATTCAAGAATTAAGTAAGTAGGTACCGCACGCATAAACCATTATTACGATCTGGTAGTTGATTTGAAATTACAAGATATGACTATGGACTATGTTCTCAATTGAATTCCCAAATATGTATGTCGTAAATTTACTTTGCACATAATAAAACAACTACATTATGCCAAAATTTCATGACTCTAAACCTATCGGGTGATATTTCGAGATTTTTGTGGCAGACATCTGTGATGCCATCCTTGTTTGTTTTGTTCGAATAAACTGAGACTGCGTAGTTACTTCATTTTAAATTTTTCTTTCATTATACGATCACTCTCGTTTATTATTCATTTTACGTTTAGACGTATCACTTTGAGTGAAAGATGCAATGCAAAACAAAACCCTAATAAAAACCGGCCAAGAGCGTGTAGGACACGCCCAAATTAGGGCCGTAGCCATTACGAAAAAATTAAGTAATGTTTTTCTAAGGATTTCGTATTTTATACGGAATCTTCCAAGTTTAGATATATTTTATACCTTACTGTTAAACTACTAATAATTCTCAAGCAAACTTAGCCGTTATAGTTTTCCTTGAAAGTTTGATATACTTACTACTACTACCATTATGAATTTTTAAAAAATTTCCACCCACCGATTTAGACTTTAGAGGGAGGGGGGGACGCTCGATTTTAATGAAAATTTGCACTTTAAAGTCGAATATTTCGCAAACAAATCACTGAATCGAAAAATCGTCTTTGCAAACCCCTAAAACTTGCTTTTAAAAGACCTGTCCCGGTTGGATAAGAAAAAAAAAACCCCACTACGTCTATGGGAGGCACCCTAAATTTTTTTTAAATTTTTTATTGTACCATTTTTTCGGCATAGTTTACATATATATCCGTGCAAAAATACAGCTTTCTAGCATTGATAGTTCCTGAGCAAAGCCGCGGACGGACAGACAGACAGACAGACAGACAGACATGGCGAAACTAAAAGGGTTCCGTTTTTGCCATGTTGGCTCCGGAACCCTAAAAAGGAACCGTCTGATTCTGCCTTAGTTTCAAGCTCTAAAATCGTCATCATTCTTAAAGACTGATGGGAGACGAATCAAGAGGAGACGGAGCAGTGGCTCCGCCTTGCCAAGCCCCAACCTCTACCAACCCACCTGATGGCTGTAGGTTTATAAAAGGGACAAAAATAAAGGCAGTTTTCTAAGACTTCTGTGCTCACCAGTACAGCGAGCAGACCACCGCGGAGCATTCTCGAGGCCCCGGAGTCCCTCGCCTTGAAACAACGTCTCGGGCACTCGCGCTGAGTGCCAGCATCCTAAAAGGGTTAATACTGGCTGATGGTTGGCTGGGATGCCTTACCAGTAAATATTGAGAACATCAGATTAAATTGTCGATGATGTTTTTAATTACCCGACTTACGGTAAAACTGAAAGGTAATGATTTTTTGGAATTTTAATTTAGGTAGGCAAGTAGGTATACTATATTATACTAATGAATGAGTATAGTAAACTACTAAAAACTATGAAAAAAAAGTATGGGTATTAGTAGCAATGAGTGGCGAAAACATGGCGACAATATTTCTTCTGCACTTCTTTTTAATAGTTCTGTTGTTAATTTATTCTTCTAACGTTTCTGAACGAGAGAAAGTGAAAATTAAATTATACCTTACGAACATGACCGCCACTAACTATTATTCAAATATTGACGTTTCGTACGCTTGCAAAAATATCAGAAGACCTAGGTTGTACGTACGAACAGTATGAGTATTGGACAAAAAAAGCCAACTTCTAGTTTGCTTCTCCATTCCAACTAATAAGTTTTTATCTCCATGCTCAGGTGTTAACGACCTACCCCAACACCAGCGCCTGATAAATGTTTGCCTAGACAATTAAAGGCGCTGTGGGTGGTCTCTTCGAGCAAATTCGTTAAAAATCACGTGACTACGCGCTTTTTGAAACGATGTGGTGACAGTTTTATTTGAGATCTTTTTTGAGGCGTCTTTAAGTGGACTAAATAAAAGGCGTTTTGCACCGGCGACCCCTATTTGCGTGACGTTTTATTTTATTTTGATAGGTACCGTATTTATGTATTAACCGCATTGATGTTTATATTTAAGGCTGCAGGGTCTCAAGAAATATCAATTCCCCCTATCAGACTTCTAGTGGGACATTATTTTACTACACAATTGAATTCGCCTATCACATTAAAAAGTGATTCATCATAAGAGCAATTAATATAATTAAAAATAAATATTAATAAAAACCGCGCGTGGCATGACGTGCGCCCACTCTATGGTCACGGTCGACCGATTTCTGAACGAAACGAAACGCATGCCAGCCGTTTTCCCGCGCAAAAAGTAGCCTACAAAACTTTGACAATTATCTGTCGCTTCAAAAAATTTGTGTAGCTCGTATTTTAAAACGGCAAGGCGTGTTTTTGTCTGAGTAATATTTTGTGGGCTGTATATTTGACGTGGTAATCGAGTAACAACTATCCGATGCGTTAAAAAATAACCGCAAAAGGGTCACACAGTATAATTGAAGCGCGATTTGTTTATACTTGGTCAAGATAATAATCAATAGGTTATTGAGTGAAGAGGGATTAAGTCGTATTATAATTATGTCGGCGTGGGAAAGCGGGTTTCTTTTTATTGGTACTTACCGACCGAGTTGAGAAAATTGGAAAATAATTGTATGGTTGCTTACTGAGTTACGTAGATATTTGTTTGCGTGGCGTATAGAAATCTTAAACTGATATTACCTATAGTAGATATAAGGCTGTCCATTACTACAGCCCAATTAGATAGGTACTAAAGTTTCAACAAAAATATCTTGGTCAGTCTAATTTTCATGCTAGGGTTTGTGATACAATTGGGGATGTCTATTTTTTTGCAATGTATAGTAAATCGAAAACCATTTCGAGATAAATGCTTTTTAACTCGTTTTCTGTAGTTATTTAATTTTAATATAATGTAATTAATTTATTATTTAACAAATAAGCAATGACCTTCAAAGACTACCCTCCATAAAATTACACCGTAATCAAATACAATTAAGTCATTCCGTTGTACCTTTATTTAATCTTTTTAGCACACTGTCCACTGAATTTAATCCTCATGCAACCCAGTGGCAAATCTCTAAGTCATTACGCACCTGGCAACATCGTACGACTTGCACAACGGACTCATCCCTAACCGCGCTCCCACGCGCCCCCTGCTGTGAAAACATCATTATAATCATATGCACGCGCATTGACTTCCGTTGGACATCACTAGTTTTAGGAATCCTCAAAGCCATAATAAATAAATAAATACAATAAAAATTGTAAATAATTTTACGACCGTACTTTATGTAGATAATATGCTTGCGCTGCCATCAAATCTACATGTAGGTACTTAAATAGGCGAATATGTAGGTACAGTGGAAGGCATAAATAGGTATCTACAGTTAGTGACCAGTGACCGTCAGTGAAATAAATGTATATCTGAGGCCTTGGTGACCTTAACTGTACATAAATATTCCGAATTTCATGTCAATCTGAACAGTGGAAGTAGGTGAATTCATTTTTTCAGGGTCAAAGATAGGAAGCTAAGGTAAAATAAACTCACTTTAGAATTTTTAATATTAGTAAGGATTCCTGTTAGTGGTTTCGGTTTCGTTAATTTAGGTTTAGGTTTAAAGACATTTATTCCCATATAAGACATTACATCACTTTCATGAGAACAATAGTTTGTATTATCACTAAATTATTGTACAATATAAATAACAAAAAATCCGTTTGTCGGTGAGAGTTAACATAACAAGTAGGTAGGTATATATAGTACATACATTTGTTCAATTATATAGGTATGAGGTAGGTGGTAGTAGTAGTAGATATTTGCCCGTGTTTGACTCATTCTTTGAAATTTACAATAGCAATTTGTTATCAATTACATATTGAGCAAGTTGTTTTTTGAATGAGTTAAACGAGTTCGCTTTCTTTATAAATAATGGTATTTTATTATACAGGCGCACACCTTCACAAGTAATTGTCTTTCGACCATAATTAGTCCTGGTTTTAGGTAAAACAATAAGGCTAGCACGGCGCGGGGAGTACAAACATTTTTTTTTACCTTAGTAAACAATAGGCTAGTGTGCACGTCCTTATTGATAGCTTTTCTTATAAAAATGCAACTTCAAAATTAGTATCCATGAATGTTTAAAGTGACCAGCTAGAGCAGAGCAAATGAAATTGAAAGGTAACTCTGCGGGACCCTTCCAAAACTCACCCCATGTTTTTATAGCCAAGGGCGGTAAAGGTTCAATGCTGCCAGCATTAATGTGTAATTTGTGATATCTGGGGTGATTGATTAAATAAGCGTGCGCGTCGCAGATACGTGCATCTACCAGATAACGTCGAACTGAAGTAAGTTGGTGATAGAGAAACATGACACGTACTGTTTTACAGACAACTAGCTTTTGCCCGCGGCTTCGCCCGCGTGGAATTCGGTTATCGTGCGCTGTTCCCTCGGGAACTGTGCATTTTTCCGGGATAAAAAGTAGCCTATGTTACTCTCGGGCCCATAAACTATCTCTATGCCAAAAATCGCGTCGATCCGTCCCTCCGTTTCGACGTGAAATTCGGAAAAACATACAAACACACACACTTTCGCATTTATAATATTAGTAAGTATTTAGTATGGATCATCCCAGCCTATATACGTCCCACTGCTGGGCACAGGCCTTCTCTCAGAACAAGAGGGCTTGGGCTATAGTTCCCACGCGGGCCCAGTGCGGATTGGGAACTTCACACGCACCATTGAATTGCTTCGCAGGTTTGTGCAGGTTTCCTCACGATGTTTTCCTTCACCGCAAAGCTCGTGGTAAATTTCAAATGTAATTCCGCACATGAATTTGGAAAAACTCAGAGGTGCGAGCCGGGGTTTGAACCCACGACCCTCTGTTTGAGAGGCGATAGGTCAAACCACTAGGCCACCACGGCTTTCCAAACCACTTTTCACTTTTTTAGTATGGATAATATGAATTAAATGATGGTTTATAAGTGTTCTTTTTTTCTTTGTTACGTGGCATTGGCAGGCCTCTCATGAGGTGGAGCAACGACATCGGAGTTGCGCGAAACCAGTTTGTTCTTTGAGCGTTCTAAGGAGGAGGATTTTTCCAGCAGTGGACGTTTTTCGACTGTGGTTTTTGATGAGGTATAATGCAACAGTTTTTAAACGGTGATTGGGATATCCTTCTGTTTCTGATCACATCTGAGTTTAGACTTGTTTGTAAAATAATAGAGGAAATTATAAACCCCCTTGCAAAAAAACGGCTATGGTTTTTCAGATTTTTAGGCATTGAAGCTTAGAAAGTAAGCTTTCATGCACATAAAATACAAAAACCATAGGTGCCTTTTTTTGCAAGTGGGTTTAGTTTAAGGATCTACAATTCTACAGCAGCGATGGATACAGTTTAAGCTAAAACTATCTAAACCAAAACTTATTTTAACGTCGTCATCAATTTTAACACGAGTTAACGTATTGATAAGGTGCATGCAAATTGCTCAATAAAAGCCACATATTAGGGTCTTTGTGACGTCATTATTGCAGGGGCCGTGACGTCACTCGTCATTCGGTGCAGAAAGTGCGCGTTCATGTCCGGTGCATTATTGCATATAACAGGCCAATGCGTTGAAATTTTGACGTGTTAATTGAATATGTCTATGATGATGATTTGGTGATGTTAATTTGTATCGTTATAATAAGTTACCTATTGTTAATATTATAAAAAAAATATTAACTACAGTATGTAACTAAATACGTAGAGATACCTATTTGCATTGTCATCAAAAGTATACATATCATTATAAAATATATAAATATTTGCTTCATTGAGATGTACCTAGGCCGTAATTAAATCTCATGAGCCCCCAAGATTTCGACAGTTCTACCAGACCAGCGTCATAACATCGTAATCATGGGTAGGTAGACTGAAAAATTTGCGGGTAGATGTTAGTGTGATGAAGACTTTCCTAGGATCAGCGGTGCCGTCATATACAGCTGATCCTAGGAAATCAAAGCTTTATTCACCGTTCAATATCTATTGTTGCCCGAAAAACCGATTCATGTGGTGTAGAGTTGTTCTGAATTGGAGACCATGGGAACAGAAAAGACCAGTGAGCAGACCGCAAATGTGCCGGAAAGACGATATATTAACCGGCCAAGAGCGTGTCGGACACGCCCAAAATAGGGTTTCGTGGCCATTACGAAAAAAATAAGTAATATTTTTCTAAGGATTTCGTATTTTATACGGAATCTTCCAAGTTTAGGTATATTTTAAACCTTAGGCTGCTATTTACTCTTAAACTACTAATAATTCTCAAGCAAACTTAGCCGTTATAGTTTTCCTTGAAAGTTTGATATACTTAATCCTGGATGGTAATCCTGATTTTTTTTTTAATTTTCCACCCACCGGTTTAGATTTTAGAGGGGGGGACGCTCGATTTTAATGAAAATTTGCACTTTAAAGTTGAATATTTCGCAAAAAAAATGATGAATCGAAAAATCGTCTTAGCAAACTCCTAATGGTTTTAAAATATCTATCCAACGATACCCCACACAGTAGGGTTGGATGAGAAAAAAAAAATCACCCCCACTTTACGTCTATGGGAGATACCCTAAAAAAAATTTTTTTTTAGTTTTTATTGTACCATTTTGTTGGCATGGTTTACATATATATCCGTGCAAAATTACAGCTTTCTAGCAATGATAGTCCCTGAGCAAAGCCGCGGATGGACGGACAGACAGACAGACAGACAGACATTGCGAAACTATAAGGGTTCCGTTTTTGCCATTTTGGCTCCGGAACCCTAAAAACGGTGGCGGGCAGCAACTGGACTCTAACTGCCCAAAATCGATCGGAATGGAAGAGGTTGAAGGAGGCCTACACCAAGAATTTGGTAGAAGAAGGCTGAGAAGAAGATCTATTGTTGAAATATCGGAAGCTTGTTGAAGGGAAATTATTCGTGAATAAAACAAAACAAAAAACATTAAAAAAAACATTGTCACGCTAACTCGGTCATACCTACTCGCTACACTTCCAGTCAGACCCGGAGGGAAGATAGAGTCCCTACTACTCCCTACGCTCTATCTATAAATAGAATTAACAGCAACATGACAGCTCAAATCATATCGCAACTGGATAGAACTAAACCAATCACTTAACATTTTTGTATGAGACATGACGCGTGAGGTATATCGCCGACGCATCGTCACTCACCAATTACAAAAGCGGTGGGTGTGCATAATATTTCTACTTTATGCCCTTGTAATAAAATAGTTTTTTAAAGGACAAACCTTAAAAATGGATACATTGATGCAGGGCAGCACAGGTGGGCCTTAATCAAATTATACAAATTGTGACATACAATATTCATGCGGAAGGGACGCGCCAGTGGCAGACGAAAATGTTCGAATTTTAAATGAAAAGCAATGAAAAAAGTGATGTTAAATCTAGCTTTGGCATTCATATTGTTACCTACTGTTTTTTTTTACATGAGACTCAAACTTAAGGTACCTAAAGTTATTGGCGGTAAGTAATTAGGCATTTGTTATGTGAAAACAAATAAATAAATATCACGGCACACCTGAAACCAACTCGCCTAGTCCCGAAGTAAGCCAAGCTTGTATTATAAAACTACTAGGCCACTGAGAAACACAAAGTACGAGTAGTTAAATAAATAGTACTTAAATATACCTGAGACACGAGAACAAACATTTGATTTTATTCATAATACAAATATCTGCCCCGACCGGGAATCCAACTTGGGACCACTGTGTTAAGAGTCCTGCCTATTTACTTTAAATTTTAAAATAATACCTACCTCTCCAGCATTTTATGACCGCAAAGACTTGAATAACTCGATAAAATGTAGGTATTAAAATTAGAACCTAGGTTAATAAGTCTTTTAAATCTACAATAACGAACTTAAAACCACGCAGGTCATTTTTTTCGTTTACTTTGGGACTAACTATTTTAAGACAGTGCTGTCATCCTATGGTTTTAATATCGATAAATTTAGTAAAAAGCCTACCCCATCACTAAAATATAATCGACAAACTGATTAATTCATAACTGGTAATGAGGCAGAGGTTTTTAGCCAGCCGATTGGTTCGCTCCCAAATTGTCGCGCTGCGGCTGCCTGCATATTTGATCGTTGCACTGGCGGTATTAAATGTAATTGCTGGACAGTTGTGGTTGGAATGATTATAGATTTACTTATAAATAGTGAAAAGCTAGATGAAAATTACTTAACCTCTTGCGTGATGTTTATATCTTAAATTATGCACACTGAAGAATAATCATTTTTTAATCCCCGACGCAAAAAGAGGGGTGTAATAAGTTTGACCGCTATGTGTGTCTGTGGCACCGTAGCTCTTAAACGGGTGGGTTTGAATATTTTTTTTAAACGCAGGTTTTTTCGGTTTGATGTTTATATGTTTTTAAAAATGTTCAGCCATTTTTTATTTAACGTTGGTGTCATATACAACTTTGTTGTTTTAGGTCAATACTTCCAAAGTCCCATAATATTTATTAATTTAACTTTAATGACGCAAAAAGGCGGTAATAAGTTTGACCGCTATGTGTGTCTGTGGCACCGTAGCTCTTAAACGGGTTGATCGGTTTGAATGCAGTTTTTTTTATTTGAAAGCAGGTTTTTTAGCGATGGTTCTTATACCTACGTGTTTTATCAAAATCGGTTCCGCCATTTTTGACATATTGAACTTTAAAGTGACAAAGTCGGGGGTTTTCAACTTTTTGTTGGTTAGGTTAGGTTAGGTTATGATATATGTATAAAATAGGTTAGACTAGCAGAAGTATTATAATGTAGGTAGGTATTTAGATAAAACTAGCCGAAAATCTTCAGCATTTGTTGGGCATAGTTGGGTTGGGTAATACAGCTACATTATGCATTATACGTATGGTATATAAAGAGTGCTTACTTTACTAACGAAGTATTTACTCCATATTTGTTTTCCAATAGGACGAGATGCTAGTGGTTAGAAACCTGACTACCTAGCCGGGTTATTCCGTGTAGGCAGATATTTGTATGAAAAATACGAATTTTGTTCTCGCGTCTTGGGTGTTTAATGTATTTAAGTATGCATCTATCATATTACGTTGCTTAGTATAACACAAGTGCGCTTACTTTACTAGGAAGTGTGTTTCCCGTGATATTTATATTTAATAGGTACCTACATTTGGGACCTGTTTCACCCCTCACTGATATTTTTTTATGTGACAGATAAATTATGATGTCTTCTCTACTATTTTCACAGAACAAACAGAAATGGCAACACAGATATGCGTCACATAAAATCTATGAATGAGTGGGGCGTAACAGGCGCGCTTCTTGATAAACATATTCGACGATTCGGCTATGAATGAATTACGAGTACCTATAGTTATATACTCTGTTGAAGTACTATTAAATAACAGCATTTCTTATTTTCGGAATTTTGTCGGAATACAGTGGTAGGTAGGTACTTATTTAGTTTTTTTTTATTACAACAACTTCGATAACAGTTGAACATGCATGTGTCACTTTTAGAAAATGTCTCTTCAGGCACGACAATATTAGCACGACAATATTTAGGTACCTATTTGTGATAAGGCCATATTCAAGTCTAGACTGTCATAATTCATTCATACCTCTCAATATTCGTTTTCTTGAATCTTTATTTTTATTACTGAATAAAAACAGAATACACTACAGTTTACTGGCAAAATTGATGAACCTCTGTTCATCCATAATTTTATAAGAAACTTAACTAACAAACAACCACAAATTCCTACAAACTTAGACCTAAAATAATAATATCTTCTATAATATTTATTACATCTAAAGCTAGGTAGGTACTTGGTTTGTAAATAATATGAACGCGTCTTAGAACAAAATAGTAATGAATGATGTGCTTAGGTACTTACTCTACCAATAATGTTCTAATTACCCAATACTTACCGATAACTTTTCACACAAACAAAAGCGCTCGGTGACGCGTTTTCCGGCGGAAGTTCCCACCCATAGATTAAAGCAAGATGGCGTCGCAAGATGGCGCCGGCACGCGGCGGGCACGTGCGTACGCGCACCCTACGCTGTTCCACGTGTTTTCATTGAAAATATTGTAGATTAATGGATACAATGGCGTGTTGTTTCACTCTCGAGCAAATTGGTTCCGGAAGGTTGGGGTTAAAACGCAATTGAACTGGTCATTATTCACACATAAAGAATTCAACGGTGCTCGGGCCTAATCGAATCGTTATGAGGGAAAATGTAGTTCCCTGGATTTTTTCCCTATAGATAATGTAAAATCGATAGCTTGGTGGAAAGTACAGTCGAACAAATTTAACCATGACCTTTGCGCTACTAATGTCATGTTGACATCGCATACTTTTGTCTAGGAAATCATAGTGAAATTGAATTGCACCCTGGGGCATGACTCAATTTGTTCGACAGTACCTATTTGAATTCCTGTGCCCTTTCTTTCATATATCTGAAACTAGCCGTTATCCGCGACTTAGAATTCGGTTATCGCTATCCCGTGTGAACTATGCAATTTTCCGGGAAAAACTATCCTATGTCCTTCCCCGGGACTCAAACTATCTGTACACCGAATTTCATCTAAATCAGTTCAGCGGTTTAGACGTGATGAAGTAACAAACAAACAGACTTACAAACTTTCGCATTTATATTAGTGGGATGACACGATTGAGGTATGACCGCTGTTTGTCTCATCGTCATCATCAGTCGGAAGACGTCTACCGTTGAACAAAGGTCTCCCCTCCCTCAGAACGCCACATAACTCGCCTCGTGCATCCACCGCACCCCCGCAACTCTCGCGGTGACCGGACAAGAATCTCCGCCCCATCCCATCATCGTACCTCATATTCGATCATCGCGATAGGGAAAAACATGATAGGAATATCCCCTGGCGAGATTTTGTGAGATCACTTATGTATTGTGTAGGAAGTGGAGGGTTCAAAATTTCTACATAGCCTTATCTGGGGAGGGGAGAGCCATTTTTACGTAACGTAACCATCATCATCATCAGCCGGAAGACGTCCACTGCTGAACAAAGGCCTCCCCTTAGAACGCCACAATGAACGACAACTCGCCACTTGCATCCACCGGTTTCCCGCAACTCTCACGATGTCGTCAGTCCACTTCTTCGAGCGATGTGGTCCGCCCATTGCCACTTCAACTTGCATATTTTTCCAGCTATGTCGGTGACTTTAGTTCTTCGACAAATGTCGTATTCCGGCTTCTATCGCGCAAAGAAACCCCAAGCATAGCTCTCCCCAAAACTCGTTGCGTAACGTAACCATTTGTCCACTTTTGTTGAAAGGTAGGTACAGTCAGCATCAAAAGTGTCGTTTTACAGCCACGTACTAAGCGCCATGCAAGATTGTCAATGTTTCAATACGACAGAGTAATATCCGCTACGTTCAATGCTGACTGTACCTACCACTCCGTTCTCAGATACATAAATAAATAATAAGTAAATATACTCAGCGGCACAAAATTTGGCCCACTCTTCATACAAAATTACCTATTACTGCATACATTTGAGGGCCAGATTTTTTGCCGCTCAGTATAAATTTGAATCAAACGTACAACAGAATTTTTTATGATGGAGTGAAATTAAACTGAATACATAATTATTAGCAATTCTTTATTTAGTTGAACCACCAAACGATTAATATAGTTGCAAGTTGCGAAAATAATAAAAAGTCGCAAATAATTCAAACAATTTATTCTAGTCCTTCTTTGTTCAATATTATAATCACCGGCCGATACATTTTGTTATTATTTTTATTTTGATATGGATAATAAAGCAACCACAAAAATTAGTAGGTAAATGAGTATTCATAAATTATAATTAACATCACAAAAATCGACAATCAATTCCATAAAAACACAACCGGTTGACTCCACGGAATACTTATGATGGGATCATAATATGTATCATATCCTAAACTGTCAGGAAAATCGTATAATATAGCTTAGGTACATTACACTGTGAGGCCGTAAAGCAAATAAATTTGAAGTCGTCTATCGAGCAACGCAATGTAATACTGGCACAATTTTTCATGCACGTCTAAACCGGGCATTACATTGTCATTTCTAAAGAATATCGACCTAGTGAGGCCATTAACGGGACCAAATAATTAAAGCATAGATCGTACTCGTCAACCTAAACGATATTTTGTTCAGCTACTTTTAAAAATACTCGGAATTGTTTTTTTTTATTACATCTTAAAGTTTGGAGAAGCAATGTACCTAAAGCAAAAATTTTCTACCGTGACAGGCGACGTCAAATTAGGCTCTAGGACTCTCTAGGATGGCATACATTGATTTAATTTGTATGAAAAGTGGAAAATCTAGACTATTGTTTTTAAAAGTCGCTGAATTAATGCCGTTCCGTTTGACGAGAACGATCTATGTTTTAATTATTTGCTCGTGTTAGAGACCCCACCCCGGTACAGCTGACAGCTGTCATACGGCTCAAGCTACATTGATCCCACCATAGGTGATCACAAAAGAAATCTCAAATATTTAAGTTAATATACTTAGGGTATCTTCAAATTCTCCTGGAATATTTCTGTATGTTGGGTTAGCTTGGATGAATGTCCTTGAGGTTTCCGTTGGAATTGTTGACTCAAAGTATAGTCACGCTTTAGACGCGGTATACTTAGAACATCGAACAATATATGGAAATATTTGATAACCACAATTAAAAATGCCAAAAATATTGAAAAGGGGTGTTAAGTCAAAAATACAACCACCTGCTGTAATATTCTAGAAGAGTCTGAATTACACCTTTTATGAAATCTATTTAAAAAAAAACTCAAAATCGATACGAGACTGCTGCAGACATCTTGCCGGTTGGACCAATATTGGCCATGGCACATCGTGATATATCAGTATGAGATATTATATCACAATCTCTTTCACTTGCGGCGGGTAACATTGGCCCAACATGTAGATGGCTAAAGGAACATTGTATTAATAATCGGGCGGATGAGTTACGTATTTTAAGGCACCAGTATTGTAAAATTTATATTTTTACCTGATAAAATTGCACTTCTAATGCAACAATGACATAATTGCATTTCTTTTTCAAAAATTATTAAGAGAAAGGTCTAAAATCGATCAAAAAACCATTTTTACACATTTATCATGAAAAGGTGAAAATTTACATTTAGGTTAGTGTTGTAGCAGAAGTGCGAAATATTGACTAACCTAATGAAAGTAAACAACAGGAAACGGCGAATGGGAATTCTCTTAGATTTGGTTTCATTTAGATTTTTAATATTTTTAATTCACATTAGGTTAATTACGAGCATAGATCTAAAAATTATGTAATTATTGTTATTTCAACAGATTTGCATAAATTAATGAAAAAATGCTTGAAGCTATTTTTATTTGCTGTTTACAATAACATTAAACTTCTATTGTTTGATTAGTATAATTTTCTACTTTCAGAGCAACATATTACAATAACCCCAAACAAGTTATATAGTTTTAATTAATCTACGGCAGCGATTTTCTATTTATTTGTAAGCGTTAATAAATTATGACGATCAGTAATATTTCTAATCTCCAATTTGGTATGTTACTTATCTTTAATAATAAATTAATAAAATCAGTCTAATCTAGGTGTGATGTCGGTGGTTAGTGGGAGGGGGGATTATTCTACGGAAGCTAAAGGGCAATATTTTTTTAAAACAGTCAAATATCACTATTAAAATTAACGATTGATCAAGAATTTAACACCTTTTCTAACAGAATTAACATTTTACGAGTATTAATAATCATCAGAAAACGTATTCATTGTCGCATGAAATCTAATTGCCCCAGTTGTTAGTAATTCTATGATCATATATAAACAGGATAAGTGTATGTATTTTACATTGCATATATTATATCTTATAGTAGTTACCATGTAAGTGAAATTCCTGATAACCGGTGCAGAAACTTTCCATATACGAATCTACACGTTTTTAAGCATATCTCATTTAAATACAGGAATGAAGTATTTTGCCTATAATATAACCAATTTGAGCCAGTTTCTTTATATTTATAATTAAGCTTTTTTTAACACACCTCACACTTTTTGATTAATAACCACACGTTCTAAGGCGGGCTTGCAAGGTCCAGCGTCAACTATACAGGATGTTTTCAAATTCATTCAGAATATTTTAGAAGGTTATTGGATTACTTTCAATGAACCCCTCTTTCACTTTTAACGCATTCACTGCCACCTGACTTCCACAGGTGCCACCGACGCACATGTGCGTTAAAAATGTATGAATAATTATGACAAGGGTACTGGGCGAAGTTCCGAAAACGCATATGTGCGTCGGTGGCAGTAAATGCGTTAACTCTAAGGGGCTGTTTCACCACTCATGGATAAATTTTATTTGACACATTAAATGTGATGCCGTCTCCGTCTATTCGGATAAAACAAACAGAGACGGCATCACAGATACTGTCACATAAAATTAATCAATGAATAGTAAAACAGGGGATAAGTGTGGTCACGCCTTTGACGCGATCTTTGAACTCCGATCAATGTTACGAACCCAACCACCAGCTAAAATATTACGGAAAACTCCTTGTATAACTCTGAGTTAACTACTAAACCGGGGTTAATTTGTGTCAATATTTATTAAAAACCAGGCTTAATGATTTAATTCGTTAACCTTAGACCGTGCAAGCCACCCTAAATTAAATTATAAACAAAGTACTAAAATGTCACCACAATAGAGAGCACGGCATCTTATAAATACAATACCTAAATGAAGTCTAAAATATTGGCCCAAAGAGTCCAGACATTATGTAAGAGTAAGAAAGACTTACCTACATTAAATTGTTACAAGACTCCGAGGTCCAAACATTTTGGCTTTAGTGGTCTATATTCATATGCGTAAAGAAAATAATAAGCTTTTATAAAATGTTATATTCCAGTAAATTCTTCATAAGGTCAAAATAAGATAAACAACTAAACAACAAATCAACTAAGTATTAAAAATAAAAACTTACAATTTTCTTTATTCATAAGACGTTAACGCCAAAATAGCTATTTTTAATTCGGTTAATAATTAAATAAAAAACCATCACAAACATGAGCTAGATTAATTAAATACAATTAGAAACCATATATAAAATAATCATAATTTAAAAAGTCGCATAGCGTAATAAAAAAAATGACTTTGATTTTTACCTTTTTATATTCTTACACAAAAATTTGAGACCAAAGTTAAATTATAGTCGGCAGTCAAACATTACATCAAGAAGATGGTTTTAGGCCAAGAATAATGTATAAAAATAAAACATGTAAATATTAAACATGTCAATCAAATGCTACATTCAAATCACGTCATAATCAATTCTAATTATAACAACAAATAATTAAGCCGATACAATGATGCAATTACAGAAAATACCAACAGTTTTGCAAAGTTAAAAGTTTAACACAATATGTACAACGATAAGATTCTAACTTGAACATATTGACAAGAAACGTAGAACCTTTTAGCAGTAAGCATTCTGAAGTGTACTAGCAATCAATTAATTAGCGATTTCAATATAGGTACGACAAAAACCATAACATGCGAAACAAAACGTAGAGTAAACATGACAGAAGTTAAGGCGCGTTTACTCTAGTGATTAGGACCGTTACACAGAAAAAGATAACGAATGTTAAAGAAATCATTTGTTACTCCATAGATCATTGGTATTTATTTTTTATTTAATGTAATAAGTAAATCGTTTAAAACGTAAATTTTGAAATAATTTGTCATTCTCTATCGTACAAACAATACGCTCTTTTTTATACAAGTGGATTATGTAATAAATAGCACAAATTGCAAAGTGTCAAACGTGAATTATTGAAAATTGCAAACGTCAATACATAAGGTGCGACTCACTGAGTGTTAGTAAATATCATTTACTGAGTACACTTTACTTTATTTAACAAACATATTTGAGAACAATGTATCAAAAACTTCAAACAAACATTCAAAAGCACCACACGCAATTTAATTCCTAAGTTACATTATTGTCAATGAGTAACATGGATATGTAAGCATTTATTGAGTAATGATTACAACTGTCATTTCAAACAATTAGTACCTTTTTGTTAATATCAATTTAAAAACTAATTAGTAAGAGTCTGCATTAAAATCAACGAGAAATAAACTTTGTATTGACATATTACACATCAAGGACCATTTTTTTACGATGTTACAAGTGTCGTTATAAAACAAATTTTTATAAACTGTCTACTTACAAAACGATCTGTTCCAATATTGAATTTAAGACATTTTAAAGTAAAGACCAAATATATTTTTTCTGGGTAACATTCTGGTGTTTTCGTTAATTTTGCTACTTTTTAAATAAACATTTGTGACATTTTATAGTACGGAACGAACAAAAATATGCATTCCTATGTGTAACCCAGCATTATCATTGCATTGAATGCGCTTCATTTCGTTAGCAGGTATCTTTCTTATCTAGGCATTTGTTTCTACAAACCAAAAGAAAACCCAACTATGCTTCGCATAACACCAATTATAACCCAATGCATTGACATTCTGTTAAATATATCTTTCCAATATAGTCCAGAACATATCAGCTGTCACAGTGTAGACAAGCTGTGCGATCTCTGTTCGCTACAAGTCTGTGACGGGGCCGAACACGACAGTCGTGTTAGAGTTGACGCTCGTGCGGCGCGCGCGGCTCGTGTCGTGTTCGGGCTCGCTCGGCAGCGAATCGGGGCCGTTCGGGGTTAGTTGGAGGCCGTTGAATTTGGAGCGGAGTTGGGTCACTAGTCGCTCCAGTCTGGAAGATGAAGTTACATTGTGATATTTTGAGATAAGTTGAGTCCTCTACCTTATTTTTGCACTACTTTTCTTTTATAGGCTGAGGCACGTACACACAGCATACCTAACCTACAACAATCATGTCAAAAGTTGCGACAGTACTACAAATTCGAATTAATACAAAACTGTCACGCATACGATAAAACGGATCCAACTGAAATACAAAATTATGGTTTGCAGCAACATTTTGCATTGGGGCCTGATTAATACTATTCGAGGTTATTTTTTTTTTCTTTTTAGTATTTTAAAAATATTTTTTTCTGTGTATCGAATATGTTTAAATAAAATGTTTCTCTTTCTTTCCGTCTCAAAATATTTCCTATTATAGGTAATGCGTGTTGTCATATCCTTTGATAGACTCTGTTTCTGGCAGTAGGTTAATTAGGTACTTGTTTTTAGTTTTTTTGTTTGTTAGAGCGTTAACGTATGTAGGAATGGAAGCATTACGGGGCGTTATCAATCAACAAACAGGCTTTAGTAAGTGCATAGGGTTAAGGTTCGGTGAAGATTATACATTCAATCGTGAAAACATGCAAAAAAAATGTTTTTTTTTTGCTTCAGTTGTACATAAAAATCCCCGAGATTATGTTACTACTACTAATAGTGACTACTATTATCTCGATCTTCGGTTGTGTGTTGGCCCCAAGGGCAGATCAGCTACTCACTTCAAAGCGTGTTCCTCCGCGTTTTGCTTGGCTTTCCTCATGTCCGCAAGTTCTTTGCGCAGACGCAGCGACTCTGTCTCTTCGTTGCCGTTCGTTATGCCGTTCTCGCTCGATTCTAGGCTGCGGTGGAAAAAATAAATAATTAAGAAAACTAGATTTTTATACTAGGTTCAACCGCCACAATTAATATTTGTTGTTTTGTCAAAATTCAATATTCTAGAACAAGTAAGTAATGCAGACAAAAAAAACGTCAAGTATGAGACGGACCCGACCGCTGAGGGTTTCGACTGGATCAAATAAGTAATAATTTGGTACACATGGTGCATTTCTGCTGCCCATAGACATAGACATCATTTATTCATTAAACAATACATGAGTGTGTTTGAATGTCTTATAGCTAACAATAAAATAAAATAAAATACATCAAATATATCCAACAGTTATACTCTATCTATACATTTCATCAAATATTTCGTCAATACCTACTGTAAAAACAAAACACCCTTTCAATAAAAATTCATTTCATTCATTCAAATCATTCAAGTAATTATTGTTAAATGAAAGAAAGATCTAAATGGAAGCTTGTGCTTACGCCGGCTCTCGATTTAGTGTTGTTGTTGTTGCTGTAGTAAATGTTGTTGTTAAATGAGGGTTCCGTGACAAGCTAATTGGCGCTAGTACCGTGAAGTCCTCTCATTCTGAGAGGAGGCCTGTGCTCAGCAGTGGGACGTAAATAGGCCGGGATGAGCGTGAAGTCCGTGTGACAACGTCGACATTTGCGTCACGGCTGTAATTGGTTGAGTAACTAAATGAGCCAATCGTAAGAAAGGCTGTAAAGTCAAACGGACCTTTCTATACTTAACCCATACTGTTGCACTGTACTCGTATATTTAGTAAGTCATTACCTGGTAGAAACCCTGAGAAGACGTAGTTCATCCTCCAGCTTAGCCACGCGATCCGCCATACGCCGCTTGTCAACTTCTGACGCACGCAGTGAACTCTGATACAAACAAACAAAAAATCAAACACGTTATTAGTTCTCTTTTAGGTACCATCAGCTAAATAAGTGGTCTATAAATTTTTGAACAAGTTCCTATCAAATGAATATGTTGTAAAGTCGAACTTTCAAGTTGACAGACGCGTCTTTTGGCATCATTGTTGTTTTATGACGTGCATACAATTATCAACTTTAGGGTGGTAGACCACATATTTGGCTGATGATACCTTTAAAAGACAAAGTTTTTTTTGTCAATAAACTTCTGGTATAGCCGCCTGCATCAATATCTGCCACAGCGGAGCGTGCAAAAATATCTGACACGTCCTACTGGCCTTAGAAACAGAGTCCTATCAGATATTTATGCACGCTTGGTTATGTCAGATATTGGTGCTGGTGACTATACTTACTTATAAAACAATAATACACATGTGCCTTTAAAAGGCTAAGTTTTTCTCAAGAAACTTCTGGTATCCAAAGCATAAAACTAATACACGTTTAGCTAGACTAGGAAAAGGAAATTAGGTATAATAAATAACACATACGCGCCCTCCCGCTTAAAGCTCGCGTGACATGTCGACCCCTCTCGTTAGTTGTGATCTAAACATAATTGAACTAATTTCACGTTAGCTAAACGCTACGAAGACCTTTAATTACGGAACCTAAAACAATACATCCGTGCCTAGGATACTCCCAGTAGCGCTAGCGTCAGCTAGTTCCGTATAATACCGTCGTGGTGACAGAAACGCGGGCGTAAGCCGGTGTTTTACCGACGCACAAATGGACGGCTAATGTATTCGCGGACACGGGGGGCTGACCGCGCACCTCTGGGACGCTAAAATAGCACTTTGTTTTACTAGGAAGTTGATAAAAAACAGTTGGATAATTTTCAAAGTTTAAAATAAAGTCGCTTACTTTTGCTTCTCTGAACGTATGTATGTAATTACGCTTAGATTTTTAGAAACTACGAAACGGATTTTTAAGCGTTTTAAAACAATAGACTTGTCCGAAACGCCGTCTGCGAAGAATTCAGATAGACAGACAGACAGATCTACTTTCGCATGTATCTAAATAAAATAAAAATAAAACATCTTCTATTTAGTAAGCACATTATATTCGGAATCGGAAATGCGCTGACTAACACCGTCGAGGGAAATAAGAGTCGAAGTGACAGTGGGCGGCTCAAATCGCTCGAAGAACAGATTAACCGTTGGGCAAGAAAGGTTCTCGAGTGGCAAACACGAACTGGAAGGCAAGACAGGAAGGCCTCCCACTAGGTGGACTGACTATATCGCGAGAGTCACGGGCATCCACCGGTTGGATGCAAGTGGCGCGTTGCCGTTCATTGTTACGTTCCAAGGCCTCTGTTCTGGACTTCTTCCGCCTAATGATGATGACATCGTATACAATCATCTCCGCGACCAAATATACGTTTAACCATCTATCTTGGCGCATCCTACAACGCTTTGTCTTCCAGCGTTTTTTAACTTCATCATTATCATCATATCAGCTGCAGAGCTTCCACTGCTGGACGGACACGAACGTCCAGTTGCTTTAACCAGGTTATCAATCCGTCTCGTTAGTGGAGGTCTTGCCCTGCATTTGCCAATCCGCGGTCTCCATTCGAGAACTTTCGGTCCCAACGGCCATCTCTTCTCTGTGCTATATGGCCTGCACAAAACTGGCTGTTTCCTATTTTCAAATATCCATCGGGTACATTTTAGGCCTCCAAGCAGTGGCCGTCGTAAAAGGCGTCCCGCTATCGGGCACACCACACCGCAGCGACGTCGTAAACTACCACTATCGAAGCTGAAAGCGCTTGTTTGAAAGCCTTCAATAATGAAATTGATCTGCCCGAGCATATCCCTTTATATTGCGGACCTTTTTGAAACATAAGTTCAGCTACAATGGACGATAAATTAGAACGTGATATTACTATGTTGAACATTGTTTTTATTAGCAGTTCGTTTACTTAACGAATGTAAGATTTTTACAAATTGAAAAAGAACTTCAGGTAAGCCGGACGAACATCTCCCCAGTTGCTCCTGGTGGTCCGAAGCCCATTGGTCAGTTGGAAGGACCCTAATTGGCGTATAATAGCCAAAAGATTAAGGTTCGAAACCCATCCGGTGTACCCACCCTTTTTTGCGTTAAAAAGTCATAGTACAGTCACCAGCACCAATATCTGACACAACAAGTGTGCATAAATATCTGATACAACTCTATTTCTAGGGCCGGAAGGACGTATCAGATATTTTTGCACGCTCAGCTGTGGCTGTACCTATGTTAAATCTTATCTGGGCATCTTAAATGTGTTTTAGTTAAATCTTATTGTTTATTTTATACCTAAGTTGACGATCGTGTTGTGAATTTAAATCAAATTAATGTAAATTACAATCAGAATGTTAATGTCGCCGGGACTCGTCGGTTTTCTTTGTTTTCAAGAAGATTCTTATAAGAAAGATAAATAAAACCGATCTTTTGTTTCGAGTGCTGAACAGCATTAGCAAACTAGTTTAAGCTTACCTATCTGGGAACTGATTTTCAAGAAAGCAAATCACTTGCGAAATGTGATACGTACTATATATTTGAAATTCGAGTAGAGTATCAGAGTAGGTGAAAATTATGGTGCTCATTAATTTTCTTTAACTTTTTGAAGAAAAGATTTCGCCAACACTTCCAGTACGACTGTTAGGTGTTTCACGTTTTCTTTAAGTATTTTATATTATAATGCTCATTGCTTTACCAGCTCGTAATTTAAATTATATTATAAGACCCTGGCCTTATACTACGAAGTGCAAAATTCAAACTTCGTATCTTGCCGTCCCGGTTACGCTATTTATTTATTTATTTTTTTTAATTTTGGCTATACTTTGCGATTGAGCCAGCGTCATGTAGATTTCTCTCAATAAGAAAAAAAAGGGAAATGAAAGAGGCAGTTGCTATTCTTTGAAAGAGGGAATCACAAAACAAAAATACGCAAAAAGGATACACACACTTGTCTCGAGTCCCACAAATAGGCGGCAAATTCCGGCAGAGAATAAGTCAATGGCGGAGTTCAGTAACGCGCTAATTAGAACAGTGTAAAGTAATTATCAATTCGAGACATTGTCAAGCCAGTGGAGAACCTACAACTAAACAAACACTACAATCTACGCTAATATTATTTAATACGATAATGAGAGGGTCGGTACGATACGAACTTCGATTTTCGAATTTCGTAGTAGCCCTGTATGAGTAGGTACAAGTGTGATACCAATATAAATAAAATAAAAATTGCACATTATCTTCAGCCAAAATAAAAATATAAGAAAGATTAGTGACCATAACTTTATCTAATAAAATACTCAGAATGGCGGTGCAAAAATATCACCGCCGACATTTACTCCGCAAATTTATCACTGGCGAACACAAGTCACACCCCAGCCTACAGTGACCCCTCTGGAAGGACCAAATTTCGTCAACGACCTCCGTAGTTAGTAGAGGGGGCGCAGAGACAGGAAGGTCAATTTAAGTTGGGGATCCTATCACCAACAATGAAGCTATTAGATTTTGGTACAATGTAATGAGCCTACAAGTTAGGATTGAATTTTTGCCACTTTAGCATATTTACGAGCTTTTATTTAACTTGCTCTATTTCTTTATTTATTTATTTGTTTGTTTGGATCAACAGCCACAAACAATAAACTTGCTACATAGGTATTTTTTCAAATCAATCGAAATAAATCAATAAAACTAAAAATATATATACATAATAATAAATGAAAATTAAAAGGTGATACATAGAAAGTGAGCAATTGTTTCCACTGTTACTATTTCATTTCCTCACAATCTAAGTGAAAACCTTTTTATAGCGGCAACATTTCTTATTGTTATTTTTACTAATTATGTGTCATTGCTGTTATAAATAAATTATTTTCTTCCTTTCTTTCAAAAGCAGAGTGTAAATTCGAGCATTAAACCCATTTTCCCCTCGACGTGTCTATCCACCCTCGCCGTACAGGCTTGGGTGGTTATATGAGCGCCTCGGGTAAAATGAATCGTTTTATGCTCTTGTTGTACAATCTACTATTGAATTTGACTTTGAGAAGCCCGCTCCCGCTCTTGGTTTGCGCGCCTGACAACGCGTTAAGTAAGATTACACGGCTAAGTCTATATGCGCAGACCAACAAACACACAGACAACCAAGCGGACCGGCTAATTTTGTTTGTTCCGCTCGTTATATATTGTTACTCTGTGTTGATGTATTAGCTGCCATCGTGACGCGTAGCCTATTAAAATAAGTAACGATCGGGGAATTACGTAAAGAGGAAACGTTAGTGTTTTCATGTAATGTTAAAAGCTGGGAGAGTTAGGTAAAGCTATTTATTAGGGTCAATTAGACGCAGAGAAGGAATTGACTGGTGTAAAGCAGCGTTTCCACCAGAGATGTGCGAGGATGTGTTGCGAGGAATATGTTTTTCATTAACCAATAGAAACGCTTCATTTACCTCACCTCGCTCCGATCAGCTGTTTCCACCAGAGATGTGCTGTGCGAGGATGTGTAAATGAAACATTTCTATTGGTTAATGAAAAACACATCCCTTGCAACACATCCTCGCACATTATTGGTGGAAACGCTGCTTTACTAATGAGGGTTTTCACAGAGGCGAAATATCGATAGATGGCGTTAGTATCGTGAGCTCCGTTTGACGTTTGCTTGCGATTGGCTCATTTAGCTATTTAACCAATCACGAGCAAACGTCAAACGGACCTCACGATACTAACGCCATCTAGCGATATTTCGCCTCTGTGAAAACCCTCATTCCGATCAGCTCATCACTATATTCCGCCTTTGTACAAGTATCTCAAAGTTTGTCAATTGTACTGTGTTTCTTTTCTTTTGTACAATAAAGGGTTTACATACAAACATACTATAATTTAAGAGTAAGACTTTGTTGGTGCAGCTGATATCAGTGCGAGTTCTTTCACCTTCTGATACGACATACGCAGCATCTGTTGTTTATTTCATACCTAGATATCTACGCAGTTGAGATAAAAACCAAAAGTAAAGTTCCCGTAGTCGGGTAGGGTTTGTTAGTGAAATCGATAGTCAAATATCAGTACAATGTTGCTGGGTATTTTTTGTTAGTTCTGAATTCACAATTGATGAAATATTTTTAATTGACCTTGACCACAAAAGGTTTCTCTCACGGGTACCGTAAAATGAGGTTACTTTGCCCCCCCACTGGATAACTATGCTCCAATTCTGTGTTTTGTTTAAATGTCTTGCAAGTCGAAGTCCCGGTACACGATAAGACACGATACACTTGCCAATAAAGTGGCAACACTGAACTCCAATTTTTTGTTCCGATATTTTCTTTACAAACGCTTATAAACGCTTCTTAGTATAAATTCAGGAGCATAGTTACCCAAACGCCAGGTAACACTGATCCTAAATTAAAACAATATTATGACGTAGTTTAAGCACTCCCACATGATAGTAGGGGTGATCTGTTTACATAAATACATATATGAACATACCACAGCATAATTTTCAAAATACAACAAAGATTAGGTACGAAATTTGAAGTAAATATTGGTGCAAAGTAACCACATTTTACGGTATTTTATGTGTAACACCAGTGCCAAGAACAACACGACAAATTGTATCTAAAATTCAGATTTAGAATATGTAATTAATTATGATATGATTAGATTCGACACAATCATAGTCAATAAGTCGGATAAAAAATAAACGATTCGTCGCTACATCGGCTGTACAGTCACCAGCATTAATATCTGCCACAGCGGAGCGTGCAGAAATATCTGGCACGTCCTTCCGGCCCTAGAAATAGAGTCGTATCAGATATTTATGCACGCTTGTTGTGTCCGATATTGGTGCTGGTGACTGTACCTACTTATAGTCGAGTTAATTCAAATTCAAATAATTTATTCAGTAAATAGGCCGCAATGGGCACTTTAACACGTCATGACACGGAAAGACCATCATTGCCAAGACGAAACTTGGCAGTCATTTTTTTCAAAATAAAATAATTACAAATAAAATACTTAAAAACTACAGTATACAATTAAAGAAAAAAATACAAAAAAAATAATAATACAGGGATGTATGGGGTCCCTTAGTTACAAACCTAAACACTAACTATATCTACGTTCAGTGGAAGTGTAGAATGCTTCCACCGTCATAAAATAAAATAAAATAAAATAAATGAAAAATTGTTTATTCTTAACAAATAAAGAAATATGTAGTAGGTGATTTAGTCTGCAATGTTTTAAGCCGTACGACTGACATTGAACCTTGGTTACCTTACTTAGTAATTTATAGATAGGCTACAATATCTTGTCCACAGGAATACCTTTTCCTTCAATTTTGACACCAATCGACCTTGTCCCAAACTAATCAAAGCTTGTACGTGTATATTAAAGACCGGAGAACAAAAATTCGTATTATTCATACAAATATCTGCTCCGGCCGGGAATCGAACCCAGGACATCAAGCTTCGTAGCCAGGTTCTCTAACCACTTGGCCATCCGGTCGTCAATCCACCCAACATTCAAATAAATAGCACAAAAGTTGTTCTCATGTAGGTGCAGCTTGTGATTTAGGATCAATTCGTATCCGTTCCCACCCTCAAGTTTAGCACGTCTTAACTAAGCAAGTTACAGCCTCATATTTTTGCACCTCAATTAACTTATTACACGATCGTTGTGCTGCGCCTGCGTGCTAATAACTTGTGCACACTGAGCAAGTGAGCTGGCGAGTGGACTGGACTCGCCCACGCATGGTTCCCAACTTAGGGGTTTTCCCCCAAATTTAGGGGGTATTTAAAAGGTATGGCATTTCTTAAGGCGTCCTATTTTTAGGGGTTATTATTTTTTTGGGGGATTTTATGCCTTATAAAATTTTTGTGCCTGGGATAACTGAATCTAGATTTTGCCTCAACAAAACAATAACGGAAGTAAATACTTCGTTCCTGGTTTTAAAGCTTCATGTATTATTTTTAATAATAACTCTTTTTTTAGGGGGATTTCCAAGTAATTGTGGTAATTTTACAGGTTTTTAACTTGAGCTTTAGGGATAAATATTTTTGAGAGTTGGTAACACTGCGCCCACGCTTTCTCGGAGCTACAGGTACATACCATGTAAGTAGTAAGTGGCTTATGCTTCCCACGACCATGTTTTGGAAAAAAAACATGTTAGGAGATTATGTCTTGGGTGCACAAATACGGACTTTAGAATCTGATATTTTCTGTTATTTTTGTCTTGCCCTAACACAATGTTCCTCCCGGCAAAGGTTGACTGGTAGAGATCCCTTAAAGGGACAAGTTCGCCTTTGTACATGTATCTCAACGTTTGTCAATTGTGTTTGTTTATTCATTTTGTACTAGCTTATGCCCGCGACTTCGTCTGCGCGGGTCTAGGTTATCGCGCGGTGGCGCCCTCTACCGGAATAAAAGGTATCCTATGTTGATCCTTGGGGTTCAAACTACCTATATACCTACCAAATTTCATCAGCATCGGTTCGGTGGTTTCGACGTGAAAGCGTAACAGACAGACAGACAGAGTTACTTTCGCATTTATAATATTATATAGTAGGGAAGTAGGGATAATAAAGAGTTTACATACCTAAAGCGGACTCAACTCTGATGAGTTGAGTCCGCTTTAGGTCTTATCTTGATGATAATACACCAATTTAATTCCTGAAAGGACAAAATTCAAATGCTGCATTATTTTGAGTTGATGTCCTCTCAATCTAGATGTATAAATGTGACCTAGGCTCACAATCAAAAACGGTTAGCTGGAAAACAACAGCATTTTTTTTTTCAAATAAGTAATTTACCGCGAGTGAATTTTGTCAAAAGTTGATTTTCTCCTATGTTTGCTTCGAATCTTACAAGTTTATTTCGATCCACTTCCAGTGGTCGAATTGACTTGAAATTCGGTATACATACATATGTAGATTGGACGACAATTGAAGTACCCAAGTAGGTACAATTGAAAATTGTTTACATTTAAGTTAGACTGTTCTTTTTTTCTTATTTATGTAATTTTGATTGTGTGTGTTTGCAGTAACAAATAAACGTTTTATCTATCTAGATCTATCTACACTAAAGCCAGCAATTATTTGTTATATTTAATAATGAAATTTATCAGAAGAATGAAATTACTCATAACAGTCATACGTAATTACACAATGCTAATTGAAACGGAAAACTAAGCTAGCTAAAACTTAATAACCTTAAATTTAACCCCCGACGCAAGAAAAGCCGGTGTTAAGTTTGACCGCTGTGTGTCTGCGTGTGTCTGATTTGAATGTGTTTTTTTTTATTTGAAAGCAGGGTTCTAGCGATGGTTCTTAGACATGTTTTATCAAAATCGGTTCAGCCGTTTTTGAGATATTGAACTTTGAAGTGACAATGTCGAGGGTTTCCATCTTTTTGTTGGTTAGCTGACTTGGATGTGCAACTAAAGATGTGGCAAATTGGCCCATCCGACGCCGATTTCGTCTTGACCACTATTAACGGGTTATAATTTGCCCATTCCCTTTGGGTACAAAAATGTAGGTACCTCTCAGAATACACTGCACTGCAAGGCAAGGCATATCAAAACTACAAAACTATAAACCGGATTTAACTAGTTCCTGGCACGACACGAGCGTTAAAAACCAGCCCCGCGCCGGGAGTCGAACCGGCGTGACGTCACCGGGGTGGCGCCGCTGCAGCCATCCACTTACATCTGCCAATATTTGCTCGGCACCCCTCGCACCCGTTCATATTTCAAATGTGCGGGGAGCCAGCAAAGACTACAAAATACAAAGTTACGAGGACCGTTTTTAGACAGAAGCGTAATATAGAGCGATTGTGGAGAAATTAAAAGGGCCAACCCTAATCAACTCTGTTAATTATAGAATTATAGGCTAGTGTTTCGTAACAGTAATAGGGTTGACAACTCCTGAATTTGCGATACTCTATAGATATATGTAAGTCAATGTTTAGCAAAGGAAAGACTCGGTTGAAAATTAAAAAAATCAAGATTAAATGAAAAGCATGCCCGTTTGACGGTTTTCACATAAGAGCTTCCGCGGTCAGTGCCATTTAGAATTACGAAATTCTGAGCTGCACGTCGATCGCATGTCTGTAGCACGCAGAGGCCGGAATTCTGTTGGCACTTTAGAGCTGTCATAGGGACTTCTCATTTATCGACTTCAAATATTCATATTATATCGATACATTGTAGAACACAACATATTAAAGAAGATTAAAAGTAGAGGTAAACAATAGGCGGTCTTTTCGCTAAGTATACCGATAGCAGTAATTGTTGCAATATCTTATATTTCGCGTACTAATACATATTTAAGAGTCTTTTATCCGGACGTTTTGAAATATAATCTACGCGATATTATCTATTTAAATTTATTTTATATAAATGATTAACAAACACGAAAACCTTAGAAGATATTATTATAATTCCTATTTAAAAATTACAAAAAGCTGGTATCCAAAGATTATCTCGAAGAGATCGCTCTTTAGCGATAAGACCGCCTATTTTTTACATCTACTTTTAATCTTCTTTAACATGTTGTGTTCTATAATTTATCAATAGAAGTCTTTATGACATGACAGCTGAAAAGTGCCACGAGAATTCCGGCCTCTGGTGCTGCACGAGTGTCGCGCTGCTACGTTCGCCTAAGTGAAATAGCCTTATTTGATGAAAGCGGTATGACATAATAAAATATAAGGTGAACAGGGTTATAGTTACGCAGCGGTGTGACAGAAGCCCCCATCAGAACGGTGAATGTGTGAATGCCCCCGCTTAGCTAAATCGATGCGCGGGTCCCGCTGATTTTATAATTCGCCGTGTGCAACCAACCACGCGAAACATCGCATGCCTACGCTTTTAGACAAGGACAGACGTCCCCTGTCAGAGTAGTTATTGCCTATATACGAGCTATTCTGCTTTAACTCAAGGGTCTTTTACTCAAGTAGAGGTAAATCGTCATTTCGAGGCCTTTACTAACTTAAGAGAGATTTAAGTTCATCTCTATAAATTGCCGTTATATTGCTTTGGCTTTTGTCACCGATAGGAAATTAAAAACATAAATGGCCGTCATATATTTGTATTAAAAAATAAACATACTTATTCAATATTAATGCGGTCACTGTGACATTTTGTTAGTTAACTAATTTTTATTTGGAAACAATTAATGACAAAGTTTTTAGTCAGATGTTCGCATGGACTAATGGTGGAGCCATTACCTAATCCGCTCGACAATCCGAAGCTAATTTGGTTGAAGTACTCTTTATTTGAGAATTAGAAAATTTTCCTCCACGGTTTTAAAATAAGCAAGTCGGTGGAAATCGAATTCTATGACATCCCCTGGTGCTGACTAAAAAACGGACTCGTTTTAACCCTTTTCCAAGCATAGTAGGACCAATTTCACAGACTACGGGTGTGCTATAACGTACGTAACATAGTCTCTGCCACGCGAAAAAGGGCAGGTTGAAATCTCTAGCGTTCTTCTGACCCTTATTTGGAATCACCTACAAGACCAGTAGATACTGCTGTGTAAGCAATTTTCCTGGGAGCAATCTCTACTCTTGGCTATGATTGTCCCTACCGACGTAAATTGTAGGTACTCATATCGAAGAAAAAAAATGGTCATAAAACATCATGTGATTTATTGACCCTTCCTTCTTTACGTTAATAATTTGGTAAAAACATGGTAGATGACGATGCCTTTAGGTAATATATATATTATGTTTTATTACGCAGTGTATATACTTCATTAAGTATACAATACTCCAGATTTGTGTCCCTTCCAAGTCGCGTCGCCCCATCAAACTACAGGTCTAGAACGTCAAGTATAACACAAACACATATCAAAAGACCGTTTCGCGTTCATACAAAAACTATATTCACCATGTAAATGACGAACCGAAGGCGTGAAGTGCCCTCGGCCACCCAAGTCGAGCAAATACACGTTAATAGCGATTGAGGTGAAAATAAACGTGTTGGTAGGGAAAAAATGTTTAGTTTAGGGCTTTGGGAGAGAAAACAAAGTTTGTTTTTGATGCGCCTTTGCTGAATATCGGAGTGAAATGAGGTCCTAGTGAAGGTAACAAGGTGATAAAGGCAGCTCAGCGATTTTTTTTTTTTTTTGAGTAAGTATTGGAGATGTTCTGACAAATATCTGTGCGTGAGTACTTACTCATACTTATTATTACACGGGCTAGGTTGATTTATGGAGTATCTGCATAGGAAATCAATGAAAATTAAGTTGATTTTAAAATTTCCGACAGTTTGGTAATTTCTTATTTCCCCGGAGTTACCAATTATTATTTATCAACAAACTAAGATTTTAAGTGTTGTTTATTCTGTTCTGTGAGACAAACAGGAGACACAGTTGCTTAAAAAAAAATAACGTATGCTCACTATGACTCACTTGAATTGGAACTAACTTAAATAACATTCAGTTTGAAAAATCTAATGAATAAAATTCACGGGTCAAAAATGTTTCTGATTTTAGGAATCCGAAGCAAAGACCAAACTTTACCAAAAGAATTTAATACAAATCATGAAATTAACGACTACCACCACGTCCTAGTGACCGAATCCGAATGCCCGAGATGTGACCAAACTCCTTAGAAACGGCTTGACCGATTTTTATGAAATGTTTTTGTGTATATTCAGTAGGTCTGAGAATAGGATGTAAACTATTTTTTATATTTCTACGAGGATGGAGTCGCGGGCAACAGCTAGCACATATTCGTTATAATTGCCATCTGTGGGAAACATTCTGAACTAAAACGTGGACGCGCTGTCGCGACGTCTACGCCATGCAGCTAGCGCCATCTACCTCGCTTTTCAAATACTTAACCGTCTACATAGATAACAAACGGCGCACGTGATATTCCAGAGATGGCGCTAAATTCAATGAAAATAAAATATTACTCACCTTGATTTCTTCAAGAGTTTTCTCGCTGAATTTCGATTCTGACGATGGCAAGCCACTCTGTAACAAAATATAGAACGATATACTTAATACCCATTTTTTGAATTACAATCTATATCACATTCTTACTATAACGTAAACTCAAAATCTGCACATTTCATTGGTCCAAGTTGACTGATAATTGGCCAATCAGGCCCGTATTTCATAAACAGTTATAGGTGCGTGCGACAAATAAATCGATTTAAATCCATTACACGATGGCACCTGTCACTTTGATTCTTTACGTATACTACTACTTGTACTATTATCTATTCTGTGCTACTAATGTTTTAATTAATGCCAGTCAACATCTAACCAGTACATTACGTGTCTGATATCTAACTTCCATTTAGCGCATATACAGGTATGTAAATCATCAGTTAGCGCGTCGCGTGCGCAAGTCAAGCTTGAAGGCATTCGGCCAGCATCAAACATGCGATTAAATGCAATACAATTTATCGGCTGTTTGAGTAAAAACGGCACTAAGGTGCCAGCTATAGTAAGACCGCAAGAAGTTGTTGTGTAGTGAATGACATACGTATACATACCAGCCTTTACCCGTGTTTCGCACGCGTAAACTATTGACCTGGCAGTTGTTTTAAAACTCCGGGATTCTATTAAGTTCTTTCGGAAATTCCCAAAAAATACATGTGGATTTCATTAATGTTGCATATAAAATACCCGTGTCAAATTTTATGTAGGTACATGTATCTTAGCCGTTGAAACTTTAGAATTTTATTTCATAAATAATAATAATAAATACCATGGGACAATTGATACCAATTGACATAATCCCAAACTAAGCAAAGCTTGTAAGCTTGAACTATGTACAGGGCAACGGATAAGCATACTTTTAAAGATAAATACATATTAAACGTCCAAGACTTGAGAACAATATCTGCCCGACCGGATATCGAACCCTAGTTATCAGGATAACATCGGGATAAAAAGTACCTACCCTCTGAGTTATTCTCAAGCGCATCATCATCCCAGCCTATATACGTCCCACTGTTGGGCACAGGCCTCCTCTAAGAACAAGAGGGCTCAAGCGCATACCTAAATCTAAATACATTACATTCATCTAAATCCGTAGTCTTTTCTCCATACTAATATAATATTATAAATGCGAAAGTGTGTGTGTTTTTATGTTTGTCCGTCTATCACGTTGAAACGGAGCGCAGGGATCGACTTGATTTTTGGCATAGAGAAAGAAGAAAGAAAGAAGAAAAGGGAACAGCGCGCGATAACCGAATTCCACGCGGGCGAAGCCGCGGGCAAAAGCTAGTTGTGTATATTTTAAAATAATCCTTGTTATAAATCCATTTCCGGCATTTAATTTGCATACGTCAATGTACTTTATGAGAGTATTTTAATCTAGATCATGTTGCAGCACTAAGTTATCATTATCACTAGTGTATTAAGGGAGTCAAGGCCAAATGGTATCAGTGAGGTTGTTAAAGATAGATGACAGGTAGAGATAGGGTTACAGAAAGTGTTTTTTTAAGTTTTTAAGCTTCGGAAAAAAAGGAATTTTCATAGATCGTTTTGAATGCTCGCTTTCGTTGGTTGCATATTAATAATTATCCTCTGGTATGCTTAAACGCAGATCCGCGTCAAATCGAAGTCTATCTTTTGTTTTTTTTCTTCATAATTTGAAACAGATGAGACTTAAATGTAGTACTCCTATTTTTTTAGTTACTCTTTTTTACCTAGATCATCATCATCATCATCATCAGCCGGAAGACGTCCACTGCTGAACAAAGGCCTCCCCCTTAGAACGCCACAATGAACTACAACTCGCCACTTGCATCCACCGGTTTCCCGCAACTCTCACGATGTCGTCAGTCCACCTGGTGGGAGGCCTGCCAACGCTTCGTCTTCCGGTTCGAGGTCGTTACTCGAGGACTTTTCTCCCCCAATGGTTATCTTTTCTTCGAGCGATGTGGCCCGCCCATTGCCACTTCAACTTGCATATTTTTTCAGCTATGTCGGTGACTTGAGTTCTTCGACGAAGTTCCGTAGTACCTAGATGATAAATTGTTATCTTAACACGTTCACTGTCCTGTCCCCTTACAAAATTATTTGACAAAGTCACATGTCCAAGTGTGTTTCCACTTTGGGGACAGTTTGCGGTTATCCCATAATGGAATCACAGACTCCTGATGAAAGCTTCATGACTTCACATCGGGGGCATAGGACAGGGACAATTACATTTGAAATTTACCACGAGCTTTGCGGTGAAGGAAAACGTCGTGAGGAAACCTGCACAAACCTGTGAAGCAATTCAATGGTACGTGTGAAGTTCCCAATCCGCACTGGGCCCGCGTGGGAACTATCGCCCAAGCCCTCTTGTTCTGAGAGGAGGCCTGTGCCCAGCAGTGGGACGTATATAGGCTGGGATGATGATGATGATAACCGTACACTTTGTGTTCGCAAACTGTTACGTTATACTGTACTGCATTATGCGTTGACCGCAGTTCTCGCTTGTTCCAGACAATTGATGTAGCGAAGTGAAAGACGAAATATTAGTTTTGAGAGCAATTTATAACTCGATTGGTTCGACTTCGCTGGACGGTTCGTTGACCCGTAATGCGATACGGTACCGATAGCGGCTCTTTGGAGTAGCGCCAGAATACGCAAGTGGTTTATCCAGGAGGACTAGAATTAGGTATTTCTAGATTCTCACGCACTGCGTTTTTAGGGTTACGTTCCGTACGTCAAATGGAGCCTCTTCTCTCACTCGGGTTTTACAGCCAAATAGTTGGAGCTAGTTTTCAAATCGGTCCGATCCATTAGGTCTAATTTCCTAAATGTTTAATTCCCCGAACGTCATTTACCTGTATGTCTATTCCCCGCACGTCTATTTACCCGAATGTCTAATCGGTCTCTATTCGTCCATTTCCTGGTTCGTCAATATTAATTCTATGACCCAAGGTCGACGGAGCTTCTTCACGCGGAGCTCCTATTCCGCGTGGCTGAGGCGCTTCCCTCCTTCACGCAACTCTAATCCAACCTATATTTTTTCATGCTTTCCTCACAAACAGGTTAGGTTAGTCGAAACAGATGAACGAAATAGACTCGAATCACATCAAATTTGTACATTTTATGTTGAAAAAGTTCCTGGTAAAAGGGGCGCATGTACAAAGCAAAGCAATAAAAGAAGGTGCGGTAATCGTACTAATGGTTAACCGCACAGACCGGCGACCATTCAAGAATGCGATACGCCTAATTTACTATCTATGCATCATTGTGTAAATATTGTTCTAGGGAAGGTCCGAAACTCCGAAAGTATCCAACTATGCATGTTATGTGAGTTTAGTTTATGAGGCACTAACTTTTCGCTCGCCGGAAAAATCTGGCGGTTCAATAAGGAATATGCATGGAACTAAAAACTTATCTTGAAGAATTAAAAAAAGACTGGAAAATAAGACTTAGATAGGTATGATGTAAAAATCATCATTATCTTTTGAATAAGGAAGATGCGAGGGAATTAAAATTGCATTCCATCTCTTTCTAGGAAACCCGACGAACGTCTGTACGGTGAAAAAAATCACAACATTTCGGGTAAATTTTCTAAGGCACATGTAACATTATTACAAATGGCCTTCCATTACAGTGAAACCGAGAGTTAAAACAGATTTGTATAGTGTCATTCATTTGAATATATGTGGTAACTGAATAATGTAACGGACGTGATGATTCACGATTATTCAATGGATTGAGAAAAGAGGAAGCAAAAAATGGTACGCACATGTCAATTGCTGCTGCACGAAATGCGAATGAATCCGATAGAATTGATTACGGATGATTTGAATTTTTCATAAATATACAAAACCAGCTTTTGCCCGTGACTCCGTCTGCGAAAAATTCGTAAGTGTATCGCTTTTTTCGGGATAAAAACTATCCGATATCCTTAACAGGGTCTCAAATCAAACTATCTTCATACCAAATTTCATTTAAATCACTTCAGCGGTTTAAGCGGGAAGAGGTAACAGACAGACAGACCATCGCATTTATAATAGCTATTAGTAAGGATTGTTGCCATATTCAAGCGTTTTACTTAGCTACGAAGACAGTGGCGTCACCGTTTAATTTCTACTCTTTAATGTCGCACTGTAAATTGACTTTTTCTAAGAAATCTGATTCGATTTTTTCTAGCAACAGGTAAAATGATTTTCCATTTTTGAACCCTCGATCCATTGATTGAGAGAAAACTAGTAAACTTGAATAGCGTAGGCTTATAATTACAGTGATTTCAAATCGGACGTAATCACGTGTAAGTACTTAATTGCTTTGACGACAAGTTGAAGTAGGTATACATGGTTATTTATCCCGGAAATCACTAGGTATAAACCTTTTTTTTTAATAATACTTCTTGCACTTGAAGAAAGCTACACTACTAAAGCCATGTCTAGTCTTTCTGCAATAAAAATCGTGCAAGTTGCATCTAGCGTTGCGTGATTGTTGCGAGAGATAGAGGGATGACTTGGTTAAAGTCGCGCGTTCATGGTGGATGCAAGCCGCTTCTAACCGAGGCAACTGGAGGTCTATGGGGGGAGGCCTATATCCAGCAGTGGAATGTCCTACGTGGAAGATGAAGTTGCATTATATTCCGAGGCCGTAAAGCCAACGACTTTGAAGTGATCAATCCCGCGACCCAATGTAATGCAACTTGCATGATTTTTTTTTGCCGGTCTAAACTGGGCCATATATTTAAATTCAATTCTTCTTCAAATTCCGCGCTTCTGAGTGAACTCGCCAGCAAGAGCTGCGGCAGTACAGTGTAACACGTTCGCAATTGCATTCAACATCTCTTTCTTATTTTAGACGGATAAAAATTTCGAGTGAGATTGTACAGTCGAAGTAATTCCGTGTGTCAGGGTGGAATCATTTCACTGCAAATGTCATATTGTTACACCTGCTAATACTGTATAATATACCTAGGTAAAAAACTTAAGAAGATGACCTGTTGTATGTAGTAGTAACGTGTCCGTATTCCGTATAGGTAAGTCGACGTTCCATATTCGAAAAATGACTGAAGTCCCATATCAATTCTATGCACTACTAAGTACACTCACCAGCACCAATATGTGACAAAGCGTGCATAAATATCTGATACGACTCTATTTCCAGGGCCGTTAGGACGTGTCGGATATATTTGCACGCTCCGCTGTGGCAGATATTAATGCAGGTGACTGTACAGCAGGTCATCTTCTCATGTTTTTTACTTACACCTGCTAAAGAATCATCGTGAAATCGATAGCGAAAAGGGCTACTGGTAAGAGTTTCAGTTTCCTCAATTTTACAGGTTTTAAAAATTGACGTTTCATACATACATCCAGCCGCTCCATGACCATGGCTCGTACCCTAGCGTAGAGCGCCTCTTCCCTGATCCTTGCGGAGTCTCGGATCTCCCGGACCAGATCAGTCACATAACCGGGAGAATATTGGCCACCTATCAGACCTGGAACATAGATAGAGGTATGTTAAGAAGTAGTTACTTGCAGGAAATAATTGTCTGTTCATGATTGATTGTTGTAATCATGGAATAGGAGACAAAGGTTGAAAGAGTCCTCATACCAGAACCTATGGTCGCTCGTTGAACCACCTGCAAATGTGGTCTTTTCGAGAACCAGTAGTTTTGCTATAGTCTTTTTGAGATGTGGTCTATTAAAAATGTGGTTGTTTCTAGAACCAGATGTTTTGCTAACAAGTCATTCGGAATTTCGGAGATGGCTTTCTACAGCTTTATGAATTCAATTTGAGTTTTATTCCGCGTACGTTGATTACTGTATACGGTTTCTCAAAGTGGGGTACGCGAACCCCTAGGGGCTCGCTATTCGACGGTAGGGGGTTCGCGACAAGGTTTACGTGATGGTGGCTGCAAGAATGGCAAGATGATTAAGATTGGTTTTTGGAGTCTTTTTGTATTTTTTATTTCAACTCCAAATTTGCTACTTATTTGTTTGCTATTTGTAGTTGTTTGTTTCAGTTTGTATTTTCGTTGGCAAGATGATTCTTACCTATATTTGTTACTTACCTTTTATTGAAATAAATAATATACATTATATTATGATGATGATTAAAATAAAAATTACTCTCTTTGGAGTCGTCTAGAAACTTTAACAGGGGTACGTGGAGCCATAAGTTCGAGAAACCCTGCTGTATACTAAACTATTTGATGTTAAATTGCCACCACATTCCTACGCGTGGAGGTGTAATTTGTCGCAAAGGTGCTTCTATAACACTTGAACATTCTATCGTCCACCTACGTTATTCTCGGAAGGCGGATTAATGTCCTTGCCTTGACGTCTTACCATCATGTATAATTTAATGCACACAAGTGCGCAGGAACAGTCAAGTGGCATTGAGAATACTAACTTAATCATTTGGGCGATGCGACATAGTTTACTTAAAACAGAAGGGCGCGCCAAAGTTCGCATAATTTTCGCAAGTCATAATGTATTGTTTGATAGAATTATTGTTTGTCATATTTTTTTCCCACTGAAACCGTCAATTTTTCTGGCATTTTTAAAAGGTCATCCTATAGCCTCCTGAGACCTCACGTACTTTATAAAGAACCAATTAATACTAAGAATAACGGCCGAATGTACCTACTTTATAAAGTACAAATTGTTTATTGAATCCGATCGAAATAACTAAATAAATTTAAATAGAATGTTCTCAACGGAGTTTCTAAAACAATTATTACGTAACCAGAGTTTTAAAAACAGTAGCCATAAACCTAGTTACCCTAGGTCACGAACGAAACGCACGCAAGCCCCAGGCATCCAATTATCTTCAGCTATTCTTGCGATGAAATATGAAACGAATTGCGTAGGTATTCATAAGAACAGCTATAAAAATGCTATCTGATGTAAGTAAGTAACAACGTAAAGAATTAAGGACTTGGTAAAACAGTGAGTCAAATTGTTACCTTAATTTTGAACAGAAATTCCGGATATTATTTTGTAAATTGTTGCAACATAATCTAAAGTATTTAATTTAATGTACAGTTGAGTTCATAAACTTGTGAGCAAAAATTTGATCAAAAATATCTGAACACGACTTTATTGTTAACGGCGTAGAAGCGTGTTCAGATATTTTTGATCAAATTTTTGCTCACAAGTTTATGAACTCCACTATACATGAAAGCTATATGTAGTAGATAAACACATTTGGTTATTCTTAGGGCCGGTACAGACGGATAGTATTTGAACTGCAACCCAGCTGCAAAATGGCAGTTTGAGTGCAGTTTTGTTTGATGCAGTTACACCAACTGCATCAAAATTGCCGTGCCGTCCCGTCAACCGCCCACCGGCTGCAAGCCGGCTACACGGTCGTAATGCAGCCGTATTGCAGATGGAACGACTGCATTGTAACTGCGTTCTAGAACGCAGTTCTATTGCAGTCGTATTGCAGTTTCTTCCACTGCCATTTTGCAGTTGGGTTGCAGTTCAAAATCTGTCCGTCTGTACCGGCTCTTAAAGTTTATGTATACTTAATAAAGTACGCTAAGACATAATTAGGTTAATTAATTTGAAGATACTTCCAAATAGGTACAGTATTTGTGATTTGAAACTTTAATAGGTCGGTTTTTTAGGAAACGTGCAAGTCGTGCAACACGTTAATCTAAAATCATTCACTAGTTAGATATTATCAGTCAATTTTTAAATAGGGGAAGAGAAAATGGCTGTTTAATTAGTGCCAAGAAAAATAAAGCAGGTGACAGCGTGGGATGCGCCAGAGCGTCGGCGTCGCATCGGGCGTCATCTACTTTTTTGTTTTGTCGACATATTAGGCTGCACACTAGGTGTTTATATAGTCTATGCTGTGCATAATTTTGCGTGTTGCTTCATTTGGCCCAACCGTAGCAAGACCGTAGCCATAAAATAACGTCAGACGCCAGAAAACTGAGTCCGTAGTGCCTAACGTTTCTGACGTTCGCGGTCGCAATCAAATGACAGTTTTTGTATGCGAAATCTGTCATTTGATTGCGATCGCGAGTGTCAGAAACCTTAGGCAATACGGCCCCAGGAGACGAGGGTAGAAAGAGTTGGTGAATGCGATTGCAAGCGCTCGGACGTTAGACAATACCACCACTGGTCTCAGGTTCAGTCTAGACGTCTATTTTAGCAAAGAAGTGGTTATCGGTTAGTTTGTCTCTCACCTCCAACTTATTAATAATTCATTGAGCATCTATTTTCTGAGCAACACAATATACAACACTTTCGTGCTCAAAGCGATTGTTTAAGCTTTCCATTTCATTATTCTAACAGACAGTGTAATCGGATTTGACACTTCTTTTTCTGTTTGTTTTTGTACATAATAGCTACAAAATTCTACACTTTCTTAATAACCAATGACAAAGCATTACGGGAGTTGCCGTCTCGTAGGTAGGTATATTTACAGTACAAGTGCATACAACAAAACTGTGAAACATGAAATTTGTGGTCATTTACCTGCATTAACAGAGACGAAAACGCGCGTTACCTACTTCTGTCATATTAGCTTTGAGCAAACAACAATGAGTGATTGCGCGAAACTTTTAACGTTCTTTTAATCTTCCAATAAAGCCTTGCTCAGCTTTCGAAAGTTAAAAACAATAGGCTCGGTAGAAATGCTTTCTAATAAGCGAAACACTGTGCCAGCAAATTGAATGCGTTGCTTCCGTGAAACCGGGTCGCCTTCGGACCAGAGTTAATTATTTCACTAGCAGCAAAAATAACTAATCGATCGAACAAAAAGTAAGTTATGAAACATAGATTAGTAATGGTAACCTACTGGTCTTCAATTCATTACGGAATCTACTTTTTTGCGTTTTATATTGATTTACAGTTACAGCTAGTTATTGGAGTTAACACGCAATGCTCATTTGCATACCTACCATACCTAGCTTCTCCATTCATTTACCTGGGCATTTTCACAAAAAAGTGTACCCTTTCTTTTTTGACAATTTTGGAAAAATATGGTTTTTCCTACTCATAATCAAAAGCACAGCCGTTTCCGATGGTTTATAAAAAAGTCCCTATCAGAAATATCAATTTTGTGTCGTTTTTTTCATACTCTTGGTATTTGCGTCACAAAACTGACTCATAAAATTTGTATGAAAAAATCAAATACACTTTGAAAGAAATGGTACACGTTTTTCATTAACTAGCCTAGCACAGCACAGCTCTAGTGGAACAGTTGAGCGAAGCGAGGAGAAAATGAAGTGCTTCTATTCAGGTCCATGAAAAACACATTCTTCGCAACACATCCTCGAACATCTGTATGTATGTAACTCTTTATTGCACATAAAAATAAAAATAAATACACAGAGAGGAGAACAAAGGCGAGCTTATCCCTGAAAAGGGATCTCTTCCAGCTAACCTAGTGGTAACGCAACCTTAGGCACTAGTACCACTGCCAGAGGAGAAGAGAGTGTTTTTAGTATGAAAATTTTATCGATTTTGTCGCCAAGCGACCAATTTTTCATGCTAAAAACACGTTACCCTCGTCTGGCTAGGTACCTTGCCAGCGGTGACACCAGTGCCTAGTAAGGTGCATGTTTGTTGGCAGTTTTTATCGTGTAGGTGTCTATTAATATTCGTAAACAAAGGTGTTATTTAGATAAGTGACGACAAGTGGCATTGAACGAAAATACAGTTTCGGTTGTTTGTACTTGTACACTAGCGATTTTGTCAAGAAGCTCGTACCTACAGCGCACTGTACCTAAGCCAAAGTAAACTGTGGATTTGATAGCAAATCATCAATGTACAGCTACGTTTTGCATTTTACAAGCGTAGGAGCATAGCCAGTCTTCTGTGACATTGGATTACGGTGTCCGACGTTGCAGCTCGGATTCAGTTGGATGATTGGCAAGTATGAGTGAAAAACATCGGCTGCTGTCAATTATTCAGGCATCAATCGGGTGAAATAGTGAGTTTCATTTTGAGATTTTGCTAGAAACAGGACTCAAACTCAAAGCTTGCCAAGTAGCGATGAGTTATAATGGTGCAATCAATTCGGGTTTTATTTTCACTTTAGAATGTATTAGGTATGCTTTGACCATCAAGCTAGCTAGTTGATCAGTTGATCACGTTTTAAAACAAATGACATTTTCTTAACTAATTGTATATAAAACGGGCAAAAACGGTGCGCGCTGGCAGCGGTGACCTTGTACAGTCGAGTTCATAAACTAGTGAGCAAAATTTCGATCAAAAATATCTGAACAAGACTATTGTTAACGGCGTAGAAGCGTGTTCAGATATTTTTGATCAAATTTTTGCTCACAAGTTTATGGACTCGACTGTACGTAGAAGGTTGGGAGCAATTTCCGACCTAAGGGATGTTACGCGTTATAGTAAGTTGTGTAGTGGTTACATCATTTCCCCAAAATCGTCTTTTCCTTGCTTTTGTGTAGTTTTGGCCCTTCGGGCCGATGCAATCTTAACGTAACTTACGTAATCTAAACCTTGGGTAGGTTTCTGTGTCGATTAAAATAGGGAAAAAACGCGATTGTGAAAATAAGCTTCAGTAAAAAAAGCATATTGGACAAAAAAATCATTTAGGAAAATCTGTGAATGGAAAAATCATGTAAGGAATAAAATACGTCTGGTGTAATATGTCTAGTGATGACTTTTTATTTCTTACCATATTAATTTAACATAGAATCTTTGTTGTTTCCTCTCCACTTTTCTCTAACACGTCTTTCTTCATTTTATGTTCTATAGTGAAGAAAGTCTAATTGTATTATTCTCTTCGGCCGTCTACAGAACCGGAGTTTCAGTTTCAGAACTGTTTTCTTACGAGGCTTTCAAATTACTAAAGACACAGCGAGGTCTGAAATATGCCGCAGTTTTACAAATAAGACAAATATATAATACTAGCTTTTACCCGGTCACAGTACTGTTTTTATAGGTATAGATAATGTTTAACATCGTTTGACATTTGATCCAATCCAGAAGTGGTCAAATCCAGAAGGGGTCAAATGCAGAAGTGGTCAAATCCAGAAGGGGTCAAATCCAGAAGGGGTCAAATGCAGAAGTGGTCAAATCCAGAAGGGGTCAAATCTAGAAGTGGTCAAATGCAGAAGTGGCCAAATGCAGAAGTGGTCACCGACCGTCAAAAGGTCCTATCCTAACCAATCCTCGACAATAGCTTTCCTACGAAACTGGAACTGATAAAATAAATATCTACATGAAATATGACAGAGCACGTGTAAGCACCAATGCTAGAAAGAAGGAATTTGTACTGGTTAACAGTGGGATAAAGTATCTATTAAAATAAGAAAATTGTATATATTTGTAAATGATAAGGATAAGCGTAAGATTCGAACGCGCACGTGTTGTTAATGTAGACTCGGTTTTATTTATATCGACGGAATAGGATTGCGTCTTGTTGATGAGAGGAAATTTTTAAAGAAACTTACCGATTAGTCAAGCAGTCTTAGAATAACTTACGCACGGTATGTTTAAGAAACAATTTGACAAGCAAAGCAAGATAACATAACGACCTCAAGATAAAGGAGTAAAGGCCAATGGATTATCATGCCACTAACATTTGAATGTCTAGGTATTCTACATGAGTGCAATACATACATTCCTTACTCGCATGTAAAATTAAATTCTGACGCCATGCAAAGTTGTGTTCGCTAGAATTTTCTTTATCGCCGCAAACCGCAACGACGACATTATTTTAAGTTATTTTGTTGTAGTCCTAAATGAGAGTCAATGATTCAACGCTGTGTTTAACCCAAGCCCTGTAATTAAAAAAAGACCGCCTTGGGATAAAATTATTTTGTTGAAATGGATGATGGCTGACAATAATGCTGTGCTAATTAATTAATTCAATTTGCGAAATTCTAATCATTCATGTCTATCACAAAACCCAAGCTCAACTTCATAAAATTGACAGTGATAATTAACTAATTATTGATTACGATATTGATTGACTGTATTATTAGCAACTTGTAAGTTTTTTTACCAAGTTCGAAACAGGAGGAATTTTTCAATTTATTTTACGTTTGTTGGTTTTTGTTGTTTCTTGTATTTTGCTTTTTACAAGCTTTTAATTAGTTTCACCTGTCCCGTTGTTTGTCTGTCTGTAGTCAAATCTTGCACGTATAATTTGACCAACTTCCAGTAGTCTGATTGACTTGAAATTTGGAATCTGGTAGTGACAATATTGGATGGTAGTCCAGCCAGGATCGTCTCCGCAGGACGAAACTCTTCAACGGTTAATACTAGTTAATAGCATCGACTTGAAATTTGGTATGCAAATGTAGTTTGGGTGACAATGCAAGTATAGTCACCAAAAAGTATAGTCAGCAAAAAAAGCCTTTTATTAAAAATGATTTTTTTACCAAAAATTTGCAAGTTAAATTTGATGCACTTGCCGGTTTCCGATTGAGCTGAAATTTTGCATGCATGTGTAAATCGGATGACAATGCATTATTATTTTAACATGAAGCTGATCTGATGATGAAGCTGGAAGGTGGCCATAGGAAGTCAGTAATGAAACGGCACAAACCCATCTAGTTTGGGTTCCTTTGATTTGACTTGACGAGTACTTTGGTGCTAGATGGTAACCAGGGTCTGATGATGGAGCTGGAAGGTAACCATAGGAATCTGGTAATTAAACGACGCAACCGCATCGAGTTTGGGCTCGTTTGATTCGTCTTGATAAGTACTTTGGTCGGAGTGAATATGCGACCCTATCAAATACTAATGTTAAAAATAAAATTAGAAGAAAAAACCTTTTTAAAAACAAGCTTTTTATTAGAAAAAATAAATGAACTAAAAAGGAAAAATAAATTGACGTAAACATTTATCACATGTATGTAGTAAGAATGCTTTAGGTTCAGGATAACCTCTTATGTAAAACAGCAAGGGTGAAAGCCATAAAAAAAAAACCTCTTATGTGGTCACACATTATAAGAAAGCGTGTGTAGATAGTTGTCACACATTATAAGAAAGCATGTGTAGATAGTTAAGTTCTAGAGACTGATATAAATATGGATGTACTTTCAAAATGTAAAATATATATCATTTTAATTTAAAAGCTTGAGGCACTAATACCACATAAGCGGTTATCCTCAACCTACAGCATTCTTACTACATACATGTGACAAATTTAAATTTATTTTTCCTTTTGTTCATTTATTTTTTGTAATAAATGCTTGTACTTAATTAAAAAGGTTTTTTTTCTTTAAATTTTATTATAACTTAGAACTCTTGTCATTTATGAACCAATTCGGAAAAATCTTTTTCCTTTTTTTTATTATTTGACTGGATGGCAAATGAGCAAGTGGGTCTCCTGATGGTAAGAGATCACCACCGCCCATAAACATCTGCAACACCAGGGGTATTGCAGATGCGTTGCCAACCTAGAGGCCCAAGATTATTAAGGTTTGGGAGTATATATTATATTTATATCCCATCTGGGCCCCCTCTTGGAAAGTTCTTTGATGTATTTTTAAAATTATTATAAAAGTAGTAGAACACGCGTCGTGTGGCTCGCCTGCCTATTGCTAACGCGATTTAAAATAACATTTTAAGTATTAAAAACTTATTATTTGCTTAACAAAGATTTCTGCTAAGTTAAGAAATATTTAAACAAATATCAACTTAACTCTTGACTTGTAATGAACCTAGGAGAAACTAAATAAATGACCACTCACCATTGTTGCCTCCAATGCTGGACCCGGATCCTTTCTGCCATAGTCCATTTTGCTGTCGCATATTATTTAGTTCCGCTATAAAAAAAAAGATAATAATAACAGTTAACAGCTAATCTAAACGTCTAAAGCATGAGTGCAAGTGCAAGTGTTGTATTAGTGAACTTAACACTAAGTGAAGCCAAATTATGTAGAAAATTATTATGTACTAGCCGTTACCCGCGACTCCGTCGCAAATTCGGTTATCGCTATCCGCGGGAACTGTGCAATTTTCCGGATAAAAACTATCCTATGCCCTTCCCCGGGATTCAAACTATCTGTATACTGACCAAATTTAATCTAAATCTGTTCAGCGGTTTAGACATGTTGAGGTAACAAACAAACAGACCTACAAACTTTTGCATTTATATAAGTGGGATTAATTTTTAACCGACGAAAAAAAACGGAGGAGGTTCTCAAGTCGACGCGTATATTTTTGTTCAATGTATGACCACGCATAACTTTTTACAGAGTAGTCCGATTTTGATAATTATTATTTAAATGGAAAGGGTATACCTCGAAGTTGGTCCCATATAAATTTGAAAAAAAAAAAACTCCAACCCTAAGGGTAGGAAAACAAGGGATGATTGATTGGTTCACTCAGTGATTGTAATGTATGACGACCATGCAACTTTTTACAGAGTAGACCGATTTTAATATTTCTTTTTTTATTGGATAGGGTATGTATACTATTGTATACCTCGAAGTTGGTCCCATATAAAAATAAATACTTTTTAACAAAAAATTAAACTGAAAAGCATAAAATAATAAACCTTTTTTGTATTTAACCTTAATCTACTTACCAATTTGAAGTCGGTGCCTCAGCACTAACCAGCTGGAGTGGACCTATAGTCGTCTACCTGACGGGCTTCTATCACTCCTTCTAGCTTGTGCTGAGGCACTAACTTCAAACTGGTTAAGTTGGTTGGTGTTTGGTTGGTGGTTGGTGGATTAAGGTTAAATAAAAAAGGTTTATTATTTTATGCTTTTCAGTTTTTTCGGTGGTAAAATTTTTCGTTAACAAGTTTTTTTACAAAAACATGTCCGTATTTACTACATAAAAAGTGTCATCAGCATTGGTCATTTCATTAGTCATACTGAAATAACTGGAAAACTGTCAACGTGCTACACATCAGTAAGGAGGTCAAGGGGAAACCATCATCATCATTAAAACTTTATTATTATTCAAATGAAGTGAAGAAGCTACTGAAATATTTTTTCTCATAGCTTTTTCTAGTCATGTATAGTTTATTGAATATCAATATGGCAGTTCAAAGGTCAAAAGCAAAATGAAAAAAAAAAAAGACTATAGGAAAAAACAATTACTTAGTAGAATAGTAGTAGAGTCAACTTATAAATTATAGAATGCTTGCTTGCTTGTTTCCTTTTGTTACGAGGAATATTGTTTCGGACCATTATTACATTCAGGTAGCAATCTTCCTAAGTGACTTAAACAAATACAGGGCTACTACTACTTAATTTACTTTCTCTTAAATATAGTCAAAGTTTAAGTAAAATGGCTTTAAAGGATTTAAGTTCAAGTAATGTTATTCTTGTTGTTGTCACCAGTGGGTGGAACAATATATTTGACCATTCTCCTTGGCTCACTTATGAATGTGTAGGATGCTTATGAGTTTGAAAGTGTTGCTTTGTGTGGGCAGACACCATTTGAGTTGTATTTGAAGACAAAACTTTTGAGCATTTGTTTCTAGGTTGGCAGAGAGAATCTGAGAAGAGAATCCAAAACGGCAATATAGAATCCTGTTTTTAGGACTACACATTGCTATCAAATATTGGCCGTTACTATAGGTACCTTAAATTAGCATGCTGGGTTGTTATAAAGACTTTAAATCTTCTTTTATAAGAACCTTTTCCTGACAATAGCAAACACAACAAAAAAAGAATTAGCTAAATTGGTCCAGCCATTCACGCATGATGCCGTGACCAAGGAATATAGGGATTAATTTTTATATATTATAAGAAATGTCCTTGAAATTACGAGGTTAGCGAAATATAATTGCGGATTGTATTTGTTTAGAAAATAGGATTACCTGTCATTCAGAACAGTTAAGTTATTAAGAAATAATTCAGATATCTATTCACAGGTGCACCCATTTAAATATTGATTTTATACTTATGTGCAAGCACAGATATGTACAACAATCGCAAATTACTACAATAATATAAGCACAATTGAAAGTTCAGAATTTCAATCACAATTTCTAAACCATCTTGTTGATTAATTGTTATAGTTTTTTAATATTTTTCACATTGTGGAGATAATTATTTAATGAGAATTATATTATTTAATTTGACAAGCTGAGATATATTTAAAAATGTTAATGGTACCAAACAAATGTATTCGCACATGCGCTCATTATGAAAACAATGGGAGTGTTTTTATTGTTGCGATTCCGCTAATGCTGAGAACACATTATTATAAAATATGCATTATTTCATGCTAATGGTTGCAGCTAAGCTAACTTCCTGTAATTTTGTGAGTTATAAAAGTGTGTTAGTAAATATAATGTGATTAATATTTCCTGAATGGAATATTTCGTGACATTACCTCTTGTCTCTTGTAAGTCTTTGTTTAGTCTCTCATTGGTCATTTTCAGGTTCGTAATTTGGTCCAGGAGGTATGTTAGCAGTCTACTGCCAACTTGGCTGCCAGATAGTCCTGAACTAGCCTCGGATATGGAGTCCACATCGCCATTGGCAGGTCTAGCTATATCAGGCAGCCCTTGCACGCACGGGTCACTGTATCTCCTCGCACACTCATCCTTCTCATTGGTATTCATATCACTGTTGGAGTTCGTGTCGGCGACTGACGTAACTATCGGCGGTAGGCTCGCGAAGTCTTGGCTATCGGAGCAATTCTTTGGTTGAAAATAGTTAGCATTTGGGGTGCTGTTAGGTGTGCTGCAGTCTTCTTGTTTGTCGGTGCGGCGCCGCGGCCGCGGCCTTTGGACTTGTACGCTTTTGTTCACGCTCTGTACGTATCGGTACTCCGGAGGATAAAGTGGTGGCATGACAGGGCTGCAGTACGTAGGCGGAGTAGGTAACGACATTGGCTCCGCGTAACCGTACATGTTAAACCTACACGGGTCGTAGCCGGGAGCGAACTGAGCGCTCGTCCAATTCATATTTGGAGTAAACGAATCAAACGTATCCATGCTAGGAGTAGACTCCTGGATGTGGCACATCGTCTTGTCTAACCATTTGGATAGATATGAACCCTTACTTCCTCTAGATTTTTTCCGCTTTCCCAGGGGACTGTTCCTAGCATTACCGTTCACTTGCTTTGGCGTAGAAGCCATTTGATCGTTACACAAAAACACACGGTTCCTAAGCAACAGGCACTTATAACTGTTTAATTACCATCTCATTGTCAGACTGCACCATATAACCTGATTATGAATTCACGACCGAGAAAAACAAATAATAAATAATTCATCGACCGACCGAACACTCAGCAAGAACGACTGTAAACTGTATGTATGTAATACTATGTATGTATTCCTTCCTCTATTCAATTTCGATTGACCAACCAAAGACATGACGTTATGGCCTGCTGTCAAATCTGACAAACGACTGCTTAGGGTGCCCCCACATGCAGTCGCTAGTCGCTCGTTTGCAGCGATAAATCTAGTCACGTGACCCCATTTTGAAGGTGATTTTGAATTTCCCGCGACTCAAAAAAGTAGCGTCAAGTTGCCGCGTCGAGCAGCAGCGACAAGATAGCTTCTTGCAGGAATGGTCTTGGTCTTGGAAGCTGATTTCTTAATCTGACCTGGCCCAATACCACGAAGTGCAAAACTCGAACTTCGTATGTTGCCGTCCCGCTGACGCTTATATCATTCAATACGCGAGTGAAAGAGATGTTGCGATACGAACTTCGATTTGCGAGTTTCAGATCTATTGTCAAGAAGATATTTATATCAAAGGCGTATTATAAAGTTAATGATTAAATCATGGACAGGGATATTTGAAACATAATAATATTGTAAATATGTTTAAAAAATATATATACCTCGTTGAGTTTCTTGCCGGATTCTTCTCAACAGAGGTTTTTCCGAACCGGTGGTAATTTTTTTTTGACATTCATAAGTGCTTGTTAAAGCCTAAATTGAATAAAGATATTTTGACTTTGACTGAACGTTTGTAATAAACTAATGAAAAAAACGCTTGGCGATTGAAACTATTTCACATAGGTAACAACCTTTCCAAATTAACATCAGAGTTAACAGGTAAACGTTGTAGACAAGTCAAGATTTCATTGTTCCGACTATACTGAACTAAGTATTGCCATATAAATAAGAACAACAGCGCCCTCTTGACAATAGTCATATATTTTTGGTTTACCTTTAGTAGCAGTCGTGGCAGTCGTATAAATAAAAGAAATTGGAGTGAATGAAAAAAAAAATAACACTGTTTTTGCCGAAATTGAAGATTTTTTTTTCCAGCGATAAAGTTCAACATTTTCAGCTTTATCGCTAAAATCATTATCGCTGTCACGTGACCAGATTTGACGTTGGAAACGAGCGTCGAGCGACTGCATGTGGGGGCATCTTTGCGCTACCTCTTTACTAACTACTCAAATAATTATGTTTACTTACGTTTGAGTAGTAAGTTCGGGCAAACATTGTATAATAACGTTAACCAAAAATATAGTCAATAACAATTTACTGCAAGTTAATTAATGTAAAATTATGACTTTCTTACTGTAATTTTACTACGGAATGCGAAATTACTAGCAAGCGCGTATTTAGCCAACAAAATAGAAAAACGTTTCATTAAATGTTGCCAAACGAAACAAAACGATTTTATTGTTCTTATTCTTTTTTATTAGCCGGGCCCGGCTACCCGGCCGGGTTAGAATGACAATATGTCAATTTTGACAGTCTCAAAAATGATACCAGATTAGTTTCGTAAAAAATGCGTGGACAGCTTTCGCTGGCCAGTCTAGTCTAGTATAATGTTCATTAAAAAACTACAGAAATTACTACAGCAGCAGGGTTACTACGAAATTAGAAAAATCGAAGTTCGTGTCGCACCTTCCCTCTCACTCTCGTATTTAAATAATATAACTCATATAAGCGTCGGCGGGATGGTACTACGATACGAACTTCGAATTTCGTAGTAGCCCTGCAGTTGCTTCAATAAGAATGAAGGTTTTTCGACAGGCGAAATATCGATAGATGGCGTTAGTATCGTGAGGTCCGTTTGACATTTCTGTCACGCTTGTGAGGAATAAATATCTAAATAGGCCAATCGCAAGCAAGACTGAAACGTCAAACCGACCTCACGATACTAACGCCATCTAGCGATAGGTGCTGCCATCTGTACGGCTACTTTTAGCTCTACACACGGCTACTATTCTAACTAGATGGCGCTTGACTAAACCATAGCAACGCTAGCTCATTACAGTCTGTTCAATATAGGAATGGACAGAAGGAAAATAGGTTCTTTATAATGCACGCTTTAGAAAGTCATTTCATAAATTGCATTTTTTTAGTATACGGTCTAAATTTAATTCTGGTTAAAATATCGAAGACGTCAATATTCATTGACTAGGTAACTGTTGCCCGCGAATCCGTTTTTTGCTATCCCGCGGGAACTGCAATTTTCCGGGATAAAAACTATTTCTATGTCCTTCCCCGGGACTTGTACTATCTGTAATCTGTATACCAAATTTCACCTAAATCGGTTCATCGGTTAAGACGTGAAGTGTTAGTTAACAAACAAACATACAGACTTACAATCTTTCGCAATTATTTATAGCTATTAATCGCCAGTTTGGATCAAAATGTGATGACCTTTAATCATACGAATAGTTAACTTTTCACAACTAAAGCACTGCACCAAATTTGATGAAATTTGGAATTGAAAAAAGCTTGCGCTTTATAGCAGAAACTACGAGTAGAATATTTTTAAACGGGCAATGAGAGCGGATAAGTCCAAGAAAGACAGTTATTATGTATAAATATAAATCGAATTAATAACTATTAAACTTTAGTTATTTAATTAATTATTGTGTACCCGAATAGGTTTCCAGTGACAGCTTAGCCTAGTGTGAACCAACGGAAACCACTTGTAATTTTTGCTTATAAACATTTTGATTGATTTTTGATTATGTAGAAAATTACGTATAATATTGCGTTATTTTGTAAGTTCATTACGTATTAATCTACTTACAAAGTAAACAAAATTATGACTTCATCTTATTACTTCTTTTATTTATTATCATCCTCTCCTCTTCTTCTGTGACCATCTAGAGTCAAATTTTATCCTGAATGGACTATAACAGAAATTAAATACGCTAATGCTAACCAGCGTAAGTAACTCATATATTCGCAACCTTACCTAAGATTGTAGATATTGTACATCTATAATTACTGAATTAGACACACACATACTAACTGAAACACTGTTCGCGCACTAAAACCATTTTAGGCCGTATACAGTGCAGGGGTGCTCTCTAGCACAAAAAAGAACTGTCTTGTCAGTCTAGTCAGTCTTGTCGTAATACTCATGACACATGTTTTATCCGCTCACGTCTTGTTATTAACCCATCGCCTAAATAAGACTGAAGATTCGTCGCACCCGCATCGCAAGACCCCCGCGCTCATCATCATCGGCCGGAGCCCTAACCAGGTGCTTCTGCACTGCTAGAAATTCCATTTGGCACAAGCGGGCTCTCGGTCTTCCGCCACCCCTTAAAATTGGCTATTTACACGCCATACCAAACACCTCCGAAAAACGTCTCAAGCTATCAGTAAAAGTTAAAGGCCTTTAGTAACAATTGAAACAACAATTAAAGACAGTAAATTTAATATCTAAATACTCAAGTATTTTATAAAATAATTTGATTTTCTTTAAAATTGATTCAATATAAATATAATTCCAAAATGTGACAACTCACTTCCTGCATTTTTAAAAAGAGGGCCGCTTTTACAAGTTAATAACATTAGAGGTCCAGAAAAGCCTATGAGGCCAAATAGGTAGGTATTATTAGTAAATACTTAAGAGTTGTGAATTCTAGCTTCACAGCCCAGAAAAACAATTGACAAAATTTCATTTTTTTAACCCCTGTAAATTACTACAGGAATAAAAAGTTTCCTCCTGAACATGGGAAAATATTTATTATAATTTATTTCTCCATATTTAAAAAATTAAAAAAAAAACATTTTTTCTTTTTGGACTCTAAATTAATAAGCAGATCTAAATTTTAATTTGACAGAGACATAATTTTGAAATCTACGTCAGATTTACGTGATCTTTTTTTTTAAAGACTAGTAAGAAAGGTATCTATTGTGTGGTAGTTTTGGAGTTATGCCTTTTAGAAAGCTTGTATAAATTAATTAATAATCGTAGCGAAATTTTAAAATGTCAGCGCGTCTTTCATAATCATCAGAATCAAATACGTCATTACTCTTAGAAATATGAAATCTTGTCAATTGTTGAAGACACGGTGTATGGTATGGCACAAGTGCTAACAATGATTTGAAAGTTTACAATGAATTTACAATAATATCTATATACATACATGCAACAAATATATCTATCATTCTAACACAATAAAATAAGTCATCCGAATGGAAATTGGCATTTTTTAATCAATTCTCAAAAGTGTCTACAGTACTTCCTTAATTACAATTAGCATTGTCATACGAACTGAAACGGGGTCGAGCGCGTAACCATTTGCTGCAGTTGCTGCTCTAGCACAAAGAACGCTGTCTTTAGTTATCATAGGTACACTATGGCGTTTTTGGCGCTAAAGCAGCGAACTCGCCATGCGCTCGCAGCAGCTACATCGTTGCGCGCTTGCGGCGAAATCGTTACTTATACGCTCGCAGCACCTCGCTTGCCTCGCTTTCAACTCTCCCGCGAATTGCTAGTGTGATAAAGCCCTTATTGACGATTTACGCCAATTTGTCTTTTTTTATTTGACTGGATGGCAAACGAGCAAGTGGGTGACCTGCTGGTAAGAAATTACCACCGCCCTTAGACACCTGCAACACCAGGGGGATTGCAGATGCGTTGCCAACCTAGAGGCCTAAGATGGGATACCTCAAATGCCAGTAATTTCACCGGCTGTCTTACTCTCCACGCCGAAACACAACAATGCAAGCACTGCTATTCACGGCAGGATTAGCGAGCAAGATGGTGGTAGCAATCCGGGCGGACCTTGCACAAGGTCCTACCACCTGCTGGTCTTTAGAGGTTGATTTATAGTAATAATAATAACGATTAATAGTTACAACTACAAATCAAAAGCATTTTTTTAGATCTTATTCTTAACTATGTCACTAAACATTTTACGTCCGACAATAAGGTACCTTTTCAAATACGTTAATCATTTAGTGTGTTGAGACAAAATTATAGGTTTTGGTAAGAGTTTTAATACTACAGTGTTCTTAATTTAAGACTATTAAAATTAGTCGTAAGTTATTAGTCGTTTTCAAATGATATCACTTCATAATCACTAAACATTTTACCACCGACGATAAGGTACCTTTTAGAAAATATATAGTGATTGTACCAACTTTTTACTAAACTTTACCTTGAATTTTGAGACTGAAAAAACTAGTTTTTTAAGATTTGTTGAGTTAATTTGATCTCATTTGGCTATGTTTAGCGTACTAAATATAAAAGTTTGTTGATTTTGACTGTTTAATTACATTTGTAAACAACAAAGTTATTTTTGTTAAAGTATTTTTTTTATATAATAAACAACGTTAATTCAAAACGGAGTAGTTCTTATTTAGTGTCCAATTACGCATAATATTTTTTCCTTCGATAAAATCCAATGGAAATATACTTTCATTTAGATCAGGCTAACTTAAACAACATCAATTTTTTATTTTACTTTATGCACTATGCAAGTTTCTATAGGAAATCACGTTGTCCAATCACAATATTGTCATTGAAACCTGAAACATACAAGTACTGCACGTTAGTTGTTATTTTGTTAAACCTGAAAATTGGCAGTATGTTTTATTAGCTATTATTAGCTCCTCACCACAAATACGCTCATAATGCTTTTGTGGCTTTTGAGCTTACATACATTTTTAAAATTAAAACTTAAAGTATATTTAAATAAGTTCCATAGTATTTTTTTTATAAATTGTATTAAAATTAAACAGATATTTTAGCCTTCTGGCTTGCTTATGCGTTATAATTATTTTGTTATAGTTTTTACTCAATACCAAAAACATGGTAACACTAAATACGGTATATCAACTTTCGTAAATTGTTGTCAATTTATCGGGAAAAAATATATTATGTGTATTTTCATAAAAATAGATACGAAAAGTTGCCCTTTAGCTAATGGCTTGATAATGCTTTGAAAAACTTGAATGAAAAAATAAGAATCTACAAACACGTTCTCACCACAAAAACTTAAAATATCTACGTATTAGTTGGACAAATGATAGATCTCTATTAAACGAGTACGCATAAGCAAATGTTCTAACGATAGCTAAGTTTTTGTGGTAACACGACAAGTGTTTAAATAAAAAAAAACAATGATAAGTAATATAATTTTGGACATTTTTTTCAACAGAATTTGTCAAACTCCCCTAACTACCTCTCAACTGATTTACGTCAACTATAAAATATAAAAAACTAAAACAATCCCACCTTAAAGCCTATATTTATCTTAATTATAATAATCTTAAAAAATAACCAACGAGATTTGATGAAAATGTTACATTGCATTTTGTCGATGTTTCTCAGAATGTACGTAAACGACAGATTGTACTTTATTATTGGGCGCAATCAATACAGGTCTAGAATGGCCCAACATACTTATATGTAATACTATATGGTAGCTTGTGTTAGAAAAAATAAATAAATTCATTATTCGAGCCTACACAGAAGTTTTAGACGATATACTCGCGAGCAAAAATAACGGGTCACTTCGAATGGAGAAATGCTACCTATATTGCTTATCGTTGATAGCAATTGAAAACCGATTATAAAATAAAATCGTGTTGATACCAAGTCATTTAATAGTCCGAGAAAATACAGTTCTTACTTTCTAAGTGAGTATATAATTTTGATCATACAATTTAAGTTTTATCACCTTAAGACGTGATTACTATGCCAAACTTTTTTTTAACTCAATTTGTCAAAATTTTAAAAAGCTCATACATACCTCGTCTTCATTTAAGGATTGTTTTACTCAAAAAGAAAAAAAAACAGATAAGTGTATCCAAGGGGACAATTGCAATCGTAAGGCATAGTAAACATCTTTATTTATTTTATATATTTCCAAATGATATTGTAAAAACAGGAAAATAATAATTTTGAAAAATGAATGAGAATATAATGATTCTAAAACAATACGCCAATTTTCTTCGTGTTAACTAAATATGTATGTTAAATTTGGATGGAGTTCATATCATTCCGAAATTTGAAATTTATTAATCGATCACATTATTTATCATTTACATGATAAAAATCCAAGGTTTCAGCGCAACTTCTACACCACGCGCCTAATAAATCTGCCTAAAAGTTCATTACTTAATACTCAGTTTTGACGTATTTTTGAGATATTTTTTTTATGCAACGTCTTAACGTTACTCCCGGATTGTGTTCGAATAGCTTAACGGTATAGTGCCTATTCAATTATTGGAATTATACCTTTATAGTTTTTGTGGTACTAGTCAGGGCAATAAACTTTTAGGCAAAGTTAGGCGGCGGAAGGTATATTAGATTCGCCATCTGGACTATTATTTGCACAATTTTAAAGTATATCTTGAATTATTATGAAATATAATATATCTTTTTCGGGCACTCGTTATAATTAAACTAAAAACTACTTTTCAACGATGCTACATTATATACGTACGTCTTATTTATTTGTTTAATCCTACAAATCATTATTCCGGTAAGTAAGTCACTTTATTGCGTCGTCGGCCAGGACTCCACTTTTAACCCCCACGAAATTCACATTTCATTTCGACGATATACAAAACAACTGTACTTGTTCTCTTTGTAAAAATATATAATCTGGTTGGTAACACGTTAAAATTACGTGGAATCCTTTTGGCATTTTATTGTTTCTACCCTTTCCGACCCTGCATTTCGCTAGAGTGATTTCTACAAAAATTCGAGGCCTGAAAATTAAATGTCTGACATCTCACATGTCAGGAATGCGCTTGTAAAAATATATTTCGGCCGGCAGTGATCATATTTTTAATATAATAGCGTCATATTTGATATCGAAATCTGTATAAATACATGCCTACAATTTAAGAGAAACCACTTTTGAAAAGCATTGTAGGTTTAGCACAGCTTGACGTCATCGAATGCGGTGAGCAGATCGTTTGAGCCTTGTATCATTTCCGATTCGGGCCAGAAGTCCGTCGAAGTGATTGGCATGCTCGTATCCATCATCGTGTCGGCCTGTTGATGCGGGAAGCTGGGACTTAGGAGTTTGTTGGTCAGATACGGGTCGCTGCCATGTATGACTCCCATAGGGGACAAGAGTCTACTACCAGGGCTATACATCTGTGGGTATCTCCCTACTGGTGACATGGATTGGGGTGTAGAGTACGGGCTGAGAACGCGCTCCCTGTAAGCCGGGCTCATGGCCGGACTGTAACACGTATTGGGACTCGATGGTAAAGAGTACATGGGGCTCCCGACATTTAGACTCAACGGAGACATTGGATTACTGACGCTACTACGTATCGGTATGATATTTCCGCTCGGGATTAGGTTAGAGTTCGGAATCGGTTTGTTTCTCGACTGCATCAGGTTTATTACGGGTACCGGGATAGTTTGAGCATGAGGTAGGTCTTGGTTCCGGAGCATCTTGTACTGGTTGACCATTGGTTTCATCTGCTGCATCGCTGCCTGCTGGAGATCCTGTAATGCATAAGAAGGTAGATTAGCTTTCAAATATTCCAAGTTAGCGCGTAAAAATTACTGGTAAAGTATAAAATTCAAAATAGTTAACCTTCAATACCTAGCCAAATATGTTGTTATTAGAACTACAAGAAGAGTAACAAAGGTGCATGTTATTGATAGACAAAGAAAGAAGGCGGGCAGTATCGGCTTTAACCTTGGTTCTGAAAATATTCACTCACTGTAAGAGTTACTGTTATTAGCATAATTCGACATAACACAACGAGCGCAAGTCACAGTAAGAACAATCGATTGTATCTATCAGCAAGTTAATTATCACAAAGACGTAAGCTATCACAATAGTTGTTTTAACAAAAAGCGTTTTATTAGTGCGTTTTAGTTACCTATATACGATGGTTGCTTGGTATTTAACCATTGACACAGATTCTGATGTCCACATTCGTTACAAATGTGTTTGTTTCTATTAAACTAACTACGCGACCCAATAGAGCATACTTAGAACACGATTGGACGTAGGTAGCTGTCCGCTAAGAACAGTCTAGATTTTATCATTATAATAGTCAGTCAACCTCTTCAATTCTAGGCTTTTTTTATCTTCTAAGCCCCGAGCGGCCAAGCAATCTTAGGCCTGTTATTTAGGAAAATGTAATCCAATTTTATGAAGTTGATGAGAAATACGAGAACAATTCTATTAGGTATAAAGACGCCATTAAAACGGTGCTAATTTATATTTTAAGTCTACAGTCAGTCTATTATAGCTTTGTTTCTGCTGTACATATCCTACATTTTCCAATAAGTCTTGTTATTTCATTCTACATCCTAATATATTTAATGCTTCTTTCTAAAAGCGTAATAAAATTAGCGGTATTCTCTAATCTACATTACGAAATATCAGTATTAGTATTAAATAATCATAATAAATAGATCTATGCCACTAGCAATCAAATTTTATGTTGGCGTACGTTTGAATCTTCAAATAATATAACCATCAGCTTTACGACGCGTTGTGAATTTAAGTCATTTTATAGTATGAGAAGGAAAAAGGATAGACTAATATATAGCTTAATTGCAATCATTTTTATATCTACATTACGGCAAATTATCCATTGAGCCTTCAAGGTTACAGAGGGTAGCAACAAATCCCCATTTAATCAAAGACTAGCAAACAGTAGGTACCTACCATACAAGCCCAATAAACTGATTTAGCAGCATATAGCATACTATGTAGGTAAGGCAGTAATGGCTTTAAGCACCCGCAGCGTAGTAACTGCCGCTTTCTGCTGGGCTTATTTCTATCACTCCCTTGGGATTCGACTGCGTACTACGGATTGCGGAATCCCTTATCGGCTGGTCGAGCCATTCTCTTAATTTAAAAGATTCCGATGAAAGAGATACGCAAGCCTATAGTTAATCAGTTTAATTACTTCACAACTTTCGTCATCGCAATGGCGTAACTTTTCTCATAGTGCGAAGTACTGTATCACTAAGGGGGCTCATTTGAACATCTACATCGTAATAATAGATAACTATTAAGTTATCAACCAATAACTTTCGAGTTAGCTATATTAAGTAGGTACGTATATGCTATCTCGGCTCTCGGCAAAACAAACTGAAACGATGTTAAGTGTTGCGTAGTAAATATGTGGTTGTAAAAGAGCACTGTCGGCATAAAAAAGGGCCGAAAGCCAGCCAGAATTTCAGGCGTCAATGCCCTTTTTACTACAATGCTATCTGCAGGGCCCACAACGCTCCCCGGGGCAGCTGAAAGGATTGTTTCTTTTAACAACTACCCTCAAAATTACAAACCAACAAATCAAAAAAGTTTATTGGGCCGTAAATAAACCTGGCGAGTCTGGGGAACGTGAACATTTTAATTTGATGTTGTCAGAAATTTTATATTGCTTATTAAGTGACTTCGTAGATAATATTAAAAATATTAACGGAAGATTCCAGATAACTTAGTATGACTTTACTAGCAGCTGGTGTCCGACTGATGAAAAAACTTTTCGATCCGATTACTCTGGGAATGGACGTAGGGCAAGCAAGCCTAACTGACTGGGTAAAAAACAATTTTCATTTGTTCTGTAGCCTTTATTATCACATGTTACGTTGGTATGAGAAGGCTCCCTCAGAGCCGTAATAGTGTCTTGCATTTGATATAAATTTATGAATTCACCCCTTTAGCAAAAACATAATTGCTAGGCAGTATTTTGTACCCTTACCGTAAAATGTAATGTTCCAGTCGTATAAAGTTCATATATGTGAGGGAGATTTCTGCTTTACATTATGTCGGTACCTGTGAACTTCAAGCTAAACTACCTAGCCATATCTGGATTATTTTATATTGATTCAATGACCGTGTGTCAGACATAATGCATTTTTACCCCGTTTATTTCATAAAAGCTTGTTAAGATTTTAACATTTAACGTACTTTATCATTTTTTGTCTTTTTCTGTCCGATTAACGTCTGCTTTTAGCAGAGAAAGAGTAAATTAATTTTAGTTACAGCTGATTTGTTACTTTTTATGAATAAAGAGAATTAATAAATTGTAGTTACCTAGTACCTAATAGGTCAAGAATTTCAAATTATACCACAGTCTCCGACGTTTTTTTTGTTTGCGATAAAAACGAGATTTATATTTAAAATTGTTAAGAAAGAAATGTGGGAAAGCTTTTTAATATTGTACTTGGGTACCTAATGTCTTAGCCATCCATGGGGTGGATAAACTTTTAAATCAGGAAATTATATCAGTTCAACTTGATTAAAAAAAGCTGTTAGGTATTATATATTATTCGTTTTCCTTTGTACCTACCTAGTTCATTTTTTTAACTGGTAGTGAATATTTCAGAACATTTAGTTAAAGCCGATGCTGAATGAAGGATTGAAGGATGGGGAGGGTAATAAAATCAACTTGCACCTTTTTAAGTATTACTCTTCATTTATTTTTCATTATATATGGCATTTCTGTCAATTACTCTGGGCATATATTTTATTTATTAAATCGAGAAAAATATAATATTCCTCTAACACATCGTCCAGTTTGACCATAGAGTTATTTTATAACAACGATGATAGATTTGTTCAAAATGTCTACACATATATGTTTTCTTAAAATTTGTTAAGTCGATGAAAATGCCAAGCGCTACATTTCGAGTATTCTCTATCTCCTAGGCTGGTGCTGACTGTCATACAATCATCTCAAATTAATTGAAACTTGTATGACATTCAACAGTGGTAAAACAATATCTAAAGATGCCAAAGATTCATGAAACCAAAATACACATTATTCGCAAAAATACTATGTATATACCCAAAAAATTACACTAATGTTTGTACATTATATCCTTAACCCAAAATGACATAGATATCCAAACAAGTATGTGTAATGTGTCCTAAATTGTACTTTGTATCATTTGGCAGTGGGAACAGTAATCATCATACAATCGGCTAAATGTTCGAAAACTGCCTAAAACTACTAGAGCTATTATAGACATTGAAAATAAAAAAAAACGCTAAACGAAACAACCATATCGCTAAAAAAGACGATCGATTCGATTGAATTCAAACGATTCGGTCGAAATACCTCGTTGTAAAAAAACATTATCTATAATTAGATAACGATAACTTATTTAACTAACAGTAATAAATAAATAGCTTAACTTGCGAAAGTTATAAATCTACAATTAGTATTGACTCGGTTCGTAATACGAACATAAGACTGTGCGGCAGACAGCGCCCAACCACGGTAACTAAACTAGGAACTAGGAACGAATCAACACTTCATCACGTAACCACCAAGATATGCGCACGTTAACTTAACCACTAAGACTAAAACGAACCATTGCTTTAAAACTTACACCATTATATACATATCAACTAAAACTGAGTCTCTTTAACGCCCTCGGGCCAAAGCACAATATTGCAAGTCTGTGGAAGATTACTAGACTAACCCGCCGAATGCTTACGACACTGTTCGCCCGGCGCTTGGGACGTCTAACGTGCCATCGCAAACTTTAATCTGACCGGAGGTGCACTTTGTGCCACAATTCAATGCCCAGTTAGGCTTATAAGATTGGATATTGTACCGTGATTGATTAAGATTTCTATCAAATTTTAAAGTGGTAAATGAAATATAAAAATTTCGTATTTGACCAGAGCCTCATGGCGTGGCAAAAGACCAGGGCATCTCGCAACTATCGACTGAACACTGGACGAGCTTTATCACAGTTCATTGTTTGTCGTGGAACAAGGCTCAGGCCTTGATTTTTGGTCGGGGCCGGCACTGCACCATGCAGATGTAGCCTGCGTCGACGTCGCAGCCGCTCACCAGGAGGTTCATGAGGACACTGGACGACGGCGCCGTGCCTGCCGGCCGCGCGGCTACTGGCGATGGACTACGCTTCACGCGCTTCGCCTTCGGTTCCTCCTCTTGCTTCATCACTCTCTTCACTCCCGTTTCCCATGATGGAACGCTTCTGCTTGGTATAAGACCTAAAACAATAGTTATAGTCAAAACACATAGGAGCATAGCTATCTTCGCAATAAAAAATATTCGATGTATTTCAGCTACCTTGATCCGAGTATATGCTTGTAATGAGATCTTGTGGCGGCGGACCAGTGGGGGGCGCCGCTAGTAAACGCTGGAGCGCCGGTGCCGGTGAAGCATTCTGTGCTTCCGATGGCTGCGGTCTGGCCATGCTAACATTGTCGGGCAATGCTCCCCACATAACCGCCGGTTCAAGTACTGGCAACTCGTCAGCGATCGGGATAAAAGGTGAGTGGCCATCGTCGATACTGTTATCTGACCTTCCACTGTCTAAAGGATCCAATGATAACTCTGTCAACAATGATGATTGTTCGCAAGATGAATCACTTTCCTGAAACAAATAGCGCATTAGTAAACTTTCTACAAGAATGTCGTAATTAATTGAGAAGTAAATAAGTATTGAGAACTTACGTGTGGTTCAGGCGAAGACAGTAAAAGGGAATCGGCTGTCAATGAGTCGACGGGAGAATTTGCCAGGTCGTCGCCTAATAGACTGCAGTAGTTGTCGCTCAATATGAAATCATCGAACATGTCGAATGGACTGTTCTCAAGTGGGATACATGTGTCACCGGCCGTGGGTGCCAGATGAGTGAGATCCTCTTCGTTGGGCTCGTCTTTAAGCACTGAAAACACATTCAGATGTTATAAGGAACCATAAGTATGTAAGTACCACAAAAAGGACATCACAAAAGCTTACAACGTCTACCTAAGCTGTGGAAGTTCCAACGCCACTCACTTGTTAGTCCCTCGTCGTCTTGGGAGAACATGAGATAGCCTTTGTTCATGTCTTTCTTTCTCGGTGCAAATATTTGGTTTGTAGAAGGTACTACAGAGACTATAGCGCCGTTGGCTGCTGCTTCGAATGGAGCAGTGATCGGCACGGGCACGGGCACTGGCACGGACACAGGCGCAGGTGTCACCTTGGGTTTCAGGTCCGCATGCTGCAGCTGGTGTGTGGAGAACACCTCATCTTTGAACTCGATACCGCTGTCAACAAAACAAAACAATGCAAAATAACTGCCCTGAGGGCAGACATTGTCTATCTAGAACATACGTGGATGTGTGGGAGTTATACGAGAGCAATACCAACGATAATACACGTTACACGGCTATTAGACAACGTAAACCCAAACATTTCAATGTTAATTGTTTTTGCATATGTGGAGAAGTTGCTAGGAAGTGTGAAGAGGATGCGTATATGTACCTATAAAAATAGTACTTATAGTCAAATGGTGCAGCGATATAGAGATGCGCCATTATGGCAAATCATTTAACAATGCTCAAGGTTGAAGTACGGACGAGTTCTATGCGAAGTGTATAAATAAACGATGCAAATGGTGACTATTAAACTTCAAATGCTTCTTCTAAACCTTAAAAGAAATTAAAACAATTTAGTAATTTGTAGAAATGAATAAAGTTTCTAATTAGAAATACTATACTTAAAGTCAGTAAAGTCTTCAGTCAACTCCACAAGATGATACCACTACGCATGTTCATTATTTAAGTTTACCTAAATGAGTGCATGAAATTAGTCAATATCGTAAAGTTAAACAAAGTATTATTAGATGAATTACAACTGTTATCTCTTTTTCCACTCAGGACAGCTGATAATAAAGTACACATCTATATTATACTTACAATATAATCTTCGATTATTATATTTCAGTTTAACGGTAGAAGCCTTAAATGGAATGTAAGACTTGATTAATTTCAAAGTCAAAGGCTTAAAGTTATTAAGAGTTTAATTTGCTTAAAGAGTATTAAAGGCAATTTAACTTTTTGAATAACTCAAGACAGGAAGCGAGACGCGTGCGCACTGCACGAGATCCGGCGCTTGTATGAATGTAGTAAATCATTACTGTACCTGATAAAACATGATAATGACTGATAATATTGCAAAGCATTAATTAATAAATGGCAGATCAGCAGCGCAGATGACCCGCGGATGGTCCATAAACGTTTGCGTCAATAAGCACAACTAGAACTGATAGCCGATATAAATACGCTAATGTCGTAACTATAAATAAGATAAAATGTTGTTGACAAGCATCTAAGGTTTAGTTTTGACCTGAGTGATATCCTCTGCAATATGGAAAACTACTTTGAACTATCGACGGGCAATATAATGTTCACAACTTCAATTGATATACAAAAAAGCCGCCGCAATCCGCAGGTTAACTAACAAAACGTCTGAATCAAAAAATCTTGGTGATTTTCAAATTATAAGTCTCTCACGTAATAAAGCGCCCACGATTCATCTATAATGTTTATTTACACTGGTTTAAATTTCTGTTACAACCAACTTAATTAGTCCTAACGTAACATTATAACAATTCCCAAAATCGTTGATTCATCGCAGGCTAGACGGCAGGCCGTAAAAGGGAGTGTTTTATTTATTTTGGTCACTGCATTTACGTGCTACTTTCGAACGTGATTTGTTTGAGCAAGACGGCTTGATTGGTGAAAAATCGGGGAGAGTGAGATAAGGGTACGGTAGTAAGTTCGGCCTTGGAAACGACCTTGCAGCAGCCACCCTCGGCGCGAGGCTCCCTCGCTCTCCACGAGCGGCCATTCACCAAGAGTGTAGTGAAAGTGTATGCGCGCGCAGCACCAACACGCGTGGGCCTCGTATCGATTGCCAGTTTAAGAAATTCCAATCCAACGTTCCATCTCGACTGGCCTACCCCAAATGCTACTGCATAATAAAAATAGACCGAAGAATGTAATTTGGCAATGATGCGGCGTTAAACAAAAGTAAAGACGGAGTAAAATTTAAGAATGTTTGGCTTTCGCGATGATTGCGAATATAGAAAAGATTCGGATGTGAAAGCACTAGGGCAGCTGTTTGGCGTTGACCTTGGCCGTGATCCGGTTGTAATGTTCAATTCAGGGGGCAACGTAATTCAAAAGTTACATCTGCCAAATCGAGGACGTGACATCAGCCGTCTCGAGTCTAACTAAATCAGCGTTACTGTAAAACCAAATTAGTTCAATTGGAGACGTTAACTAGCGACCGCTTAATCATTTTGCAGAGCTACGGTTAGATATACCTATGTTTGGAAATGTTGTAAAACTATTTGTAGTTACTGGCTCTCTGAAAACATACAACAATGTTTCATTTAGGTGTAATTAAATCAGTCAGTATGCAATGGAAAATTATAGCAATATTAAGATTTAGTTACGATAGCGTGTGATAAAAGATATTTAACGATGATATAAACAGAATCACCCGCAGCCAGACAGTATGCCATGACTGATAACCGCACGCAACGATTTAGGAAAGTATTTGAAGGTCGATGCTGATAAGATTAGTTTCTTATTGATAACTTTACACTACATGCTTAATAGCACGAGAAGCAAAATTGCTAAAAATTACGAGACAAAAACAAAAAACGACACCAAGATCTGTATTTCTAGTTACAATTGAAATTATTTTGCTTGTTCAGAAATTTAAATATAGGCACTAAGTATTTACTATAAATCGCGTTTTTGGAGACATTTGTGGAAATGTAGATGTTTTTTTTTTTCAAGCAGCTTATATTTTCATGCAATAAACCCCCGATAAAAGCAAGATGATTTGATAAGATTAAGTATAAAGGATTTCTCAAAAAATTCCATCTTTCCGGTCGCTAACTCAGTAACTCAACTTTGTGTAAAAAAGCGAGAACTAGGGACCATAGTGAGATCAATGATAGGTTAATTTATGGATTAGTCAACAATCATCGATTGATCGCGATTTATTATTCGAAGCAAACGCATCTGTCTGCCACTGGCGTGGCTCGACAAGTTGCGCGGGAGTCAAGGCCACAGCGCGGTTATGTAACGCAGCGGGGCCTGCGGGGCGGGGGTCGCTAATTTTAGCGGCTTCTCGCAAACAACACACATCATTCGAGGCGCAAACGCAAACGCAGCGATGCTCTTTAAATGCATCAATGTAACGCGACTAAACAATGTTGCAGAACTGTTACAGTTACAGACTAAATAAACACTGCAAACATTTTAAAAGCAGAAAAAAAACTAGTGAATTGAACTTACTCTGAAGCAAAAGTTACGCTTGGCATGCGGCTAATCGTCGCGAAAAACAGTTTAAATATATTATGTTTCAGTTTAGGTATTGGCAACAGAATACTGACAAGTTATATATATATATATATATATTATATAACTTGTCAGTGTGAAAAGTAATTTTCGCCCAAAAGTGGACTTAGCAGGTTAACGAATTAGGCCGACGATAAGCTATGTTTTCAATGAGCAACCGATCTATTATTCTTATCTGTCAGTGTTTGTTATGTTAGCAACTAACTGATTTAACTTTTATCACGTTTACTGTAAACGATTACTTGAAACGCACGATAGCCAATGCATATTAGCACTCGCAGAACTCCACGCAACATCCACTTTGTTCACTGTTTCACTGTCACTGTCTTACCATGTTGGCTGAAGATGTTGCAGACGTGTTGTTAAACAATATTATCAGTGTTGGTTTTCACCGGTGAGCACGCGTGGTGCTAGGTTACTATCGGAACAGCTGATCGTATCCGCGGATGTCGGAGTGTAACGGAACGGGCGGGCGTGCGGTTGTTGTTCCGGCGGAGTCCGTGGCGCGAATGGCTCTCAGCAAACCGGCGGCGGCGCACTCGACGCGCTCCTGCTTGCTATTCGTTATCCATTGACACGGTGCGCCGTCTTATAACCGATGATATAAGGCTGATAATCTATTGTTTGCGGTGCCATATTGAAGTGGATGGTGTAACCGCACAGCACAGCCGCACCGTGTGATCCTACTATCATTACGTCGCGATTACTAACCTGACGATAAATTTTGAGGACCGCCCGTTCATTCGACGGCCACGCGACGCGATAACCGGTCCGCGCACCGTGGTGGTGTGATCATGGCCGGATTGACGCGGTATCACTTGCGATCGAGTGATACTCACGGCAGGGGTTTACTGCTATCTTAAATTTACATTTATTTTATTACCTAGTTATGGTTGCTAACCTATTGGCAACTTGCAAAACGCCGCTAGTTACTTCTTGGTTTTCTCAGTGCGAGAAGACTTTCACGTTCGATCTTATATTGTAACTAAACTCATGCTTATGGCTTGTAAATGTTCAACGATATACGATACTACCTTCATAAAATTATTTCTATTAATGCAAGCAGGAAGAGAGTTGTTATTCTTAGTCAGCTTGTCCAACCATCATAATATTCTAAATTGTTTCAGCTGTCACATAGGATACTGTAAATACCTAAATTTAAACCAGGATCGCGTCGAAAGGAGTTATTTTAGTGACAGAATCTCCTCGAGGTGTCGTTGAACCCAGCTCAGAAATGGAGCAAACAAGCAGCTCAGTGTAACCTAAATGTAGATGTTTTTTTTTTCAAGCAGCTTATATTTTCATGCAATAAACCCCCGATAAAAGCAAGATGATTTGATAAGATTAAGTATAAAGGATTTCTCAAAAAATTCCATCTTTCCGGTCGCTAACTCAGTAACTCAACTTTGAGTAAAAAAGCGAGAACTAGGGACCATAGTGAGATCAATGATAGGTTAATTTATGGATTAGTCAACAATCATCGATTGATCGCGATTTATTATTCGAAGCAAACGCATCTGCCTATCGTGATGTTATAATCTAATGCTCATATCTATGATTCTTTGAGTAAACATATTGATGTAAACAAACACATGAAATTAAGCATACCTACGAAGTATGGTTATTATTGAAATAGATAAAGTGGTCACGATCATATTAACGAGTAACTTCATTACATGGTTTTAAAATACCTAAATAAAGATTTTACTTCATACACACATTGAATTGAATTACGTAGGAAATCCAAATTGTCAGAAATATTGAAACTTCTATTTTGCTACAAGATTCCAAAACTAACAGTTCTTAACAAACTTTAAACGTACAGAGTAAACGGCTAAACACCCTTTAAACAATTTCAAGAATAAGAAAAAAAACAAGAAAATATAACAATGATTTGGAATTCCTACAGACTCAATAAATTGTATATGTATAAACATTCTGAAAATATTTTTTATTCGGCGGATTATCTATGTGTTTTCGTACCTTTTCAGTTTATTGTGTGTGACTGAGAGAAATCGCCTGTCCATTGGGCAAGGGCCAAAGATTTCCGGAAAAATAAAACATTGAATAAAAAATAGAAGCTGTTAAGAAATGTCTGCAAAATAAAAAGGGAACCATGATCAAAATATTTTCGAGCGACCGCGAAAACAACAAAGTGTAGGTTTATTAGCTAATAAAATAAAGACAGTTGTTCCCATTCACGATGGAAAAAATCGAGACGCCGATCATTAGGTGCGCTGCTCAAATTATTAATAAGAACACCATGACGGCTAACAATTCCGTGCCTAAAATACCGAATCAATATCCTTCATGAGTTCCTTCATGGCCTTGTTTACCTTCATTTTTTAATATTAATAGGATCGGAAGCATACCAACTGTTAACGCATTCACAATTCGACTAACTTTCATATTTATTATATTGAACGTAATTGTAGTGTCGAAGATTAAGAGTAAATAAACATCCGTTAATTACTGTCTTATGTTACAATCAATTATCTACCGTAAAGAGATTAACTCGTGTTCAACTAATAATTACCAAGTACATAGTTACATCTTTCTACGAGTATATTTAACAAACGAATAGGCCTAATAGCACATTACTAGGCACCTAGGAAGTTACATAGAATAAGCATCATTTTATACAAATTTTATGTTGGTTTCAATCGGGAAATGTACATAATAAGGAACTACATACTACACCACTATTTTCATTGCATTGCTGTTATTCAAAGATAAAACCACTATCTGTAGCATCAACTTTCTTTATTTAATTAAATGATTATTGTCTTTTCTTCTTACAACTTTATCTATAAACTCCTTGACAGCTGCATCTGATTGTGAAGTCAGATTTACCTAAAACAGACTATGTATTGGCAACTCTATAACAACACTGCGATTTACCAATCCATCAAGCCGTCACGAAACGCCGACACCTGATACGCACGACGAGAAGCCGCGCTGTTCCACAATTCAGCCGCGTAACTAAAAACCGAGCTCTAATGGACTACCGCTAGACAATCTAAAGTTGACGTGACTGGATTTTTAGCTTTGGGCTTACAACTACTAAATTTTATTTTACCTCTTTATCAATATTCCCAGACCTCAAAACACCTAAATAACTAAATTGCAGAATGCCTATTTTTTTTTCTTAAAACACCGGAACCTTAACATGGCCGAATTTAAAAATACCTTTAGTCTCATAATGCCTAAACTTCAAAACACTTTTATGGCAAAACAACATATGCTTAAAACAACCATATGTCAAAATACCTAAATTTGATTACACTGAGATTGTCAATTTTTACATAAGATGAATCTTCGTTTTACTGGCGCGACGGTTATTTTTGGACACAAAAAAAATTAGGCATTTTGCCATTTAGGTGTTTTCGGTTTGAGTTTGAGTTATTTTGTCATTTCAGTCATTTGGTATTTGAAGGAATTGCGCATTTCAATCTTTAGGTATTTAGAGAATATGACGTTTTAGGTCAAAGTCATAATGAATTTCTTTAATTTTAAGAATGAGACACTATGACATTTAGGTACTATGATGAGCCCATGGTAATTTGACAATTTGGTATTAAGCCCAAAGCGATTTTTAAACGGCTATGCGATCGATAGCAGAAATAAGCACTTAAATTGCAATAAACACGGCAAATCGAAGCTACACTGCGATTATCGCGTAAGGTATAAAGTAACTAGCTTTTTCCCGCGACTTCGTCCGCGTGGAAAAGTAACTTTGGAAAGTATTTAATTTATTTAGGATACCTATTCTGCCAATAATAGTACATAGAAACTTCTACGGTTTACCGAAAACAACCTATTTTAATACATTGCTATAAATATAAACTACTTTTTTTGTTTTTCTTCCATCCATCAATTCATCTGATGTTCTTTGGTAAAACATAAATATTTTGCGGGTAGCCACAATTTAGCAATACGACATGTATTCTACCCTGCCAACTCAAAAGGACTAATTCTTCATAGTGAACTCTTAACACCTTACGTCATTTATTGTAAGTTAGGAGAGTAGGATTATAATTAAGACGGCATTTTTACTAAGCATAGCTACACATATTTCCGATAGATATAGTAAATTGGTTTGGAATTCCTTAAGAACTTTCATCCCCATATTTTCAACAAATGTTTTTTAGGGTTCCGTACCTCGAAAGAAAAAATATGGAACCCTTATAGGATTACTTTGCTGTCCGTCCGTCCGTCTGTCTGTCTGTCTGTCTCTCTTTATCTCGTAAACGCGCGGACTATAGGTTTCGAGTTGAAATTAAAACCCTATACTCAGGTCAATAGTCCCGAAAGCTGTGGAAAAAGCAATTCTAATTCCATACAAATCGCCTTAACAGAAAAAGCTATAGGGTATACCTACTTCCGGCTGTCCTAGAAACTTGGAATTTTGCATAAAGGTTTTGCTCTTATAGCACAATAAATCAGAAAAATCTGAAAAATCATAATTTTTCATGTCTAACTGTCTATCTAAAATGACCTCACATGCGTACATTTTGCTTATGAACTTAGAAGGCTCTGCTAACACTGAATCATCCCCTCTGCTAACATCGCAGGGAAAATTTTCAGAAACGCTTGAACAAATATCTATTCATTTCTTATACGTACCCAAATGCCAAGTTTTATAAAGAACCATCGATTTATCTTCGACAATGACGATCTTCCATATAAATTGTCATCCCCTATTTCACCACCTCACAGGAAGAATTAAAAAAAAAAACGTGCGAACAAATATCTATTTATCTCTTTTCACGTGCCGAAATGGCAAGTTTAATAAAGATTCATCGATTTATCTTCGATAATGACGACCTTCCATATAAACTTTCATCCCTTCAAAGGTCGAATTTTCAAAAAAGCTCAAACAATTGTCGACTTATTACTTATTAAGTGCTTAAATGTCAAGTTTCATGGTTTTATCTTCGACAGCGACGAACTTCCACCATATAAACTTTCATCCCCTATTTTAACCACTTAAAGCCTCTTTTTCGCGATAAAAGGTAGCCTATGTTCTTTCCCAAAGTCTATTCTATCCTTGTACCAAATTTCATCAAAATCGGTTCGGCGGTTTAGGCTTGAAAGCGTAACAGACAGACAGACAGACAGAGTTACTCTCGCATTTATAATATTGTATAGTAATATATATTATATAGTAATATAGTATGAAAGTATGGATAATGGTGTAATATTTTGAATAAACTTGAACAAATTTGATAAATAACTCAGTTCTTGATAAAAATTGCACTTTATGTAATAATTGATAAACTAACTACGATGATTCAACTTCTACAGATAAAACTAATGTAAAAAAGTACCTGGAGATAGTCAGATCCACACAAGATTCCTTGGAGTCTTCAATTCTATGTAGCGGAGCTGACTGATTCTTAGTTACTGGCGTCGGGCACAGGAGGCATGCGCGAGTTATTGCACAACTTTGAAATGATTTGGCATATTCCGTAATGATGAAATTGTAGATGACTAAAAAATAATTACACTATATCCTATAGTGTACGGACACCGAAATAATCGAGAAGGTGCCAATCAGTAGTTATCCATTTAGCGTAAATGTGTGCTAGTTGTGATTTTTTTAAGCAGATACGAGTAATAAAGTAAAACCGGATTTTAACAAAACAATAAAAAAACATTGCAAATATACGACTAAATTTCGATGACGATAATAACTTGAAATTGATATCCAACTCAAACCTTACTAATATAATATTATAAACAAGCTTTTGCCCGCGGCTTCGCTCACGCAGAATTGGTATGTAGCTTAAACCTTTTTTGATCCGACTGGAACCATAAATTATTTCGGGATAAAAAGTAGCCTATATATTAATCCAGGGTATATATTACCTGTACGCCAAATTTCATCCAAATCCGTTAAGTAGTTTTTGCGTGAAAGAGTAACAAACATCAAAAAATCCATCCCGAATTCCATACAAAATTTCGCGTTTATAATATTTGTAAGAAAGATGTGAAAATGACTTGCTTATCTCCCTCCACCTCTTTACGTCATACTAAACTACTAAACCAATGAATATGTTTAGATGGATTTGGTATGCATAACTCAAGACGCTGGGAAGGATATAGGACAGTTATTATCTCGAAATATTTAAAAGATTAAGTGATAGCGTAAACAAATTCTTCGCAGACCAAATTGCGGGCACAGGTAGTATGAAATAAAAATCAATTGGTATGATATAAATTATCATTAAAAGAATTCCGACCTAAGCGATAGATAAGTTTATAGAGCAGATGGATAAATAAACAAACGAAGGAAACTGCATACAAGCAGATCACGATGTTAATTTTAATGTTACCATCAAATTAACTATTGCCTAATATAATCCCGTCTTACATGGAGCAGTGCTGATTCACGAACACGTAAAGAGGGTCTACGTGAGTCTATGAGTGTAGTCGGAAGTTCGATGCTTGCAAGTTTGGGCATACGTGACACGAGCAATGTCGCACTTAGTTGCTCTATACTCTATATTGATTTAGACCTTAACTAATACTGTTATGTTATGATGCTGTGCTGACTTTTGGGGTGTCTCAGAAATCACATTAGAATAGCAATTTCTAATCCCCCTCCAGTCCTGGTAACTTTCACCGTAATCAACTCTTTTCCTTAACTGATTATTAACACTTTGGAATATTCTAGAGCAACCATTCGATGAAATTTTCCAAAGCGGGATAGGCGATAAGTTTAGTGTCAAGTGTTCTAATTGGCCAGTTCACTCGCTGGCCAATCGTAACGCCGTGCAAGATGCAGCTCGCGAGTTGCAAATCGTTGTGCTATTGTGGCCGGATGCAGACGTTCTGCGTCCGTTGACCCTTTTGCCCCACCCCCAATTTCGAGTTGCGCTGTGACTACGTGACTCTGCTGTCGATTTACAGTTGTAACCATTACAGGTTTTCGTAACTACAGAAATTACGTACATCAGCGAAGGCATGCGGTCTTACAATGTTAAGGTAATTTTTATGATGTCATAGTTCCTCGACACTATTAATTAACACCAGACTCAAAGCCATCATGAGGAAGTGAATATCAAATAAAAACGTTTAAAACAACAAAGTACAGTGTGAGTAAGAAAAAGTTCGTCACCTTGAAGTCGACATTTTGCTTGCACCGAGCCAATTATATTGATTGCCTGCCAAAGTAAAATTTCAAACGAAACAGAAATATCACATTGGCATTTGCAATAACAGGTTAATCGGACTGTTTGTGACAGGTCAACCTTATAAAGTTAGATAGTCTTGTTTATGTCCATATTTTGTATTGATGTTTTACATATTTCAAATAAATGAGTCACTACGGAATTTTCTTTTAAATTAAACATAATCTAAAACGAGTATATCCGCCATTCGCATCAATCACGGATTGCAGTCGCGTTGGCAATGAGCTGACAAGGCGAGAGCATATTATTATGTCGGTAATCAGCAGACTACCCTCTTCCGCATGTCTCCTAATCCAGAACCTTACAGTGTCTCTCGTAATATTAAGATTTAATGATATTTCTTTCATGTTATAGCCAGCTTCATGCTGAGCGAAAATTGCAGCTCTTTCATGGCTATTTAAATTCCTCGGCATCATAAAATGAAATACGATGCAGAGTTATTATTGGTGCAAAAATTACAACAGAAAATATTGGCCCTGACAAACACTGATAATTAAATAGAACATATTTGATTGAAATTCTTATGACACGAAGTTGTTTATTAAAAAGGTTTGGTATTGATATGAAACTAGATATATGTTAAAGGTGTATAATGTTTTGACCCTTGTTATCATGTTCAGTAAGTATAATTTTATAAATATGCACTTGTCTACTTAGTACTTTGGTTTCAAAACAGACAGAGTCTATGACTTTATAAAGAAAGTGTCCGCGTAGAAGTATGAAAAATAGTTTACGTCCTATTCTCAGACCTACCGAATATATAAAAAAAAAAAAAAAAGTTCAAGCCGTTTCGGGGTCACAAACACTGTGACACGAGAATTTTATATATTGGAAGATTAATTTAATAACTGACAAAGGTTTCCGTACCCCACTGTACGTACCTCATAAATCAATCAGACATTTAGGTGTTTATTATTTTATGTCTAATCAGTTTTAAGGAAAATGGTGTCTGCAATGAAACGAGTGCTTAAGGAAAAAAACAGGTATACCTACCAAAGTCAGTCAGGATAATGTCGAGTGCGATTTTATTTGACTGAGAGATGAATTCATAGAAATGGTCAATGCGTAAATATTGATTGTTATATATTCAAAACGAATATGTCATCATGTTCAATCCGGTTATCATTCCAGAACAAGGAACCGGTGCGGCGCCACACAATGAGAGCACTTTCGAAACCAGTTGCTAAACGAAATACTCGATATCATGTGATTAAGACTCAAAGTCACTTGAATCATATTTTCGAAGCAGTCTTAATGAAAATAGAATTCAAAGCACCTACTCAAAGAGAGCTGCCACGAAAACGAATGTCATGATAAGCATCGGTCTGAAAACCTTTATGTTTGTAAATAGGACCGTACATGAACTGAATTGGTGATCTAGGCTGTCTGTGTTGAGTGGTGTCATAAAATCGTCGGGCAATGAATATAGATGTCGACGACCTCACATTTAACAGCCGAGTTTGCCGCAAAGATATTAATGAGGTGATCGGAAATCGAAACGAAGTTTATGTAGTCGTGCTAGGAATTCAATAAAAGCTTGGCGCTTGGTTTTTGATCTTCTATACCTGCTACGTTCCAAAGAATGGAGAAGAATATTCGTTTTATGTAATATAGAAAAAAATTATGTTTATGTTCGCTTCAGCTTGGCTATGACATTTGGAAGGGTATTTTGCAGGCTGATAGTTTAACTACAGGCAATCTAGCGACATCGCATAAAGTCTGAATCTGTATAACCCTTGCCTAACATACGAGACATGAACATTTATATGAAAATGCCTTGTTTCCAAATAAACGTTAAAGCAAACGAGATGGAAACTGTTTCTGTTCATAAACGCACTGTTATAGAATTATAGTCGCCCATGTTACACAACAGGAATGTCCAACAAATGCTTTGATTTTCCGCATTTCAGCCACACGGCGTTATTTTGTAACTTGTCTTACACTGAGTCGTCGCAGTTTAGTTCGGTATTTCCTCGACGGTAATTCACAATTGGTGAATGTTTACGAACGCGTGAGTAACATATTGTTACTCACTCAGTTTAGTTGTATTGTAACGTAATTGGTTCGTTTTGCATTGTAAGTATTCATATCATGAAATTACATTTTATGGTACAATTTTTACGTGTGAAAACAACTACCTATATGCAATGGCTCAAACAAGACGCAAGTGACATCACGTCACACATACACAGTTAATAAACGGCTAGCCCGAATATCCTTAATAAGATATCAAGGCCTCTGGAGACGGGAGTACATCTACAATGGCTGCAATTGAGAGGTCCCCAGCGACCCCGTGCATTGACGTCACAGCCATTGACCCTCTTCCCGGACCATTTGTGTGCCAATCACCGCCTCTTATAATACAGTGTAGGAAGATAAACAAAATGCTAAAAGCCGACGTTGGCTCGACTCCGATCGCATTATTAAATAGCAGGGTTTATTATTGAGCTACTTATTTGTTGCGAAGCATTTTTTTATAGCAAAAGAGCGAGTTGGCTAAACCTTTTGCGAAATTCAAAACAAACAACCTAAACGCGAAAGCTTTACAAAAGATAATGTTACGTTAATATTGTTAAACAAAGGAACGACGGCATACGGTGGGGTACCTGCATAGTTTTCAGCGAGCATTATCTAGAGAAAGGGGGTTGTCGTAACAGAGCAACACCCACGCCCCATTCAAGCTGAAACGAAAACTGTATCCTGGTACCGCTAGCCAGGAGAAGGTCGTCGACCGAGGGGGGAGGCGAAGGTGCATTCGCCTTCAGTTGCATAACCCGAACGACGACCGCGAAGCTGCATTTTATTCAGGGGAGACTGTGCACGTGCATTTAAAAAGGTTGCATGAGGACATGGAGTAATCAAGAGACATGAATATACTTCATGAAATTGTATTTCAACGGCGATAAAGTCTGCTCTACAAAAGTATCGATGACATACGACTTAGATGCATTGTGGTAAGTGGAGCGATAAGATTTATGAAATTTAACAACGTCCCGTATACATTACGAATGCGAATGAAAATAATTTGAATATGTGCCGCCCAGACGGCTATATTGTCTAAAGCAATCGACTTATCTAGATTATTCAATTCACTGAAAGGTATATTCCATTCTCTTACTTTATTACACAAACGATTCGGAGACTTCTAAGGAGAAACGTTTTGTCCTATCATATACTTATATATTTATATTTCTAGCATAGTACTTTTACAGTTTAATAAAGAATATACGAATGAAAACTTCAGAAAACTGATCTATAATCTAATAATAGACAATAAGGTGTGGCTTTAATATATCGGACACTTAATTACGTGTTCTTACATTGACCCACATAATGCGTGAAAATAAACGACACTGCAAGCGTGTGATAGTATAGTACGCGTCGCCAGGTGTTTGCCTGGTCCTGATCTCACACACAATACCTAATAACTGGCTTATTCAGGGGTTTAAAATCACTATAAATAATTTTAAGTAAAAACCCGTAGGAAAAAACTATCACTTTTAGGGTCATACTGGGTGAGCGGTTGACAAATTGTGGTTACCGCGTGGAATTGTTGAATAATAATAGGTAATAATATTTTACATTCCTGAAAGTTACCTAAATTGAACGAAATCACCTTGAGGATATGAATCTGCAGGTCATGTCGATAGGATATGAGCTGATTGATTAAAATATGGTGATGGAGTGAATCAGGCGTTACTTCGGAGAGGTCTATGGACATGAATTAAAAAATGTAGACAACAATCTGATAGATTTTAAAATATTAACAGAAGCAACATTCACGAAGAAAATTTACTAATCAATTTCTATACCGTTGGTACAATAATTACGAGACATCCTTGACCGTAGTCAATTTGTAAGCATTGGGACTCGAAGTTTCACTGAGGAAAATATCTGTCCCGTTATGTGATTCATTTTAATATTTTACTATTTTTTCCTGTGTTCCTCATTCGTCGCATTTTACTGTGATGTGATTTTATCCTCGTAAGTCCTGACTTATGTTACCATACATAGTTCGAGACAAGAGAGAGCCTCCTCAGTGGTGTGATTTTGGAAAATATTTCAATAACAATATAAAATTATTGAAATATTTGTACTCCACATAGTACATTCGGCAGTGAGTTATTCTTACATTTGACTTGTACTATACGAAGTACACGAGGACTTACGAGGCTATACAAGTAGATACTAAATTAGAATATGGCTTTAATAACCCATTCCCTTTTAAGTAACTGTGGGCTGCTGTAGTGTAGATCGCGTATGATGCAGAACACTTTGGTTGGGGTACGACGGTTCGTTATGTAAGTGTTTGAGAGAGGTCTACGATCAGAAGTCGATGTCCCAATAACAAAAAGAAGAATGTCTAAATTTAAAGAATACTAAGCAACTAAGGCAGCCCTATTCGAAAATCGAGAAATCCATTTTGATTATCTATGACCTCAGTCTAGTATCGCACATGCACATTGAAATGTCGCAGTAACATATTCGTTCATGACTTGCTCAGGTGTAACCATTCACTTGATTGTATGCATGTTACAGCTTACAAGGGCCTGGCCCAGGCTGTCGATAAAATCTGATCACTGATACCAAGATTTACGTAATGATTGCGTTATTTACATACGAGGTAATATTAATCTATAATGATTAGGACAATTTTTAAAATCATGTCAGGTAACTTTTTGATAATACGATTAACGAAGTCGCGGCATTTGCAATAAAAGAAAATAGATCTTTATTTGAAAATTTTACCTAAACCGTTTTCGTAATTACGCACAAACTCATTGAAATTCCTAAGGAAGATTAAGTAAATTACATTCAAGCGAAACTTTTTAGTATTCGACCTAAACAAACAAGGACCTGTAAGTCTGTAACACTGTTACGGGCAAAAGGCTATAAATTAATTTTAATGCAGTTGTCTAACTTCGCCAACTTTCTTTAATCTTCGGCTAGGACATAAAATCCACGAAAGATTAACTGTTGCAATAATTTAATCAAGTTAATTCGATTTACTAAGAGGACATTGTTATAATTAGGTTCACAGGCTTAAGAAACTGGATGGACGTTTAATGCAATCTAGTAAAATTCGTTTGAAATGCTTTTATACTTGAGTTGGAAATGGGAGCAGGTTTCAATAGAATTATGAAACGGAGTAATGCAGTTAGAAAAAGACATAGCAACTGTTTCAACTCCGATAACCTCTGGGTTGCTGGCGACTCTCCCGTTCAGACTGCGCTTGGTCTTTCACTTATCTCCAGTACACATAGATAAGATAAACTTTCCGCTGAACCGTACGTACTTAATTCATCTAGGTATTCCAGCTGATATTAAGCTAACGACTTGTTTTACAACATTGCAGCTTCAACGACAGCCATTATACGTACAAAAATAGGAGATAAAGATAATTAATGGCTTAGACAATATAAACAAGAAAACATGATTGCTAGAATTCGTTCAATATTTGCTAGGAGTCGTGTGAAGCAGAAACTACCAGTGATGTAAAGACCGAAAAAGTCAACAAGCCTATTACGCATGTGCAAAAGTTTGAAAGCTTGTTTGCGGGTGTCTCGATGGTCAATGATAAGATACGGGATTTATAAATCGCAGTCGGCAATCTGTTATTGGATAAAACTACAGTAAAAAGCATTAATAGTTCTATTATCAATAAAGTTATAACAATCATAAGTATCAAAGGAATTATTGAATCACAACAAGGAAACCGCACTGCAAGATATAGTTGGCAAACATTTATAATTTTGTACGAAAAATATTGAATTCCTGCAGAGTCACGAGCACATCGAAATTACCGCTCACACGAGTTTCTCCAACTGTTTTATCATTGAAACGACAGACAACAATAGCTTTTTATAATAAGATTATTCCTCTTTAAAAAGCAGCACCTTTAATGATAATAAATAGTATTGAATAGATATCGCACCTACTGAATCCAGGTTCAACGGCGAATACCTACGTGATCATTTCATAAATATGAAATGCAGACAATCCGGCCGTTGCTACCAGCCGGCCTCTCGAAATTAATGTATGCACTGTAAATATACACCAATGTACAGGCGTGGTTTCGATGCTGTGGTGAAGATATCCCAAAAAACCGTTACAAGAGAATATTTGAAAAGTAAATGATAAGGCGCTAGAAAGGATGTTTTGGCGGTTACTAGACGGTGGAAATTGAATGGTTATCTAAAAATTCAGAGGTAAGTACAGGTAATCTTAAAGGTCACACTATCTAGCTAGATCCCACTTTTTCCGACATATTCCGTAACGTCTTTTACTAAGTAGTTTGAAAGAAGCAAGTCCGTATGCTGAAAATAAGGTTTCTGTTTATAAACGTGAACAGTACAATCATTTTTACTAGTACTGGGTCAGAGCAGAAACAGAAATCAAAACTTTACCATTCGTAGAGTCAGTTACGATTATATTTATTCCTCTTTGTAAAAGGAAAAATCAGTATAATGCTTATTAAATAAAGGAATCAAAGGCCGCTGAGATGAACAATAAAATCAATCTCGACGAGAACCCTTCAGTCAATGGTGCTATTTTTACCATTTTAGGCTTACGCGTGTACACTTGATAATAGTGATACGTAATATTACGCGATAGACGTGATAAGCCGATAGGTATGTTTAAATCGGCAACCTAACAGATATTTGACGTCATAACAAAAACACCTCACCCGCCCCACACTTATCACGCGCCTCGTGCATGCACGGCGATTTTGGATACCTAAAAACTTTAGTACAATTTATTTGGGAAGCATGCCAAAAAATAAATAAATTAAGATATGCTGGCTTTAAAAGAAACTTGCGCTTACGTTAAAAAATATAATAATGCATAAAAGTGTAATTAAAGTAAAGAGGTTACAAAAGGTACGGATATAGATGATTATGTTGGTATATAAGCCCTTAAATGGAAGCCATGACCTCGAAGTGCGGCTATAAACGCGACACGATTTACGAGGGGAAACAGCGGGGATAAGGAAATTCGTGACTCCACCTCAACTCGTAGAAATCTACGCGAGGAAAGCCGGAAGCCAAAATATCATCCTTGTTGCTTCATTTTAAGCATTTTAATTAAAAATAGTAATTTTATAATGATGTCAAAGTTCGGTAATAAAAAAATAATTATTGTTACGTACCTATACGTAAGCACATGATCTAAAATCAATCGTAAAAGTTAACGTGTTTGTTAGGTATGTGGATTCATGAACATTGAAACAAAGAAAATCCATTAAAAGCGGCAACAGCATCCACTCAACGAAAATATTTCTTGTTAGCGTTGGGAGCGAATCGAGAGCGAAAGTTATAGCGCAGTGAAATGGGATCGTAAAAATCTAATGAAATGCCGACGTCTCGTCGACACTGGACAAAAATAAAACACACATAAAATGACAGTTTTAAAATTATCACTGAATGTTATTCAAGGAAAAACATCGGAAATTTCGGGAATGTTTAACAAGTCAATGATCTCATTTGAGATAGCAAAGATGACTTGATCTTCAATTTGGCAGAAAATTAATCTGGCAGGCCAAGTCATCAAACGTGAGAGTGGTAGGTAAGTATTGGAAAATCCTTATTCACGGATGAATGCACTCGACTGCTTCGGAAGCGAACTTAGACAGACGAAGTACTCCGAGTCTTACACAATGAAGGGAGTTAAAATTTTCGTACTAACCACACACGCAATTATAAGAAATAGTAAAAATAAAACGTTTAATGGCCAGGTGTGCAGGAGATGACATATATTTTTACAAATCGACGAAATAAGCTGCTGCTCGAGTCCTAGGAACATTTACAATTATCCTTATTATTTTGTTGCTAGGTTTTTTCTCTAGTTCCGATAAATGAATCTGGATTTTTGTTTAAGTGACATACATATGTAATCCCCTCTTTGTTTTTAAAACGTGTTTACTATTTGTCTCTCAATGTATTTAAAAAAAAAGTTTAACAAATACGAAATACAATTAGCAGTGCCCGGCGGACCCCAAACTAGGCTGAGCCTGTATCTTGGGACCCAGTTAATTTTATTAGTTAGTTCTTCTAGCTATTGCCTGTGACTCCGTCTGTAAAGAATTTGTTTATCGCTATCCCACGGAAGCTATAACATTTTTCAGGATAAAATTATCCTTCTATGTCATTTCCAGGGTTTCAAACTGTCTCCATACAAGTTCATCTAAATCGGTTGACTATTCATCAGACAGAACAGACAGTCAAACAAATAGACATGTTACTTTCACATGTTTATTATTAGTATATAGGTAAGGATGCAAGCTTCTAGCTAAATAAAGCCAATTTTACTGCTGGTATTTCGTTTCACTATGTGTCATGACTCATGAAAGTAAAAAGTTAAAATTGACATTATTGGAATAAGGATTTAAAAGGCAAAAAGTGACAGCATTTAACCTAAATCTTATTATAACAGATAGTCGGTAAGTATACGATTTTAGTCCTATTTGTGGTCGGAAAATTACAACAAAGTGATAACGATATCGACTTATTTCGACTCACTATAACTCAGCTAGCTAGAGCCACCCAGGTCAGCTTTTCCGGCGTGACTTCGTTCAATTTTACTTTGAAAATCGTTTCGAAGAGCAAGATGGGATCAGTTTTGACAATACAAAAGCCACTAACAAGTTTAAAATTAGTTTTCCAACTTATTACGATATTCATGTAACCATCCAAAGTTAGGTGGGCGTACGCATGAATTATAAACTGTAAGAGCTAGGTACTTGTGTAGTTGTTTACTTCGAAAATGGGTAAGTAGTATAAAAAAGTTTCTACTCTTTTTTAAACCAGAGTTAGCTAAATAATCCCACCATAGCCTGTAATACGAGCAAAAAATGAAAACAATAGATCGTCCTCGTCAATCTGAACAACATTAGTTCAGCGTCTTTTAAAAATAATGGAGTCTTTGAATTTTCCTTTTTTCATACAAATTAAATACCGCTATCAATGTACGCCATCCTGGAAAACAACTAACGTCGAGTGTCACGCAACAAACATCAAGCATTTTGCTTTACATTGCTTCTTCCAATAAACTTTAAAGTGTAATAAAAATTAAAAAACTAATTATTTTTAAAAGTCTCTGAACTAATGTTGTTTAGTTTGACGAGTATGATCTATGTTTTAATTATTTGCTCATATAACAGGCCACACCCGGTATTACATTAACAAGCTCCGAACTAATTAATGTAATAAATACATCGAGATTTTACTATTTACTTTCACATCAACGTGTTTACAAGAATACATTAATTAACGTATCAAATAATACAACGCCTAGTCTAAAAGTGTCACCAGTGCCAAGCATTTAGTTGGTTACGCCAAGCTTGTGCCCCTGACATGCAGTCCGAAACAGTCAATGTAGCTGTAGCTGTTAGTCTAATCAAAACAACGGCGGCCTTCCTACCAAAATCATAGTAAATAGATCAACTAGCTGGTATGTGACGTAGATACCCTGTATCTGGGCGGATATTTCGGAATAAGTATAAATAAATAACGACCCAGCTAGATATAAATAAAATTAGACTCTGACGTGAATGAACTTGCACCGAATGAAAAAGACCTTGTGAACGCTATGCTGAATTAAAAAGGTCGCGGGTGTGTGGTTTAGGGCATCTAATTGCTGAATAAATCATACTGGTCGTAATAGACGTCGTAAAGGGCGACTCCCATTGGCTGGCGCGTTACGATTCTATGTTAGTATTAGTATGCTATGAGCTATGGTAAACGAGAAATTTGCGACACAAGACGCTCCAGTCCGATCAAAGGATTTCCTATCTGTTCGTTATCGGAACTCCTCTCTTTATCGCAGGTCCAACGATTTTGCATTCTCGGAAATCAAGGACTGCCCGACAAGGATATTAATTTACGCGAAAAAAGATGGCGCAATTTAACATCGAGGGTAACTTTGGATATACATATATATTTCTTCGGAGACGGTGACAAAATATAAAATTTGAGCAAGTCTTATTGATAAAAGCTAAAATTTTCAAGACAGTTGACAAACCTCATAAAATGGAACATAATGGTTAAATAACTGTTGATACTTCATTTATTGTACTCATATAGGTATTTTACGAGTTTCTTCTGTTAATTGAAACTGAAATTTTCCAAGCAATCAACGAAATGAAAGTGGGGCTCGCATTGTTAGGTAAGTATATACTTTTACTGCAGAACGGAAAGTTGGTATGCTCTGTACTAAAACCGTAAACCCACGTATGTCGTAAAAGTATTATTTACAGCTTCAGTATTAAAATAATAAGTAAGTGAAAACTCATCATCATCCCAGCCTATATGCGTCCCACTGCTGGGCACAGGCCTCCTCTCAGAACAAGAGGGCTTGGGCCATAGTTCCCATGCGGGTCAAATTGAAAACTAAATAATAAAAAAGTTTACTTACCTTACTCTCATTGGTATACAAATGCAAAGTGATGTTGTTGACAATTCAGGCATTTTTCATGCCACAAACATAAGTGATAAAGATAAAGTTCCACAAATTGTTTAGAAAATACAAATCTGGAATTTGGTAAATAAACATCAAACATTACAGGCTTTAATGTAAGTCTAACACTTACCTTATGATGTAATTGACGCAGACGATGCTGATAGGCTTTTGTTGCTTGTCGGTAATGACAGTTGCCTGGGTCTGAACCCAGGCATAACCCCCTGTCTTGGCGAGAAAGCGATATTGGCCCGTCTCGCATTGTCCTTTGGAGAACACTGCAAAGATAAAGAATACATTGCAAATTTCGAAATAAGGGCAGCATTTAACAGAAAATCCAAAATCAAGTTTCTAAGAGACCATTAGTCTCTTAGAAACGTACATTTTAGGTATATATTAAAAGGCATAAAAGTCGAGACAGAAAGTGAAATAAATCGACACCTGAAGGTTATCTCACCCTTACCGTCCTTTACGACTTTATTGAAGGGATAAAATGGGGTGTGTTTTATTGCGAAAACCGTTGTCAGAATGATTAGTTGTTGCATTAAGTACCCGTTAAACTGTCCTTCAGAAATCCTACATTAACATATTACAGGATTACATAACGATGTACAACCGATTCTTATATTAGAGTAACAAAAAAGAAAAAAAAAACCACGGCCCATAACATTATTCCCTATCCCGTAGGAATTTCGAAAAATCCCTTCTTTGTGTACTTCTATGTCAATTAAGGTATATGTATGCCAAATTTCAAGGGTTTAGCTTCAGTGGTTTGCTATGCGTTGATATATCAGTCAGTCAGTTAGGACTTTGAATTTTATATATATAGATTTGACTCAATCAAGTGAAATGTTTTCGATTGGGTTTCAAAGTTGTGTATTTTTTTTTTGTTAACCTATTGTTCTGGAAACTAGCTTACTTAGTTTTTGACGGAGTTATATAATACTACTATTTACAAAAATACCCAACTAAAACTTAAGACAACCTTCAGTGTGCCCGGTTCTATGCCTATTATGGTGCACAATATCCTGCAGCCTGATGAAAGCTAATCGAATAGAAAGCTGGAAAAACTCAAACATTTGTGGATTTACAAAAATGTAACGTAAGGCAATTTTCTGAACATTTCTCACAATTCTCTACACTAAAGCTATATTTCGTAATCCCACCAAATGCAGCACGTAAGACCGTAAACTGATGAAGATAAACTGCCCCATAACAGCAAAGATAGTGTAATGTAAGGGTCAGTACTTGTCTCATGGGGAGGGTTAATTTCGCCTTGTAAGGCATTGAGATATTTTTATACGTGATAAAATTGCTTCAGCTGATTAATAGAAGTAGAGGGCGATTGTGTGCATTGGAATATTTTAACAGAAAATATTGATCGACGTCAAAATTGACGCATGTTTTAAAATACTTGACCTATATATAATCTAATCTTACCGGATTTTTATGGAGTATAAAATTGGCACTAAATAAAGGGAACGTTAGAATTGGCGATTATATATAAAGTTAAACTCATTATAGTATATGTGCACTTACATGGACATAAGCTTCATATTTGCGGTTTTAGAATGGAATATTAAGCCTACGAAAGCTGGAAACTCAATACGAGTCACCGACATAATCTAGTGGAATTCACCGTAATTTAGAGTAAATTATCAGTTTTTTGTTAGGTAGTACCAGACTACTTCATTAATAGTCATAAGTTAACAAATAAAAAATAGTAACATGACTATAAATCAAGTTATTGATATAATACTTGTAACAACGAACTTGTAACAAATTTTACGTAAGGCGATTACGTAAAATTTGTTACCAGGGCGGAGCGTTATAATATAATAATCAATTGCAGGATGATTCTTAGGTAGAGATATGGAAAGTCTAAATTCTACATGACATTTTCAACGAAAAGGTTTCACCCTGGTACGCGATTCATTTTCTTGGAATAAACCTACTTTTTTATATTTTTGAAACTTATCCCTATCAATCAAGTAGAATACTGTAAGTAAATAACATTTTACAACGACACTGCATGATATGGCTACGTGATAACGATGAACAGTTTAATCCCTAAGCCTCAAAACAATGGTGTAGTAGACATTTACTTATGTATGAGCATGACAAGCGCAGAAAAGCCAAATTTAAATGACATACGAGCGTTCGGGCTGTACTTAATATGAGTTACTCTACGAAGCGTCGTGCAATAGATATAACATCATTTATTAAATTTAACAGTAACAAGAGTAAAATTGTCGTAGGTTAGGTACTAATAAACATGAAGGTTACATGTGAATTAGTATTGAGTAAAAAAAAAAGCATGAAAGACTTAAAAAAAAACCTTTAAATAACACGTAGAAACTTTCAATTAAATCTAAAACATTTGGATTCCAGCCAACAAGAGTGGATAGCAACAAACGCTGAAGAAAAAGCGGTAGCATAAATATTAGTGATTCATGTTAAATTGTCAAGCCTGATTCAAAGTAAGAACATTACGCCATGACAATTACGTTTAATACTGGCTCGAGCTTTTCATAACGTGGCTAAATTAGCTTTCATGTCTTCACTTGCCAGAAGCGGTAACAACTCGACCAAGGCATTAGTTGCTGTAATAAAGATGCCATTCACTCCTAAGCCGAAGGAAAACGCTCCCCATCCCACTTAGCCTAATTTGATTGGCACAGTATCGAGCCCACTGATGGTATCACAACAACGCAGTCACGCGAGTTTTCTTGCTAGGACCCGTCCAAGGGACACGGAAACGATATTTTTGTTTTAACTTTTTAAATAAAAGTTATGTCACTCCCGAGAGTTTTTTGGGCCAGCGGCAAATATGAAACGAGCAGGTGTGCTTACTCTAAACAGTCCAATTTTTCCTTAACATGAGTTTTATTATAATTTTGTTCATTAGTTAGTCGCATCATTAATTTAATATTCTTTTCCTAAGGGCGAATTTTGTAAAGTGTGTAGTGTAGTGTATTCAAGTGTTTCAGCGGTATAATATTATCCTCAAAGCTCTACATTACAGTTCACTATGAATAAACCACGTAAAGGCAGTACCTAGTACCTACAAGCATACGTAACAGGTAACTGGGAGCCACAAACAGAGTTCCAGTTTGGTGGCATTGCCCTCGGTGCTTTGTGATGTCTAAAACTGAGTACTATGAGAGCTCTAGATGCAGCTTCGCTAAGTTTAGCAAAGCTCCAGTCTGAATTATTTTGCCTGCTCTTTCAAGCTTTATTAATTCAAATTAAGCACTTTGTCAAACTTGAGACCACAATTTCCCATGTGGCTTTCAATTTAATCGTCAGAAACAGTAGGTGGTTCACAATACCAGGTAGTAATTAAGCTAAACAGTCAACGCAATAGAGCGGAGGAAGTTGCGAGACAAATAATGAATCGAAGTACTTTGTGGTTGGTAGTTAAATGAAGTAAGAATAAAATAGACTTAAAAGGCAAATGGATGCTGAAAGGAATGCTCCAGATGGGCTAATAAAATATGCAAGAGTTCAGTCAGCTTGTGGAACCGAGAAAATTATTAAATAAACAAGACACTGTAATAGAAACCTCGTGCATTATTTCAGCAAATTTCACTGTTGTTATAAGCTGCACGTTTTACAGGACATTCGATAATATACCATTGAACCGCTGTATAAAAAACGTGGAACGTTGGATTAGCATAAGGCAGCGATTTACTAGTGATTTACAGTTCAACCAGTCGGTGATAACCATCAATACTTATCCACAGCAGGGAAGTGGCTGTTAATACTTTAAGGGCCTACAAATAACATGGTTTACCAAATGAAACATATGAGCCCGCGTTTTATGAGTATATGCACCGTCAAGTTGGAAGCCAAACACTTTCGGAATTTGGGATTTAGTGATGAGTTTTGTTAGGCCATAAAATAAACTAATGAATATATGCTGTGACGTATTGAAAATCAAATGTAAATTTCAGAATCCACGTAGCACCTTGTTGATTTTATAATTCTTCACGGAGTGATCTTTCTTCAAACTGAAATCCAGAAACATGTACAAATATCATTTGATTATTGCGATGGTTGGTATTAACAGATTTACAGTATTTCAATTCAGAATCTGAAGCTGATCTGACGATCGTGTTATTTCTAAAAACGGTTTTGATAGCATACCTACATTAAGTAATAAATTCCTGGCAAATTGTTAGCTTTCAACCAATTTCCTCGGTTTTATTAGGAAGTTTTCGACGCGGTTCAATGACTTCAGAACTTCTCTAACTAGAGCACAAGTGTTTTAAAGATAATACAGCATATTTTTTACTTTGAAGCCACTATAGTACACTTACAACGATAATAAACATGAAACTTTTACATTGGTATTCTACTTCATGAAAACTGTAACAGGTAAGAGAACCACTAGTACATTAATCTTATACAAGAAATGACTATTAGGTGCTTTTATTTTTAAGATTCCTTGATGCCAGTCCCTATTTATTTTTAATGAATTTACAATGATAACGAATTGCTAGCCAAAACATTTTAATGTTCTTCCTACTCTTCAATTAAGATAAAATAAAAATTCCTCTAACCTAATAAATTATTTTTAACCTTTTATCCTTGCTGTTAATAAAGTTGTACAATATAAAACAAACTTTGTAATAAATGGTTTATTTAACAATAATATCATGCAGCGTAGTGACAAATGCGTGAGCGTGCAGCATGCGTGTTATGAACTTTATATTTGATGTTATCTGCTCAATAAAATTAAAAATAATACATTAACAACATAGCAACCGCGAATCAAATGTACTAATTACAAGATTGAAATAAAATGTGTGTCGAAGAGTTGTACACGTGTAACGAAACATTTAAATATTTTGATGAATATATTGCATGTTTACATAAAACTATTTATTCGTTGATAAAAATGTTATTTCGGCGCTGAACTAGAATCTCATAAAAACAATAACAAGATTTATTTTCATACAAAAATGTCTGTATAAATTCATTCAATCGAGTTAATGCTTTGATTAGGCAAATTGAGGCAGATCGAATCAATTCCAGACAATTTTCGATGTAGAATGGCATTATAAAATCACTAAACGAACCGTAAATTTTTCTCATTTTTATCCGCGAGAAGAGAAGAACAAGTAAAAAAGAAATCAATGATCAAGACGATCTAAATCTGAGTAGTTGATGCCAATTGACTAGGTTGTTTTGAAGGCAAGAACAACATTATACATACTCTACAATATAAGGGACAAGCTTCGCTTAGGTATAGGCACATTGATGAAAGTAAAAGACCATGTAACAAGTCCGACGCTCCCCGAAAAGAAAGATCAATGAACGAATCTCTGAATAAACAAATAAAATTTATGGCGCTCCAGAAACTGCTTATCTTTGCGAGAGACATAAAGGCGGCAATAGACATGGAATGTGTAGCCACGATATTGAACAAAGCAGACACGTGGACAGATACGTGGTTTTATAAGAAAAATTAACACTGCCAAGTCAGTTATTTACTCGTAAGTTAAGCTAGCGTTCCTAAAAAATCGCTTATAGAGTTTTTTTTACTCTACAACAAATTTGGAAAGCAGCAAGCAGGTAGAAAGCCACTTTTATTCCTTATAACTAATTTTCCCAGGTATTTATCCAACGCAATAACTTTAAGCAATATAACTGCTTCCGAGGGTATAATAGAGTTTCCAGAAACTAACATTTTCAGACATAGTCGTAAAACTGTCATGAAGCCGCAGGCACGTGACGGCCAACCATGATGTTTGTGATACCTACTAGAAAAATTCAGATATTTCCCGGAGCTCATAAAGCCGCTACCACAGCGTGGAGCGCGGTCATAAAACTCGCCTATCTGGCTACTGCTAAGAAAGCTGAGTTCGCAAATGATGAAATTGCTACTGATTGACAAAATCGACTCCGAAATAAAAGAAATCACGCACGCACGCACGCACGCACGCACACGCACACACACACACACACTGTAAACTCGGTGTTAAGTGCCATGTTTTATCTAACCAAGTAATCTACAAACAAGTCTATTGAATGTGAAAAATATTCTATATTTCATATTTTTCACAGATTTTGAAGTGTGACATAATCTGAAAATTCGGTTAAATGGTAAAGAAAAAACTGTCAGTGAATAAAAATTATCACTCTAAACAACATGGGCAGCTATACAGTAGCAAGTCTTGTGATCTGTGATCATAGCTACATATAAGTATGTAAGTATACAGTAGGTATGCTCGTAGGGAGTGCCTTATGAGCACAAGATAAACGCAGTAGGGTCACGTGCGCTTTAAAGGACGTGGGACTACGTCTCTGCGAACAACAAATTAAGTCGAAATTGTCAAGATAATTTGATACGTATAAAAGACAGTGTGAAAACCGGAGATATCATTACTGCGTCATAAAAAGCTAGAACGTAGATTAGATAGACAGTTCACTCAAATGCCTAAAGTAACAGCAATAGTTTCACTATTGTAAATTGAAGACTTGTAATTAATTAAGATTTGTTTGTTTTGTTTGTTGATTACATTCGTAGTTGGGTGAATCTTGAGTGTATATATTATAACCAAAATATTGTTAACGCGGCCAAACCGTCTCTTATATCATTACACAAGTTTTGCTTGCGTTTTCGTCTGTGCTGAATTGTTGCTAAATCTTTTTCATTTAATAAAGCAATCATCCGGCAACAGCGATATCCATCATTATTCATTAATCATAATAATCATCATTGAGAGAAATCTAGCATCTATTAAGATTTAGACAAACACACAGTTCTGCTGCTAAACGAAGAGTGACTTTATTGAGACATAAGAAAGCTGTATACAAGTAGTTCATTCGGTCTTCCATTCACCATAGCTAATATCTACTTATTTTGATATCATAAACAACAATCATAGGTATCAGTGAATTTGCAAATCCCATTTTTTTCTTTATCCAGTAGAAATTTAAAAAAAAAACCATGATATTGTATTATTACCTACATGTAGATATGCCAAATTTGAGTTAACTATAGTAATCATATGTAGTGCAGCATTACAACGCTGCATAGTCATACTTGTTAGAGACAAAATGCTGCACTTCGTGAAGAAAGCAAGCCGCTTTGCACAGTGATAGTACACACTAAACTGAGTGATTTGACTCGCAGCAGCGGAAGTTTCACCCCTTAGGAACAGAGATGGCGCCACTTCTTTAAAAAATATTTCAAAAAATTCTACAAGCTAAAGTAATAAACCGATTTCTATGTTTAATATCTCAAATGAAAGCCTATTATATACGTTACTTATAAAAAAATACAAAAAAAATATTTACACAAAACTTTTGTCAAAAAACGCCATCTTAAGTTTTTTTTCTTACCTGATTTGTAGTTTTTACTTGATTGCTTAAAAAAACTGTATGCAACATGAATGGTTTAATGCATGTACATATTACTGAGTACATAACAAGTATTTAAAAAAAAATCCGACACCAATACCTATCATATTTAACGAAATATGACAGTTTAAATGTGAGCACAAATTTCTTTAAAAATTATTTCAAAAAATTCTACAAGCTAAAGTAATAGACCGATTTCAATGTTTAATATCTCAAATTAAAGCTTATAACATTCATTATTTACAAAAAAATATAAAAAAAATATTTACTGAAAACTTTTGGCAAAAAACACCATCTCAATTTTTTTTTTCTTACCTGAATGGTAGTTTTTATTTGATTGCTTAAAAAAACTGTAAGCAACATGAATGGTTTAATGCATATACATGTTACTGAGTACATAATAAGTATTTAAAAAAAAATTAACACCGATACCTATCATATTTCACGAAATATGAAAGTTTAAATGTGAGCACAAATTTCTTTAAAAAAATTCAATAAATTCTACAAGCTAAACTTATAAACCGATTTAAATGTTTAATATCCCAAATTAAAGCTCATAAAATTCATTATGTAGAAAAAATATTAAAAAAATATTTACTGAAAATTTTGGCAAAAACGCCATCTTAAGTTTTTATTTATTACCTGATTGGTAGTTTTTACTTGATTGCTTAAAAACATAGTATGTTGTATGCAACATGAATGGTTTAATGCATACTTATATATATTTCTGAGTAAATAACAAGTATTATAAAAAAAAACCTACACCGATACCCTTCATACTTCACGAAATATTTAAGTTTAATTGTGCACGCTTTTCTTACAAATTAATTTCAACGAAATCTTCAAGTGAAACTAGTACTCTGATTATAATGTTTAATGTTAAATGAAAAGAAGAACGAAATTACCTAATTTATTAAAAAAAAAATTTTTCCTGGTGTTACGAAAAAACATAATTACTTTAAAATTAGTAATTATTAAGACAATAAATAAAAACTATACCGTTTCCGGCATAGTTGATTCTGAGATGTAATATATATTGCTTAGTAGTTGGCGAATTTATTTAAAAATTAGCTTTTGTGTGATAGGTAGGGCTACAGCTTATAGATATGTCACATTTGAAATAAAAGACTATGAACATCAATGTTCATCAAATATTTAAGTTAAAACCTATAAGTCCTCTTCGGGTTCATCGGCAGATGTAGAACTGAAAAGGAAAAGTCGTTTTGAAGTACTTGTGCTATTCCAATACTACTAAATCACAGATCTTTTAGACACGGACTGTGTTGCTGTAATTACTGTTGAATTATATTTGTGCCTAGTTGATTACCATTAAATCTAAAATTTTGTGCCTACCTGTGGAAATCAGTGGTCAGCATACTAAATAACCCTGCATTGAATATTATAATTACTTACTTTTGATTTGTACAGCCACCTTTGCAGGATTTACACTGGGCAGTGCATGGTAAGCTGACCCGACGACACCCACAACGCATGGTATCGCAGCCAGATTTGCAGCCACAATGGTCCAAGAGGCTTAAAAGCGACCAAATCGCTGTAACTGCCGACAATTCTGGAGTCCTTCTCTTTTGCCTTAGTCCATCCCAAGAAGATGGACATGGTATGGACATGCTCTCTATAAACATACACTGCGTGAAGCTTACCAAGCGGGCCAAATATGGAGAAACGCGCTGAAACCAGAAGTTTCCGTACCATGTCCATCTTCTTGGGGATGGACTAAGGCAAAAGAGAGCTGGCAAAAGAAAGTAAGCCTCTTGGACCATTAAGTATTGTGGCTGAAAATCTGGCTGCGATACCATGCGTTGTGGGTGTCGTCGGGTCAGCTTACCATGCACTGCCCGGTGTAAATCCTGCAAAGGTGGCTGTACAAATCAAAAGTAAGTTAATATAATATTCAATGCAGGGTTATTTAGTATGCTGACCACTGATTTCCACAGGTAGGCACAAAATTTTAGATCTAATGGTAATCAACTAGGCACAAAAATAATTCAACAGTAATTACAGCAACACAGTCCGTGTCTAAAAGATCTGTGATTTTGTAGTATTGGAATAGCACAAGTACTTCAAAACGACTTTTCCTTATCAGTTCTACATCTGCCGATGAACCCGAAGAGGACTTATAGGTTTTAACTTAAATATTTGATGAACATTGATGTTCATAGTCTTTTATTTCAAATGTGACATATCTATAAGCTGTAGCCTACCTATCACATAAAAAGCTAATTTTTAAATAAATTCGCCAACTACTAAGCAATATATATTACATCTCAGTATCAACTATGCCGGAAACGGTATAGTTTTTATTTATTGTCTTAATAATTACTAATTTTAAAGTAATTATGTTTTTTCGTAACACCAGGAAAAAAATTTTTTTTTAATAAATTAGGTAATTTCGTTCTTCTTTTCATTTAACATTAAACATTATAATCAGAGTACTAGTTTCACTTGAAGATTTCGTTGAAATTTATTTGTAAGAAAAGCGTGCACAATTAAACTTAAATATTTCGTGAAGTATGAAGGGTATCGGTGTAGGTTTTTTTTTATAATACTTGTTATTTACTCAGAAATATATATAAGTATGCATTAAACCATTCATGTTGCATACAACATACAATGTTTTTAAGCAATCAAGTAAAAACTACCAATCAGGTAATAAATAAAAACTTAAGATGGCGTTTTTTGCCAAAATTTTCAGTAAATATTTTTTAATATTTTTTTCTACATAATGAATTTTATGAGCTTTAATTTGGATATTAAACATTTAAATCCGTTTATAAGTTTAGCTTGTAGAATTTATTGAATTTTTTTAAAGAAATTTGTGCTCACATTTAAACTTTCATATTTCGTGAAATATGATAGGTATCGGGGTTAATTTTTTTTAAATACTTATTATGTACTCAGTAACATGTATATGCATTAAACCATTCATGTTGCTTACAGTTTTTTTAAGCAATCAAATAAAAACTACCATTCAGGTAAGAAAAAAAAATTGAGATGGTGTTTTTTGCCAAAAGTTTTCAGTAAATATTTTTTTTATATTTTTTGTAAATAATGAATGTTATAAGCTTTAATTTGAAATATTAAACATTGAAATCGGTCTATTACTTTAGCTTGTAGAATTTTTTGAAATATTTTTTAAAGAAATTTGTGCTCACATTTAAACTGTCATATTTCGTTAAATATGATAGGTATCGGTGTCGGATTTTTTTTAAATACTTGTTATGTACTCAGTAATATGTACATGCATTAAACCATTCATGTTGCATACAGTTTTTTTAAGCAATCAAGTAAAAACTACAAATCAGGTAAGAAAAAAAAACTTAAGATGGCGTTTTTTGCCAAAAGTTTTTTGTAAATATTTTTTTGTATTTTTTATAAGTAACGTATATAATAGGCTTTCATTTGAGATATTAAACATAGAAATCGGTTTATTACTTTAGCTTGTAGAATTTTTGAAATATTTTTTAAAGAAGTGGCGCCATCTCTGTTCCTAAGGGGTGAAACTTCCGCTGCTGCGAGTCAAATCACTCAGTTTAGTGTGTACTATCACTGTGCAAAGCGGCTTGCTTTCTTCACGAAGTGCAGCATCGGCCAAAAAATGGCCTTAACAAGTATGACTAGCATGCGAGTTGCTTGTTACAGAGATAGGGTCTCGTTGAATTGAATCCAACTTCCTACTAATATTATAAATGTGAAAGTTTGTGAGTGAGTGAGTGAGTTTGTGAGTGAGTATGTTTGTTACTTCTTCACGCTGAAACGGCTGGACGGATTTGGATGAAATTTGGCGAAAAGTTAGTTTATAACCTGGATTAAGACATAGGATACTTTTTATCCCGATATTCCCACGGGATAGGGATAAAATCTCTAAATACCAACCGCTGGGCTAAGAGTCATGAAATTTGATATGTAGGTAGGTAGCTGGACGACTGGAATAATACATAGGCTACTTTTTATTCCGATGTTTCCACGGGATAGGAATAAAATCTCGAAGTAACAACCGCTGGGTTTAGTCATGTTTGACCATGATTTGTTTTAATGTAACGTCAATGAAAACAACAATTAAATTTTCGTGAATTCCCACGGGAATTTTTAAAAATCCCGGAATTTTAATTCAGCTGCAGGACCTAATGATTTACGTGTGCGAAGCCGCGGGTAAACACTAGTATAATATAAATCCCGTGTATTCCTTATTCCTTCGGGAATTTTTGAAAAACCCAAAAATTGAACTTTAGGTGTTATAATTACATACTTTCATACCAAATCTATAGACGAATATATTTATTTAAAATATGTATATATTATCCTAAAAACCATTCATCATCATCATGTCAGCCGAAAGACGTCCACTGCTGGACATAGGCCTCCCCCAAGGCTCTCCACTCAGACCGGTCTTGTGCTTTTCGCATCCACCGCGATCCCGCGATCTTAACCAGGTCGTCGGTCCATCTTGTTGCAAGCCTACCGACAGCTCGTCTCCCGGTCCGCGGACGCCATTCGAGAACCTTTTGACCCCATCGGCCATCAGTCCTGCGAGCAATGTGCCCCGCCCATTGCCACTTCAGTTTCGCAATTCTTCGGGCTATGTCGGAAACCTTAGTTCTACTGCGGATATCATCATTTCTGATTCTATCCCGCAGAGAAACCCCAACAAAAACCATTACAACAGTAGATTTTTTTATAAAGTAAGTAAGTAATCAATTTAATTATACGGCCATTAACTGTTTTGGGTCAGGCAATGACTGTATAAAGAATGAGGTTAAATAAAGAGCTTTTCGTTTACCGTCCAGCAAATCCAAAATAAATTTTATAGAGCCAGAATAAACGGCGCGGATTTTATCATGAAGCGAGACCAAATTTGCGAGAGACAAATTGAAATGCGAGACGCCGCCCGGTAATGAAAGGCTACCAAATGGCGAGATGAATTCAAAATTACAGCCAGAATCCACTGCTACCTTCGAAAGGACTTGTCAATACTAACGTTATAATTGATTGCCGCTACGATTCAGAGTATTTTAAGGTGTCGAAGAGAACTTTTTGATTGAAAACGTCTACAGACGTTCTACAGACGAGCTAATTACTTTCAAATTGGATAAGCAGAAGTCGTATCTCCATAGGCGATCAATGCGACATTGCAACAGCTTACGTGTAAAAAATCAATCAGCTTTAACTTTATGTGACAAGAAAGGTTTAGATAAAGGCGGGATGAAAGGGTTGTGAAGTGTTGTTATTGCAACGCCATTGGGTGGGATACTGGAAGATATATTTCGCGTGAGGTCCGTGAGAATTCGAAGGATCCGCTTTATTTGAATAATCCCGGCCGGACAAGAATGTGGATAATGCGATATCTGTAAGGTTGGACACGTACTAGTTTCGGAACTAACCTAGAAACTAAAGCGTGGGTATTGCCATGAAACTAATACTATCATGGACCAAAATACGGTATTTGACTATTTTTTATATGTATTATAAATTAAAACTTTACAATGCCTGTTATCGAATAGAGTAACAAATTTTAAGCTACCTTTACAAATAACAAAGTTATAAAGGTTTGAAATCCAAGATTAAACAGAGAAAGACATACTGGCATGTGACGTCACTCGCTAGTAGCGCCATACTTGCTGCATAGAGAAAAGCGTTTGAGAAAGAGACAGGTATATAGATTTTTCAAAAAATCACTTTAAATCCAATTTTCAACTGATTTATGTTTTCTCTTCGCTAAACACTTTCTGTATTGTAATTATTATATCATCTTTTCATCTCATTTGCGGTCTGCCCACTGGTCTTTTCTGTTCCCATGGTCTCCAATCCAGAACAACTCTACACCACGAATCGGTTTTTCGGGCAATATGACCCGCCCATTGCCACTTGAGCTTCGCTATCCTTCTACCAATGTCGGCGACTTTACTTTGCTTTCTAAGCCATTTGTTAGTTTTCCTGTCCCTCCTTGTAACTCCGACCAGTTTCCTCTCCGTTGCTCTTTGGGCAACTCGGAGCTAAAGGGTGGCGGGTGGCAACTGGACTCTAACTGCCCAAAATAGATCGGAGTGGAAAAGGTTGAAGGAGGCCTACACCAAAAATTTGGTAGAAGAAGGCTGAGAAGAAGAAATGTATTGTAAAAATAAAATGACACTAAAATTATATGTATGCTGTTGGTCATTTTAATACTTGCTACTTAAGCGAACTTAATGTGATAGTTAAACAGAAGAAGTAAGCATCAGCCATCAGAGAGTAGAAACGATGAAGGAGCAAAGACTCATCTCAAGTGGAGACAAATTGGCATAAACAAATAAATAAAAATATGGCAGTGGATTGTATCAAGTCATTCAGAAGCAATTTCTAAATGAGCTAGGTGGAGTTTGTTTACGATACAGTTACGCGTGCTGTTATTTTAGTCGCTCGTTTGACCTTAAAATCACGCGCGTACGAAGGGAAGCCGTGACAACCGCAAATTCGCTGGATGCTTGCATTGACGCCATGCGCTACACAAGTTGCCACGTCGACCTGTTTGGCTCCGAAAAAAGGAAGTCCATAACATTGTAACGCAGAACCCAGATTCTAAATTTAGGGAGAACTAAGAGGATGTATCCATTACAGCAGATAAAAACCAAATTAAGTCAATAAAATGTTTACACGAAGCTTTAATTGTTGGAAGTAAATTATTTGACGGCGCCAACGCAAATGTTCTCAATTGTAACGCATGTTTGTTATGAGTCACTACGCGGGTTCAAGGAGAAGTCGAAAGAATCACGACCGTTGCGTGAACACAACTGATATAATAATCATTTCTTTTTATAGTTCAATTGACACAATTCGATTGTCGTGTAGAGGACTCCTATCACCGATAATTATAAATGAATGAGCAACGGTATCGGATGGTATCGGCTTCAATAAATGAAACATGTGCACTTTATACCGGTTTTCTTTCGATGCACTTCCACTCTGTTGAGCGTGCCGTTTTTTTTAACCCCCGACGCCAAAAGAGGGGTGTTATAAGTTTGATCGCTGTGTCTATTTGTGGCACCGTAGTTCTTAAACGGGTGAACCGATTTGAATGCGGTTTTTTCAATTCGAAAGCAGGTTTTCCAGCGATTGTTCTTATTATTTACAAATAACACAATACTGGAATTCTAGACATACCGCAAACGTTTGGACCTGTAAAAGTGATAATAAAATGATACAAATGATTATACCCCGACATAAAATGAGCATTAGATTCACGTGACTATACAGCTTTTTATTATAGCTTCGAATTCAAGTGAACCATTTTGCTAATAGGTAATCTTATTTTGTATTCCCTCAGGTAAAATCCTTCGAAACCTTATTAGTACAACTTCATCACTCAGAGTACCTACGACTGTACGTAAAGTTGGCAAATGCGCCTGAAGCCAGTCCATCCATGGCATCGCGTGTTCAGGCCGTTCAACTAATTGTGTTATTGTTAGAATGTTATGTACCACTACGCACGCACGTGACACGTCAAACAATACTGCCTATCAACTAAATTAATAAAATTGACAAGTCGTAAAAAACTATTCACGTCCCTAAATTGACTTTAATTGGTAGTATGAAATAGTAGATTGTACAACAAGAGCATAAAACGATCCACTTTACCCGCGCCGGTATGGCGGGGGTGGATAGACACGTCGAGGGGAAAATGAGTTTAATGCTAGAGTTTTACACTCTGCTTTTCACTTCGATGGCGAGGAAACGAAATTAGCAACAGTGGATCAATTGTTCACTTACTATATACATTTTATTTTACATGAATTTACTATATAATTATATTTTTTTAGTTTTATTTATTTATTAATTTTGATTGATTTTTAATTTTATATAAATTTCTTTGTTTGTGACTGTTGACACCTGATTACCTTGGTCTTAGACGAAGATTTTATTTTATGCACTTTTGCATAAAAAGTCATTTTATGTCACCTAGATCCAGCATAAACACGAACTTTACGAGCATGAGAAGTGAAAAAAATATTTAGTGAACTGACTTCCTAATTTCCTATAGATATCTAATAGCCATCTAGAAGCGAGGCCATAAAGCCAGCGAGTTTGTAGTCAATCGAGCGCCGCAATGTAATGCAACTTGCACGATTTTTCTTGCAAGTCTAAACTCGGCTTATGTTACAAACCAGTAAAGATTGGTATGTAGTTTTATATTTACGACCATACTAATATAAAATCGAGTCTAAAATAAATTCGCTAGGTACCTACTTCAAAAATTCTGCGAGGACTTTGACGGAATCACCTCATCACACCACGACGTAATCACGCTGTATTGCGTCCGGGGTTTGTTTAAAGAGCATGTTGCTAGCGGTAGCGCATAGACGCACACGCACGAGCACGAGCCATAAACCGCACGGCCTCGACCGTGACCGTGCCATCCTTGATCGTGACGCGTTCAAAATAATTCCGCCGTAGTCACGTGGGACAGATAGTGAGAAAAATAATGCGAAAGCTATTTTTTGCCTTGGCAAACGATCCAGATTTTTGGATGGGGAAAACAAGAGTACTGGACTCGCACGAGACATAGCTCACAAACGTTGACATAAGTGAGCTAAGAAACCAAATAATTAAAGATTTAGGTACTTACATCCAACCTTTTAAGGTGTACCTACACCAAAATTATACATTACAATCACAAGCCTCACGATGACTCTTCATATGAAATCAATTAAGCTACTAGCTACTACAAAGTGTAGGAACGCGGAAAATAAGGTGACGACATCCTAAAATGAGGGGGATATCTTAAAGCTGCTTTACATATTGTTATAAGGGTCGGCTATAACATCCTGTACCCGACATCTCAGCCGCAACCCTTTTTATCTACATCTATACGATAACATTTCGGGACAATTACTTTACTCGACACCTGGATAGTAATATCATAAAGACAGGTATTAAGTCCGAGTGTTTACGAAATATTGTCTAAGCTGGTGACTATGTCCATATCCGCGCAGTGTTTCGTTTTATACATGTACTTATAACTTTACAGACGTCAATTTGATTTCATTTAATACCGTGTTACTTTCCTGTTCTTTAGTTACCTGATTCAATAAGTTCAATAGATTAGAAACTGTTCAAAAATGATTATAAGCAGTTTAAATTAAACCAAATTTATATCTAGTTTATGAAAGATCATTACATGTAGAAGCTATTAATAAAGTCACGCAAGAGCGACACAATGGCACCTAATAAAGAAAACTTACTCGAGTATATCTAATTTGTTTTGCGTGTGCCTTTCGCTGTGGCTGTTTAATTAAAAGTGTTTTGTAAGGCAGTCGTTTATTTCATATTCAGTGGAGAAATTGGTCTAGTCAACGTAAAATATGCGATGGTCCTGACATTCAATTTAATTTTGCTAACCTAGCCGTGTCCCGCGTTAAACACAGAACGTAGCCGTAAGGCAGATCCTTATTAAAATTAATGAGGACTTGATAGTCATGTTATGGAAAACATGTGATGTAAGTATTTGCATGTATTATAATGTTTATACACAGGTTTAATCATAAAAATAAGTCTTCGTATGACCTTGGCCGATACCTAAATTTCTAGAGGTTAATTGAAACTAATTGGGGATGTTCACCAAGTTAGGTCAAGGAGAAACTTGCCCGGAGAGATTAGAGAGGTAGAGCCCGATTATCGATAAATAAATCTTCCAACAAAAAGCACATCCGTTATCTTCAGTACGCCGTTCGCAATAACAAAGCCTCACATTATAGGATGGGGGAACAGCGAACGATTTACATTTGATGTTTCCCGAGATGACGCGAGGAAGGCTTTTCTGCACAATCTCATTTTTTACATCGTTTTTGGCGGGATTGCTTGACGGTGAAATAATTTAATATTGAAACGAGAATCACAACTGGGTAAAAATCTGAAGTTACTAACGATCGGTTCGGTTAGCGGTCAGAGTTATCTTGTAACTCAGGAGCAGGAGGAGTAGTACTAACCCTAGAATCAAACCAGCAAAATTAAAAAAAAATCCTGTAATTTTATGACACCGATCGAAAGGGTCAATCGAAAGGATTATTTTTTCCAAGTAACAAAGCATCTTAAAGAAAGGAAGGCATGAAATTTTACATTTTCAATTTCAGGAAAATGAACACTTATAGCCTTTTCTTTCATTTTGCAGTACTTCTAAATACTGATTTTATCATTTTAAAGTACATACTAATAAGTACCCACGTGAGAAATAAATACATATAATTTCCCTTAAGTACATGATAAAATATGAATTGACAAGATTTCATATTTCTAAGACTATAATTTGATTCGTTCTCTGTATTCTGTTTGGAAAGAGAAAAACGCTGATAGATTTAAATGTTCACTGGGATTATTAATCAAAGTCAAAATATCTTTATTCAATTTAGGCTGTAACAAGCACTTATGAATGTCAAAAAAAATCTAGAGGATTCGATTTGTAGCATTCGAAGATGGCGGATGTAGACAATATCTAATTTTGTTATTTCTGTTTCTTTGGCTAGTTGAAGTAGGTATAATTTTGATAGTGTTTTATGCGGCGATTAACCTTAACAGTGAACAGTGATCACAAAATCCTATATTGCTCTCGTGTCTGACATTTTTTAATGCGCAAGTGGTCTCCACGTGGTTTCTGGAATTTTACTATCAAGTTGCAAAAACTACAATCACCGTACAACGTGCCTCTTAAAGAGAGTTGTCCTATTCATTAGGACAGAAAAGCCATATTTTAAAAGAGAAGTACAAAAAAAATTCTATCACCGGTTCGGAAAAACCTCTGTTGTGAAGAATCCGGCAAGAAACTCAACGAGGTATATATTTTTTAAACAGATTTACAATATTATTAAATTATATCTATAGGTATATCACAAGTATTCAACACAACTTTATTTTTAACACAGTAGGTTCGCTATTTGAAGTATAGCTAATGCGGATCAGAATTATGTATTTCCAAATATCTCTGTCCATGATATAATCATTAACTTTATAATATAGATCTGAATTTTCCGATTTTTCCGTTTCATTTGTAATATTTTTTGGAATTTATTTATTATAATTTTTTAAAGATGTGCTTATTCTAAAAGGGCATAGCTCCAAAACTACCACACAATAGATCCATTACTTTAGTCTAGTCTCTATTAAAAAAAAAGTGATGACGTCAATCTGACGTTGTAGTTGTCAAAATTTTGTTGTGCGTGGCAAACGCCACACGGCTTGCATACATACTCATAGGCGGTTTGGTTCTTTCTTGCTCTGAAACTTAATTAAAATATACGACTTCTACGACAATTTTGGCTATTAATAACAGATACTGATACTAGACTGCAGATAAATACGACACCATGCTTTCTTACGGATACGGTGGATGATCATAACATTGACGATTTGTTTATCCCGTGCCTTCGTGCCTCTATAGGTTAGGTTAGATTTGTTTTATAACAATTCAGAAAAATAAATGGTTTCAGAGAAAAAAAGAGTTATGTCAAACATTACATTATGACTAACAATTTTCTACCAGTCAATATAGACCCACATAAAACTATAAGATTGCAAAAAATATTTTTTAGTTGAACTAGGTATAATCTAGTGGAAGGTGGGTATTATTCTTATTTTCTAACTACATTTCCAATAACTAAGCAAGTAGCATTTGATTACTATTATGATGAAATGAAAATAGCTGTATCGACATTAACATACAGATTACTTTTATACGTACTAGAATACTGTACAATAAAAAGCAATTCCGAAGCCGCCTATTCCTACCACAAAGAAATCTCGAACGATATCACTTTGAATGGACAAATAACAATTTACTTTGTTACTTCGCTCCAGGCGCGCAAGACTGCTAGGTTTGTGCGACATATGGGCTGCCACCTAACCTATCTAGCCTATGTCATCGTAAATGGTTCAATGTGACAATTGATAAGCAAGATTCGAGTTAGTGAAAAAACCGTTCTCTACCCTTGTCTAACAAAGGCAACGAGTTTCATATTCGTGTCATCTCAACGCAGACTTATAAATATGCAAACCACGTCAGACTCCGAATCCCGTTTCATTAGATTACCGCGAGATGCATAAGAATATAGGTACCCTTCATACTTTTTTCGATATAATGAGGCGTTTGTTGTTTTAAGATGTATATTTAGTCGCTTGTGGAGAGACAACAGTGTAATGCAGTCGAGTGTAGTAACCAAACACTAGCGAAAAATAAATTGAATCAAATATGAATTTTGTATGTGAAGAACAACGAACTCCCTGCTAACAAACTTATATTAAAACCAACTCGTGTTGAAGAAAGTTTTTAACCAGATGACTCACAGACTTCCACTCTCCGTTGGATCTTATGTGGATTTACTGTCAAACATTTTATGTATCTTGCTCTTTTCTGGAAGGCTATAAACTTGGTTTATGGCCCACTTCTACTAGTGGAAAAATACCTATCCTTATATGAAGCTACTGAATATGAAAATGTCTCTGTAAACAATACTTTATCAAATATGCTAAGCTATAATTCCATTAATTCCTCTCCCTTCCAGCACTATTACACAAAACTTCTTTTTGTTTCGGTTGTTAATTTCATGTTTCCTTTTAGCTCGCGTACCTAACGGTGTTGTATATTTGGCAAGTGAGTGTATAATAGTTATAATAATTATGTTTATGTACTAATGTTAATGTCTTTCAAAGCCATAAAATAATTAATATGTTTCATTGTTTACAAATTTTCTATTTATGTAGTCTTATGTATAGTAATAAAACTGTGTAGTATATCTTTGTAGCGGTCCGAGGGTCACCAACGGTGCTGGCTGAAAATCAGCGCTGGGGTGTTTATTATTAACGCTTCAGCATTATGCTGAGCCAGTGTCCGATTCACAACCGCAATGACACATACTTTCCTACGTGTTGTCTATTTGTACTTAATACTATTGTTGTGTCTTGTGTTGTGAATAAATGTATTTTCTTTTCTTTCTTTCTTTCTTTCTTTCTTTATCATTGTTTGTAAACAACTAAGTTTCATGATTGGTCGTTAAATTTATATTAGTCACTTAATAAGATAATATAAATTGGAGGTGAGGAATAACTGGTAGATGTCATCAAAATGTTGAATCGTCGACTGCAATCTTTACGAGCAAGGGGAGGGTTACTGCGGATTGACACGAATTTCTGCTAAGCTGTAACAATAATACGTCTACATTTGTATTGGTCTAGCAAGTATGGTAGGCTTGGTGTCTACTAGTCTTAGTGGTAGTATTTCTGGTTAAATTGGCAGTACTGTGATCTTTGGTGGCATCATAATTGACTTTAAATTGAATTGAACCATTATAATTATTTTGACGACCGGATGGCCAAGTGGTTAGAGAACCTGACTACGAAGCTTGAGGGTTCGATTTCCGGCCGGGGCAGATATTTTTATGAATAATACGAATGTTTGTTCTTGGGTCTTGGATGTTTAATATGTATTTAAGTATGTATTTATCTATAGCTTTGCTTAGTTTGGGACTAGGTCAATTGGTGTCATGTGTCCCATGATATTTATTATATTATAATAATAATATTTGAATCACGTAAGTTTATTTTATCCAGCCCTTAACTAATATGCTCATGTCATGAAGCTTGTGAACATTCCAGAAAGTGTTTACTAAGCGAATCATTTATCCAGGAACTTGACCCTTGTCCGCTTAATTTGATCAACAAAGAAAAGGGTTATTTTCTGTGAAAGCTTATTTACTTACCCTAACTTTGTTCCAAAGTTGCCCACTTCACTAGTTTATACAATAGTTTGACTGCTCACTAGAATCACCACTGGAATTTGAACAACTTAAACATGTTGCTGACAAATCGAATGTCAAGTGATTTTAATTAGTAGCAAATGCCTATCAATTACTTCGGTATCATCGCTTCACATTGGCATGCGTCATTTCGAATTTGGAGTTATTAAAATTTATGGCAGTAAAAAAATACATATACCTACGTGTTTGTGTCAGGCCAGCATTTAAATAGCAAAACTGTCCGCTTTGACAAGCTGTGCTCACATTCCAGCCGTTGTACTTTAGTCAGAGATGAGAGTCCCTAAAGTTATAAATGTTTTAAATAACGTAAAGCGTTTTAACTCACTTCATTGTACGTGGCCTTCGTACCATGAAAAAGGGCACTCAAGAGAGCAGTACATAATACAAGCCTCTGTCATAATGGACGTTAAATTCTGTCCCCGAACCATATCACTTTACGTCCATCTAAAGTACTTACATCACTTTCCGACGAATCATATTTTTTTAGTTTGGGATTAATTTTTGTTCTATATAAATTGATCTGGCTTTCGTTCTATTTCAATTAGTTCAATGAGAGAAAGGATTGTTTTCACTCGTTATATTTGTCTCGATGTCTATTAATCGAGGGCTTAGCGAATCCTTGCTAATATGTATTATAAATGCGAAAGTAACTCCGTCTGTCTGTTATATCTTCAGGAATAAGCAGCTGAATTAACTAAGATGAAATTTGGTAAGGAGTTTGAGAATAGTTTGAGAATTGAGACTGGGAAAGACATAGAATACTTTTTTTTTACCCGGGCAAATTGCATATCCGATGGAATAATGATAAAGATGGAGTCGCGAATAATAGCTAGTCAACTTTTAAAGTGTAAGAAATATAACACATTACTTCCTATTCCGAAAATTGCAGTGTCCGAAGGGTTAGCGAAAATCATTTCACGCGAAATGTCAAGGACACTAACTACATAATCATAGCAAAGCAAAGCCATATTATACCTTACTAAATCAGAACAACATATTCTTGACTTCGTAAGGAAAAAACAGTCTATATCCCCGTCATAAAAAGGTTAACTTCAGACTTTCCAGTCATGAAGGCCCCTTTGCCGAGACATAAAAGTAGCCGTAAGAAATTTCCTCATGACAGAATGTCTATTAAAATATGGTTAAAGAGGGTTCGTATAACTGATACAAATACAAGAGGCGCGTGGCGTGCGTGAGTGGAATATCAAAACGGCCACGGCGTAGGAAAGAACGGCCGAATGCTATTGCGTAACGTTTAAGCTGACTTAACAGTATTGCCCGTGAAGGCGGAATCCACAAAAATCAGGGAACAAAGCTGCGGTAGTAGGTATTGGGTAGTGTGTCAACTCGATGTTATTGAATCTTTTGATCGCGTTCCAGTTGTCGCCCTCTTTGGAAGAAATGGGGGATTAGTCAAAAATAATGGGCCCGAATCGAATACAAGTTATAGGGTCTAGTGCTTGTGGGTCTCGGGCAACAGCTAGTAAATTACAATAAAGAGGTGTTTCTTTATCTACAAAGTCCCATGGTACTACTAACTTAAATATATAACATACGAAGTGAATGTTTCATATTTTATACATTTACTACTATCACGTAAGAAAATTGTCTAGTGCTGTTAATACACGAATTGGAATTAGCAATAACTTTGGGTTAACCTAGTACCTAACAGATGGTACCAAAAGAAGATCAGCGCCGTTCGTAGGACTGGCATGTTGATTTGGACTCATTTCGTGACATTTGTATTTTTTTCCATGTCACAAAGAATTGATTTCTCTCTTTCTTTCTTAAAATTAACAACACACACCATCACTATTTGTTCCGGTTTCAATTAAAAACTATACGAAAATTGTTTTAAAATGGGAACTATATTTTTTGTCACTTAAATTTAGATTTGTCACTAAACTGCGATACCCTAATTATAATATCTATCCCTAAGAAATATATTAGTCATCATATTAATCAAAACTATCTCTAAGTATGAGTCATCAGATTAATGTAAACCTGTATCCTAAATTATAGTTTGATTTTGAACATGAAAATACCGTGAGACTCACTCATATTAAATATATTGACCCGGATAACTCACGTCTTAAATCGAGTTTAGCTCGACATGTTTCGGGCTAATCCGTAGCCCTTCGTCTTCGGAGCAACGTGACTCAGCGGCTGCTGCAACGCGCGCGCGCGAGCTAAACTCGATTTAAGACGTGAGTTATAGTTTGATCATCAAAATTCGATCACCAAAATAATAGATCTGTCACCTAATAAATAGATCAGTTCCTTAATTCGATGCTTCTATCTATTCTCCTAAAGCAGGTCTGGTTAGGTACGACGACGAGCGAAGCGAGGAGAAGTGTTAGGTAGAACTGCGACCCTCAGTGCCAGAACCGAACATTTTTTTGCTGATACTTGTATGATGATTTCAAAGTTGGTACTTGAGTCTTGGATGTTTGTATGTATTTAAGTGTATATGTATGTCTACCCGGTTTAGCAGCCATAGAACAAACTTTGCTTAGTTTGGGGCTGGGCCAATTGGTGTAATTTGTTAGAGGATATTATTATTATTATTTCATTAATTGTATGTATATCAATAATCATTATCGTCAAATTTCAGTTCAATTCAATTATTTGATGATCAATATTATTTTCCAGTGATTAAAATTATTTTTAGGTAGCCATTTCTATATTGTTTGGTGCTTCAGTTTTAGTGACACACCTATTATTTTGGAACCCAATATAATTATTGGATGATCAATATTATTTCCGAGTATTTTTTAAATAATATTTAGGTACCTAACCGTTCAAATATTATTTGGTGATTCAATTTAGGTGACAGATTTACTATTTTAGGAACAAATATTATTTATAAGGTCGCCGAAAATGCATTTTTTAGGTGATCAATAAAATCATACTCTTTTAAAATTACTTCAATCAATTTAAAGAAATAGAATTTGATATTAACAAAACAGTGATTTATGTGCTTGGCGTATTTACAATCTGTTTTGTTGTACCTTTCGACTTCATTTTCCTCAATAAGCCACGAGACTCAGTATACCTGTTCGTTTGGCTTCCCGCATCACTTCCCTTCCCGCTTCCGTCATATTTATCATTGGATTCAGACAGTCCCTTTCGGGTCAATTTGTTCTTTAGGTATCGCTATTGCTAATATTCTACGGCTTTTATATAAAACCTACTACATAAGGTAAGGATTATAAACGCGGGAAATGAAGATGTATCAGACCCTTTTCACGCGTAGTGGGTATATTTTGTTTACGTCAGTTGAGATCAGTCTTACTGTTATTACTCAAGTTAAGTCTGTGTATCTTTACTATTTGATTTATTGTAATCTTGTGGATCAATAATGAATGTTTTTATTCAACTAGTTTTTTCTTTGCAAGTATTTCCAATACCTAGTGCCAAAGTAATTCTATTGTTTTTAATTTTTGTATCAATCAAAATGTATTTTTTTGTTCGCGTGCTAGCAAAAAAGTTACATAAGTACCTTAAAAACAAAGAAAAAAATGTGTCCATAATGAAAAGAAAAAACAATAATAAAACAAAGTACCTGCTTATAGTAGCAAAGTTTTAGTTAATTGACGCGAACCTTCGCAAAGTAGCTTCAGATTAAATCTATAATTATCTAAACTAAATTAATATCTGTAGAATGGTAATTCAATTTATGAAATCTTTTACAAATAAAAAAAGAAAGCTTTAACATTATGCTATTTAAATGCTTTTGTATCTGAGGGAGGCAAACTTGGGGGCAACGACTAGCAAGTTATAGGTATATTTTAGAATAGTTGGCCTAGATCACATTTGTGCTTTGAAGTACCTAGCAGCAGGCAAAGGAACTGGTTAATGTATACGATTACGTATGTATTATAACGTGCGGGCTCCACAGAAAACCAGCGTTGCTATACATGACGTGTGGCAACAGTTGCTGAGTCGAGGGCGTTTTGGCGTGTCGTGCCATCACGTAATTTAGTTTTTATTGTTAGTTTTAGTGTTTTAGGGGCTGTTTCAGCAGCCATTGATTAGTCTTAACTGACGGTTAATTGTGAGACAGCCTCTTAGTCTTATTACTGTAAGGTGGTGGTACTGATGGAATCAAATAAATCTTTCTTTCTTTCTTTCTTTCTTTCAACAAACTTACTGCTGTAAATTAGAATAAAAATTTGCAATTTACTTAGGGATCTAAAATTTTAGTAGGCGCAGTTTTTATTATCTATTCTCATCCAGTAAAATGCAAACAATAATGGGGTCTACGATGAAAGGTGGCGAAAAGCCAAGTGTGCTGAAATAACTTCTGGTAGAAAACAATTACCCGCTGACTACAACCGTCACCACATTACATAAGTAAGACAAATTTACTGACAAAAACTATTCAAACATCAAACCAGCAAAAAGTTTTATTTATTCAAATACAAGTATGGACCGAACGACGTGTAAGCATAAATGATTTTGAATTTATCTATTTGATTTGCAAATTAGTATTGGGAACAAAAAAAAATGTAACAAAAAATGGAACTGAATTTTTTGATTTGTCGCCAAAGTGCATCACAACGATTCCATTAAGCTCAAACACGGCATAGTTATATTATTTTATAACAGAGTACCGGTACCTACGGTCTTCATCATCAGGTCCAGTTCCCCAAATTATACTTTCTGAAAGACTTGGTGTTAAAAATGCCGAAATCGTTATAGATGTGCTTCAAAAATTCGAGGGTTGCCCTCGATTTCTCGAGGATTCCATCATGAAGAACCTGACTTGGTGTCAATGGGACCACCTCGGAACTATGTCCTTTAGAACTGAAAAGTAATTCTGAAATTCGGACCACAATTGGCAGAGTTATCGCGTAACAAACATACAATAAAAACTGTACTATAGTACTAGTGCTGCCATCTATTGCATGTTTTCGCATCTAAATAGTTTGAGGTGTCTTGACGATAGAGGGCGGTGTTTCGCAACTTCACGCTAGCTATGTAGGTTTTGTGTCGTCTACACATTGTCATGTAGACAGATGGCACTACGATAGGTACTTGACCTAATTCAGTTCACTGCACTTAAAAATATTTTTAAATGTTGTCATGTCAATTGTTTTTTCGTATTCCTATTGGGGAAAAGTAGAGTTTATCCCCTTTATTTACAACAAAATTGTTACCCATAGAGTATGTTGTTTTCCCTGTGTCTGGCAATGGCAAATGTCAAATTCATAAGCTAACATGCGTTTATAAACAAGGAGGTACATGAGATTATAAGAACAAAAAATCAATACGGAAGATACCGGTTCTAGAAATACTCGGACGGCTATCTCAAGTCTTATTATTTGATTTTACTAGCATCCAATAGAATTAGGTAAACTAAATCTTGCTTTGATTAGTCTTAGTTGTTATATATAATCAACAACATTTCATAAAAATGCATTTTTTTCACAAAAATTAAATCGCGATCATATCTTCGGTAATACAGGTTCGCTGTAATATAGAACAAGGAATTCGCGCCACATTTAAGTTCAAAATTATCTAGGTCACACTGCAACGGTAGTTATACGTAATGTCAGCCTATTTAAAGTAAATACTTATGCGTTGTCAGATATTTTAATGGTGATTGAAGGAGTAATTATAGAAAATACTACTTACGCGACTTAAACTGATGATTCAACGACGCACTGTCCGCAGAATGATGGTAGTCGTAAAGAGAATGGCCGACCAGTTCATCTTTGTCGAACCCCAATGTACTCGTCAAGCTGCGAAAGTAAATTTTCTAACATTAGACACAACATCAAATTGAACAGAATGACGAAACACTATCATAAAATGTCAAATAAAACAAAAAAGTCACACAAGAATAGCTTTTAGATGAGAGAATTTTCAATTATTATACGTGGAACATAAAAGTCCTATATCCTTCGTGAAGGTCATTCGCAAATGGGGCCATACTTCCTATGTTTAGGTTATGTTAGGTTTACCGGTAGGTGACCTTGCGTGACCTAGGTAACGCCACTCCCTTTACATCCTTTATCTTTATTGCTTAATTTGACTCATATATCGCCACTTCAATAATGTATTCAACGGTTACGAATTAAACAAATCTGAACAATTGAACTTACAAAGATATTTGAATAGCCCGCCATTTCTGCCAAATCCAGAAGCAAAAACACCATCCAGTAAGAACTAACGTACACAAACACTATTATGAACGCACTGGGGATTTAACACAAATCACAACACTAATTTTTACGAAAAACAATACGGACACCCGTAGGTTTTCGCGGACTATGTACAAAACCGCGAAATCACTCGTGTTTAACCTACAAAATACATTTGAAGGTGATATTTTTGTTGATATTAACCGGCTATGGTGCGAAGTACGGTGGTAGGTTCCGCGCATGCGAATTCCATAGCAGTTTCAATTCGGTCAGGTAAAGTAGGTTCGAATCATTTTTTACAGCGCCACCTTGTGTAGCGATAAGGTAACACTTGGCACTGACGCCACTTTGAAAGCCAAAAGCGCACGTAGTGTGTACTAATAGATCAAAGATGGCGAAGTAGTGGCGTCTACGATAAGCAGTGTCACAACACTTTTCAAACTTGTGATTTACTATTGTGTTGTTTTACTAACGGAAATGAAATTTACTTACGTTTCGTCAATATATGTGAACTTCATGTCCAAGCTATGTTTAGTCAGGAAGGTTTTACTGTCCAATGGTATTTCAATATTCGACGGGTGCGGGATGGGTCGTCCCACAGCCACCAAAGAGGGCATTTTGCCTGATTTTTTGTCGACATCATTTGTTTTGTCATCGTTATTGTTTTTTTCCGTCTTCGTTTGTGTCTTTGAAGGGGCCAACATGTGGCCAGTTACATGGATGACCTGTAAAGAAACATAACGATTAAAATTGTGATCTATTATACAACAATATATGTATTGAGAAAATTCTCGGCATCCTTACATGGGCAAGAAAAATGGAACCATCTGGATTCAACCATCTATTACGTACACAAGACCAACAAATACAAATCATTTATTGCGGACTTTGAATCCATAAGTGTTAGTAGTTACAAATTATAATCTTATCGCTATGGTTAGTATTTATAATTAATTACACTAGCAAATCTTTTTTTTCTTTTTTTTTTCTATAAATAAATAAATATCACGGGACAATTCACACCAATTAACCTAGTCCCAAAGTAAGCTTAGCAAAGCTTGTGTTATGGGTACTAAGCAACGGATAAATATAATTAATTATACATACTTAAATACATATTAAACACCCAAGACCCGAGAACAAACATTCGTATTTTTCATACAAATATCTGCCCCGACGCGGGAATCGAACCCGGGACCTCAAGCTTCGTAGTCAGGTTCTCTAACCACTAGGCCTCGTCTAAATGCAAATGCAGCAAATGAATAAAACTAAAGACGCCTGGACATCGGCAGTACAGGCGCGTGCAGCTGCACGTATCGTTGCAGCAGCGATGAGTCCCAGCGGTGAGCCAACATGCTCAGGATGCTATTCGTGCTGCCCAGACTGCGGTTGAGGAGAGACGCACATCGTTCCCTCATGATGGTAAAAAAGCAGTCCGTGTGCGCCTCCGCGAACATTGTCAACGCACTGGAATACCGTGCCAGCCCGAACAAAATCCTGAACGCGTCACTATATTGGACAAGCAACGCGCTCTAGGCCCGCTAAGTAAAGTTAGTCCACAGACCACACCCATGTTTTGGACTTTAATCCCGAAAACTGTAGGTAAATATGTTAATGGCAACTAAATGTTTCTTCGTACAGCAATTAAGGAAGACCATTAAACTAAATCATTAATGCAGCGTGTCTTGCGTTAACCTAGATCTAGTTAAACTACTCTAGCTAGGTACAATAGCAATTTTCAATTGTAATTAGGTCACTAATCAAACTGAACACGAACTGGGCAAAGTGCATACAATGGACCGTATTAGCAGGTCATCTGATGGGAAATGATCACCACCACCTATGAGTACCTACAACTACACAAGGAGTCATTGGTCCTTTGCCGGCCTTTAAAGAAAGTATGAAATAAGATCTTATATTTTACTTCTAATATCTGAAGTAATAATGACATTATCAATTCAATAGATATTTAAATAATGTTATTGTGATGCATTCCTCATTTTTAGGGTTGCCAACACCCTATTACTGAGACCCCGCTGTCCGTCTGTCTGTTTGTCCGTATCTCTTGAGTCGTAATAGTTAGACACTTGAAATTTTCACAAATTATGTATTACTGTCCGCGCGTGGCCGCTATAACAACAAATACTAAAAACAGAATAAAATATATTTAAGGGGCGGCTCCCATACAACAAACGTTTTGCCGTTTTTTGCTTGATATTAATAACGGCAAGAGGTAGACGCTTGAAATATTCACTGAATCTTTAGATAATATAATCACTTTAAAAATAAATAGTTAAATTTAAATAAAATAAATATTTAAGGGGGGCTCCCATACAACAAACTTATTTTTTTTTGACGTTTTTTGCTAATGTCTAATGTAAGTAGTATAGATAATAATGGTACGGAACCCTTCGTGCGCAAGTCCGACTAGCACTTGGCCGTTTTTTTTATTCATAAAGTTCAATAAATCTCATGTTTTCTTTGTTATTTATCACCAAAAACAATGTTTCGGTCACACACCCTCTAGTTTACAAAAACTATCCATTCTTGTCATCCCGTCACTCTTAAGACCTCTTCGCCACATCCATATTTAACACCTGTCGTGTCAGCCCACGAAGAAAGAGCAGCAAAAATTAAATTGATAAAAACACTGAATAAAATTGAAAACATAAAATAACGCTAACGGAGAAATTGACAGCTTTAACCAGTGATACATACACAGAAAACACTACTTTATTGATATATACGTGCCTACAGAGCATGCCAATTTTTACGACCTGCGAGACACACTTGTGAGACAATCCATGGATAGAACAATGTTACCAGATTTTCATTCGCGATAACACTACGGTAATAAATAGTGCATTCGGAAAAACACGTTATTTGCGTTATTTGCTTGCTGTACAAAAGTATTCAGCAGAACATTTAAAAATAGCGGTATAAAATTAAAAGCGATGGGATACAGAGGTTAGAAATAGGTCTACAAGTGGCACAGGTGGCAGTAATATTCCATGCCTGACAGTATTGTCCAGCGCGGGGACTCGGGCGTATTCACCATCTCTTTCTACCCTCATAATTGATCTTTAAACCCTGTTCTCGGGTCTTGGGTGTTTAATATGTATTTAAGTATGTATCTATCTATATAATTATATTTATACGTTGCTTAGTACCCATAACACAAGCTTTGCTAAGCTTACTTTGGGACTAGGTCAATTGGTGTGAATTGTCCCGTGATATTTATTTATTTATTTATAATTGACAGAACAAAGTAATGAAAGTGATTATGATTCCTTCTGCACTATGTGTAGTGTTTACATGTCCTTTGAGTTCGACAAATGAGCGATCCTGCCCTGCAGTGAAATGTCGTCTAGCCTAAGACAAGCATTTTTATAAAGCCCAGTTTAGACCTGCAAGAAAAATCGTTCAGATTGCGCTACATTGCGAGTCCGTAAAGCTTACAAGATTGAAGGGGCCAAGCGAGCGCCGCAATGCAACTTGCGTGACTGAATTGAGCTTTTGATACGTATTAAATTAAAGCTCCGGTGACAACGGCATGGACTCCAGCTGAATCCAATAACAAACGTTTATACAAAGCTCAACTGACCTTGAAAGAAGCCGACTTCAAGTGTACGTTTCGCCCCTTGCTGGTGAGGGTGCACTTCAAACGCAGCAGCAAGTCGCGCCTGCCATCGCCGTTAGAGCGCAAAGCCTCACGAATCTCGTCGTGGTCGCAGGGGTGGCTGAACTCGAACACGCTCTGGCCCATTATTTCCATCTGAAGAGAAAAAAGGGGCTATTAAATAAAAAAATATTATATCACAGGACGCTTGACACCAATTGACCTAGAGCCAAAGTAAGTTTATGTTATGGGAACTAGGCAACGGATAAACATACTTAAATAGATAGATATATACCTACTTAAATACATAGTACCTGGGCGACCGAGCTCCGCTCGGGCTAAAACTCGGTAACCAGCGTTTTCCCAGAGATCTATCAAGCTAGATCGATTTTTCATCCCGGAAAACCCCTACATACCAAATTTCATCGACTTTGGACATATAGGTATACAAAGGAATTAAACACCTAATACCAAGACTCGAGAGCAAACAATCGTATGGTGGAACAAATTGGTGGCACTACGAGGAATAAGGGTATTGATTGTTATTTGATACAAATATCTGCCCAGACCGTGAACCTCAAGCTTCGTAGTCAGGTTCTCTAACCACTGAGCTCTAATCCGGTCGTCAATTCGGTTCTGAATTCTACTAATACCTATTATCCTACTAATATTATAAATGTGAAAGTTTGTGAGTGAGTGAGTGTGTTTGTTACTTCTTCACGCTGAAACGGCTGGACAGATTTGGATGAAATTTGGCAAAAAGTTAGTTTATAACCTGGATTAAAGCATAGGATACTTTTTATCCCGAAAATTTGGGCTTAAGAGTCATGAAATTTGGTATGTAGATAGCTGGATATCTGGAATAACACATAGGCTACTTTTTATCCCGATATTCCCACGAGATAGGGATAAAATCTCAAAATAACAACCGCTGGGTTTAGTCATGAAATTTGCCATGGGTGTTTTAATTGAACGTCAGTGAAAACCACGATGTAATTTTAGGGAATTCCCACGAGAATTTAATAAAATCCCGGAATTTCAATTCAACTGCTGTATCTAATAATTTACGCGTGCGAAGCCGCGGGTAAACGCTAGTCAATTCATAATCGTAATAGGTACAACAGATTGGACAGATTTTTTAAAAATTTGGCACCTGTTGTATAGGTAGAGTCATTCACGATGACGCGTGACGTGGTTCTTATTACAATGTCATTAATGTCTAATTTTGATAATATCACGCGTCTTCGTGGATGGCACTATGTATAATGATAAATCAATGTTTTATGATAAGCAAACCTTAGAAAAAGGGCACCCCCTGAGCATATGCGTTGCAAAATAAATTCAGACTTATTGTCCAAAAATAACAGTACCTACCTACCAAAAATGCACTATAAATTGTTAAAGGAAAACAGAGCTTTTCAATATCCTCTTTAATCATCAAACTTTCTTAAATATGTACAAAATAAGCTATAATGAAGTCGAGACATCACCAGACACAACGGTAAACATTGATTAAGTTTCTATTTACACACATTTCGTAAATCATACATACGTAATACGTATGAGTGGGTGACCCCACTGTTTGCAAGTTTACCATTATTGATAACGTAACACAAACTAGATAGGTTGAACAACTAAAACCCCAAGTGCGAAAATAACGCTCTAAAAATACAGAGGAGAGGTAGATTTTGTCAACTTTCGCAGCTTTTCAAAGACGTGTAGCTAACAGCGCACAAGTTCTAATACCCGCCGTATTTTTTTTCCTGAGTTATAAGAATGTAAAGACTATCATTCATTATGATTTAAACATACAAACTCTAAAATCACAACCATACACGTCTGTGACTTTACCGTAGCCAGGTAAAAAAAAAACTATAAAGTCATAAAGATCTTGAACATACCGCTCATACTAAAAGAAAGTGCACGCAATGAGCGAGTAGGTATATTACTAATATTTGACCAGTACCTACTTAAAAAATCGCCCTACTCTTGCCTTAAACTTATACTTGTACTTATAGTTTATAGCTTAGGTACATAAATCATCTGTCCCTTACTCACACACTTGGTTCGAAAGGGATACAAGCTTTTTGGCCGCAACAAAAACTAGCGTGCTAGACTTGGGGTTATTAGGAGTTATTTCATTCGTTAGCGTCTGACGTCACTCGATCGCGAGGCCGACCTACTTGCGGCGTCGATGCATGCGTAAACACGTGGTTCGCATCAAGATATTTTTATTCCAAGAAGATTGGAATTTGAACAAACACTTCTGATTAAGATCATATGCAAGCGAAATTCGGGAAACGGGGGATGAGTACGGTTATAGCATTAAGAGAGGAGAGGAACTAGCCTTTATCCTGTCTGTACTCCCGTGGAAGAATAAATAAAAGGCCAGCTCTCTGTCCCGAGGGAATTACTAAAAATCTCTTCTTAGTGCACCTCTATGACCGTCAATTGTCTCCAAAATTGTTGTGTGTCAGTCAGTCAGTCATTCAGTTGTTAGTAAGTGTACGATAAATAAAATAATATTGTATAGATTCGGAGTGAAGGCTTATTGTTTACTATTAATGTAATGATAGAGTAAGAGCTTGTATTTCTATGCTAAGCTGAAGCTGAAACATGAACCAAGGTGATGAAAATTCACTGTGCCGTATCTTTACCACATATCCCCTTATTGGTGGTCATTATTTTTCCAGAAGTGTTATTGGATGTGTCTGGTTATAGTTGCTTTATAGTTGTTTTATAGCATAGAATAGAAAAATACATATAAATACGTAATTTAAAAAAAACCTTCTAAGTCATGGACATGTTTTGTAAATACTGAATGCCCGAACAAAACAAAGAAAATGCATCATCTTTCATAACTTCAGATAAGAAATTAATTTAGTTTTTTAATCCCTTACTCTCGGTGATACAAGCTTTTAATTTTTATTTTTCTTTAACACTATTTTAATTCAAAATAATCTTGTTGCTTTTTTATGTAAGTACCTACATACTTGTAATAGATTATCTAAATCGTCAAATGGATCGGAAAGCGCCACAATCTAATGTATCATGTACAAATCACTGATAACCTTGCCAGATAGTGTTTAACATAACCATAATATATAAAAGGATTTAGAATGATTTTTGAAAAATAAAAACGATAAAAGATATCAGAGGTTTTTCAAAGCAGAGGTAGGTTGTTACTAACTCCTAGTTTTAGATTTAAATGGCAAGAGAAGTAATCACAATTGAATATGCGAAAGTGAAAATAAATGATTACAAGGTGAAAGTTTTGGTTTTAATCAAAAGTTAGTTAATAGTAATGAATTTTGTTATTCAAGGTATAAATTCGATGAAATCTACTCTTACATGTCACTTTGGGGTGTAATAAAAAAGTGAGTTTTTTTACAATCTACTATTTGGCACAGCTTGGATTTACAAGATAGAAAATTTGGCCTAAATCGCCGTCAATGGGTAAGGTGCCCAGAAGGCTGGCCATATTATGTTTTATTATGTTTGTTTTTAACAATAAACTATATATTTACAAGAAAACTTGTACAATTATTTAATGAATCGATACAGAAAACATATTTTCCGGCACCGATGCATTTTTTAATTACATACCTACCTAACTATATCCTACTAATATTATAAATGCGAAACTTTGTGTGTGAATGAGTGAGCATGTTTGTTACTCCTTCACGCTAAAAGGGCTGGATGATTTTGGATGAAATTTGGTATGTAGGACATCTGGAATAAAACATAGGCTACTTTTTATTCCGATATTCCCACGGGATAGGGATAAAATCTTGAAACAACAACCGCTGGGCTTTGAGTCATGAAATTTGACATCATTGTCCTTAATGGAACGTCAACCAAAACCACGATTTGATTTTCGGAAATTCCCACGGAAATTTTTAAAAATCCAGGAATTTTCATTCAGCTGCTGGATCTAATGATTTACGTGTGCGAAGCCGCGGGTAAACACTAGTCCAATAATAAATATTCAAATTTATGCCACTTTTATTGCTCACGTTAAACCGCTAAAAGTTTTTGTAGACAATCATCAAAACCTTTATTTAAAATTTAAACTGTTTTATGAAATTACCTGTGAGACTCCTAAATGATCAGCAATATTTTCGCTGCAGTACACAATGTCACCTTGCTGCGAGAGTACCAGCACGAAGCCATCCAATGCCTTCATGTACGACAGCTCCGAAGTCACTTGTTCCACGCCTTTCGGGTTTTCGATCTTCGGCTGGTCTTTGGTGACATCAGGAACTGAAAAAGTAAAGGAACATGGTTTGTTTTAATGTGTTATTGAAATTGGAATGAAATCAGTGGAGGAAAAGTTGCCGAGGCAGCCAATTCAATATACAATCGAGGTAAACTTTGTTTAGCCGTGGTGGACTAGTGGTTTGACCTATGGCCTCTCGACTCGAGTAGAGGATCCTGGGTTCGCACCTCTGAGTTTTTCAAAATTCAAGTGCGAAATTACATTTGAAATTTACCACGAGCTTCACGGTTAAGTAAAATATCGTGAGGAAACCTGCACGAACCTGCGAAACAATTCAACGGTTGTAAAGTTCCCAATCCGCACTGGGCCCGCGTGGGAACTAAGCCCAAGCCCTCTCATTATGAGAGGAGACATGTGCCCAGTAGTAGGACGTATATAGGCTGGGATGATGATGATGAAGCTTTATTTATTAGTTTATGTACGGTCACGATCGTTAATTTGGGACCCATTTTGTGAAAAAGTCCTTTGAATTGTCATACAAAATGACAGATATTCGATCTTAAGTGGGTCCCAAATTTACGATCGTGACTGTACAATAGGTATGTAAGAGACAGCTACAATATCCCTGATCAACATAAGCTATTTTCTAACCAGAGAAAAAGCATAGCTGACTCGGCTAGTTCGAAATAGAATGAACTTCGTAAATTATCCTTGAAGAGAACGACGTCACAATATTTTCCATAATAATAATTATTAGAGATATCCTAATAAGCAATTGACAAAGTGTCGGGTACTCCAGATAGCACTCCATTTAAGCGGCGTTTCCACCAGAGATGTGCTTTGCGAGGATGTGTAAATGAAGCGTTTCTATTGGTTAATGAAAAACACATCCCTCGAACACATCCTCTCACATCTCTGGTGGAAACTCTGCTTAAATGGAGTGTTTATCCTCGCACATTATTGGTGAAAACGCTGCTTTAGAGTAATTATCTGAGCAGAGCTTATGGTGTCATCCGCATCGCATAATATGCTAATTTTAGCGTATTAACAGGAAATAAACGTTAATAGGAACTCCATTGAATGAACTAAAAGTATTTCCTTGCTCACCCGGCTAAGCTTATGCAAAATATGCGTGTTCATGCAGTTTCTCCACCTCCACACTGTAAGAACACACACAAATCACACAAACCCATCTATCACCACCACCACACCACACTGATGCGTTTCGAACTCAAGCAGAGCTCATCTTCAGAGTAACACAACCGTACACCATGCTACCAGTTGATCAGTTGGTTGAGTTGGTTGAGGGGATTTTTGACATCGTTTCAATGTATGAATTTTATTAAATATATGTCTCAAGTACGGAGAAGTGATTGATATGACAATGATGACGTCACTGCGGTTTGTCGCGCGCTAAAGGCGCGTGCCATAGTAACACATAAGACAAAGCACAAAACCTACTGTCTGGACTTAATGTGGTAATAAAAATGTTTGATCTTTTGTGTGAACTTCGGCTCAACATGAAAAATACCTTAAAACTTACAACAATAGGACAACCTTACATAATCTGCTATAGTAAAAAGGAAGAAAAGGAAAGTTGTGCCGAAAGAAGCAAAAAGGGCCATACTCAGCGTAGGTAAGCCGCGGCTCTGGTTTTCAGTATGATCCTTTAACTATACCTAAAAAGTCCAATGCCGCTTTAAAGGGCAACACACACAGAGAGCGGGCGCGGGTCGTGCGCGGGCCGCGACGGCATATTGCATGGCGGTATATGGACGCCTTCACACAGAACGCGGGCGCGGGCGCGAATTATGGAGGGGGCAGCAGCGGAGGAGATGAATTATAATTGCGGATTTAATAATAATAAAATTTAATGATAAAAGAATACAAGTTTTACTTAAACTATCACGAATGGTTTCGTGTTGTCCTATAGGACCCGATGTTAGGTGTCGAAAGGCCGCGAGTCACTGTGCACACTGGTTTTGTAATTAGTTCGAAACTGATTGCCTAATTCACTGTGTCGGCGACGTAGCGTGGTGACGTAGTGTCGTGACGTTGCGCCGTGACGTTGAGTTGTCGTACGAGGTGCTGACGCGATGACGTAGCGCTGTGTAGGGCCCGTGCCTAACACCTCCCCTCTAAGTCGAGCTACTATTTGCTAGGTTTAGTGCAAATGTAGCGGCTTTCTTCAGCTCTATATTATCTTGCTTGATATCGACTTTCGCTCTGGCTCGATGTTTTCGATATAGTATGAAGGCTGTTACACCTGCTCCGAATAGTATGATAAGGTACAATGGTAATGTAGTGTGGTAGAGGGTTGAAGATTGGATCGCATTTGTCTCGATCGGCTTTTCCATAGATATTTGTTGCTCGATAGCTTCAAGATTGCTCAAATTGATAGAGTTCATTCTCAACATGGGGCTAGATTGCTGGCTTCTGGTTTCTGGTTGTATTGACATTATTTTCAGTGGTTGGCCTCGGAGTTTGTTATTAATGTTTACTATAGTAAACTGTGAAGACTTGAGAGAGCAGTGTTGCGGGATAGTTGCGACGTAACTTCCGTTCAAAATGATATGTTGCTCCTGCTGGCAGTTGATTTGTACTTTAGTAGGATTTGGAAATGTTATGGCATAATGTTGATCGTCCAGCTCCAATAGAGCCTCCTTAGACAGAGAGATAGGCGTGGTTTTACACGTTCCATCTATCTCCTGTAAATGAATGAGTTTGTGAATACAGTCTCGCTCCGTACGAATCTGATGGCTGAGTTTTTGTTGGCAGATGTACCAGTCGCCGGATTTAGGGCATTCTGCCTCTACGTACACATATTCTTGAGGGTTGGTTGCTATGAAAGGATATGGAGGAATAAGGATGCGCCCGTATTTGTTTGGCAATGGGCATAACTTATAAAAATCAAATGAGCCTTGACAAATAATTGGTACTTTTAGGACAACTACTAAATCATTCTTAGAAAAATAAGAACCTACATTTATGAAGCTATAGTAATCTCTAGTATCTAAATCTAAGATTTGATCTTTGCTATATATCTCGTGCAATTTCCCAATCATGTCCTTTAGAGAACTTATACTTAAAATAGAGTGGTGCACATTACTTAACTTACTGAAAGCTAATATGTTTTCTATACGTAATAATTCGGTATATAAGTCGTTTATATTTTCACTAACGATATTAAACATTTGGGCAAGATGTGCATAATCCAGCAGTTTTCCATTGCTTAACATACTGTCATTCTTTAAATTTAATAAATCTTTACTTAAAATTTGCTGATTGGTATTCAATGCTGACAATATTTTCTTATGTTCAACCATCCATTTTTTATTTAAGCTTATATGTTCATTAAAAGTTTTCGACAATTTTTCGTCATTGTTTTTTAGAATTTTGAGAGCATGATCATATCTAATGGCGTCATTATGGTCTAAGTTGCCGCTTATGCTTTTAATAACTGAACCTAAAGGATCTATAAGTCCTCGTCGCACTCTTTTGCTAGAGAAAGTACTCAACTGCGCCGAAACCTTATTGAGTTTAGCATACAAATATTTAATTTGGGATTGGAAGAAACGAAATGTATTATTTGCTAAGGAATTACTTGCGTTAGTAAGCTGTGTTTTGATGAGGTCAATGTCGTCATGTAATTTGCCAAGCTGAATGCTTTGCAAAAATGTGTGGTAGTGGGAAACGACTTTTGTTGGTCCCATTTTAAAAGGCAGGATTCCAGGTCCATCATCGAAACTTTCAAGGTGGATTTCTTGGGTTAGGGCCAAGCTGATCCATGTCCACATCGGTAGATGAAGCCTGTAACAATTGAGATTTACGTACTGGTTTAAGTCGGGACTTAGGAACGGGGCCTCGTTTTTTGGAAGTGTATATGTGAACAGGTAAGTCCTCTTTAACTGTATCATGGGTGTATCTAGGAGCTATTTTTGTCTATCTGCAAGAGGGTTTCGTATGTAAACCTCTTGCTGGGGAGAGTATTCTATGTTAGGATTTCTGTTCATATTTACTCTTGTCATTATGGATTCTCGTTGCTCTAAACAGGAATTATGCACAAGGTTATAAACAGTTTTCATTTTGTTACGATGGTCATTAATATAGTTCTGCAATAGAAGTTCTGTTACGTCAATGTCAATAGGGTCTCGTGGGTCGAAGTGTCCGTTTATTAAGTCATAGGGTCGACATTTAGTGAAACTATGTATTGAGCTATTATATGCCAATAGAGCGTAAGGTACTAAATGTTTCGAGTGCTCACTACTGTTTTCGAGTTTTAGTATTCGCAAGTGTTCTAGGAAAGTACTATGAAATTTTTCTATAATGCCATTTTCGTTTGGTGCATGCGCCGCGACTTTGTGGTGATTAATCTTATGAACTCTTAGAAATTCTGCAACTAGCTGGTTCGTGAACTCGGTACCTTGATCCGTTACTAAAGTTAAAGGCAGGCCATGATGAGTGCAAAACTGTAATAAGGCTTTTACAATACTAAGTGCGGTGCCATCAGATAACCGGTATGCCTGTGCGTATTTAGAGAATGAATCGATTATTGTTAAGTATTTTTCGCGTTCAACAGTAAATGTGTCAGCGTGGACGGTAACGAAAGGTTTTGTTGCCGGCGGCACTACCTGGAATTGCGGTCGAATCGGGCAACGTTCGTACTTAGCTTGACCACACACGATGCATTCGTTTATGTATTTGGTAATGCTGTCGCGCATTTTTGGCCAAAAATATTTGTGTGCTAATGCTAAATATGACTCATTTATACCGCGATGATTTGTCTTACCTTCGTGGTATTTACGGATAATTTCTTGCTGTCGTTCAAAATTGGAAACATTTTCTATTTCAGATTTCACTAATACTAATTTCATGGACGTGTTTTTGAATGTATTTTGTATGATAGGTACTATAGTATACATTTCTTCTATAGGCTGGACTAGTATTGCTGTACGATATTTAGGATCAACATGTTTAGTAATTGCGGTTATTAACTCCAGTTCCAAATTTTCTTTACAGATTTCAACGTATGTCCTTAAATGTGTTTCAAATGGCTTTGTTAGGGTATCAGAGATACGTGATTTTCGGTCGATGATGCGGAAAACTATTTGTCTAGTAAATTTGTTAAGTGGATCATCAGAAATAGGAATTTCTAAAATTGGACTTTCGTTGCTTGTATGGTTTGTCTCTGTCTGTCTGTCCTCCAAGTCATAGACATTGGGAGTTTCAGGTGAGTTTGCTATCATTGAACTGACCTCGTTATGTATTTCTATACGTGACAATGCATCAGCGATGGTATTAGATTTTCCTTTTTTGTATATTACCGAAAAGTCGTATTCAGATAGTTTCAAGCTCCATCGGGTGATTCTGGCATTGGGTTCTTTAAGGTTCATCATCCACTGCAAAGGTTTGTGGTCGGTTATAATTTTGAATTTACGACCAAAGAGGTAGGGTCTAAAATATTGAGTTGCCCACACAATCGCTAATAGTTCTTTCTCAATTGTGCTATAGTTTAATTCGCTGTCATTTAATGTACGGGACGCAAATGAAATAGGTTTATCGGAAGTTAAGGGTCCCTGCGAGAGGACGGCACCAAGGGCAACGTTAGAAGCATCTGTTCGAAGGATGAATTCTTTGGAAAAATCTGGGTACTGCAATATGGGGTCATTTATAAGCAAAGTCTTGCATTTCTCAAAACATTCTATATATTCCTGGTTAATGTTTACGCCTTTATTTTTCTTTAGGCACTGAGTTAAAGGTTTTGTTATGCGAGCAAAGTCCGGAATAAATTTCCTATAATAACCAAGTAGGCCTAAAAATTGCTTTATTTGCTTTGCAGTTCTTGGTAAGGGATATTTTTTTATAGCTGAAATTTTATCAGGATTGGGTTTTACGCCCTGTGGAGTAATTATATGCCCAAGATAAGGAGTTTCCTGTTTCATGAACTCTGACTTATCCATTTGGATTTTAAAATTCGATTCCCTTAGTCTTTGGAATATTTTTTCCAGATTGATTATATGTTCCTGAAGGGAAGTGGAAAAGACTAATATATCGTCCAGATATACTAAACAGATAGAATTTTGTAATCCTTGTAATACGTTGTCCATTACGCGTTGGAATGTGGACGGGGAATTTTTTAAACCCATTGGCATGCGTAGAAATTCGTAATGACCATTTTCAACATTAAATCCAGTTTTATGAATGTCGGAAGGGTTCATCTCTACTTGGTAAAAGCCACTTGCCAAATCTAAGGTTGTAAAATATTGACATTTGCCTAGTTTATCTAGGATGTCTGATATGTTGGGGATGGGGTATTTATCATCTATTGTTTTTGAATTTAGCTTTCGAAAATCAACTACTAATCTCCACTTTACTTTTCCGGATGCGTCAGATTTTTTTGGACTACCCAAATGGGTGCGCTCCAGGCTGATGTTGATGGTTGAATTATTCCCTGTTCTAACATTTTAGCTATTTGTGTTTTAACTTCCTGTCTGTGAATGTACGGATATCTATATGTCTTGCTATGAATAGGGACTTCATCTGTGGTTTTTATGTGGTGTTTTATTTGATTGGTAAATGTAAGAGGTTCATCCTCTATGTAAAATATGTCTGCGTATTTGGTACAAAGTTTCCTTAAGTTGAGTGTCTCCTCTGTATTTAAATGATCTGTGCGCAACCGAGATAACACGTGTTCAACTCGCGAAATTCGCTGTGAGTCATCACTGCGACGACACCTGGTCTCAGAATTAAATAACTCAGCGTTAACCGGCTCGGTTAGCGTGAATATTACATCATGTGGGAACGGATTGGTGATTTCGACAATACCTTTGTTATTGTTTGCGGTACTGATGCAATTACTTATAATGCAATTACAAAGTACTTGCCTTTCCACGAAAATGTCGCCGTTTTGGACATCTACTGGGGTTTCTACTAGTATGGAAGAATTTGCGGGTATTACGGATTCAAGTAAATTTATATTACCGGAGGTGTACATACATATCGGGTTTATAGCTTGTGGGGTTCTAAACTGTCGGGTTCCGTAATTTATCACGGCTTGCCATTGTTCTAGCAAATCACAGCCAATCAAACCATCAAAGTAGTCATGGAATTTATAAACGAATAATTTCAGCGGTTGATCACTATTAAATTCTGGAAAAGACGGGATCGTTATAGAGTAGTCATTGATTGTGGATGCATGTATGTTTGTCACAACAAATGGATCGTATTGTAGTGGATATTCGGTGTAAAATTGCTTGACAGCTTCGGGACTGATAAAAGATTTATTCGCGCCGGTATCAATAAGCAATTTTAAAGGTGGGTTCTGTATTTGTACATAGGGCAACTGTTGTTGATTTTGTGAATTAATTTCTATCCGGGTAAAGTTTTCGTAACATTCTTGCAAAAATTTTGAGGATCTTGGGTCTCAGCTACGGTGTCCGGTTCCTGAACTTGAGTTATCTGTTCGACATCATCGGAAGGTACATATAACTCCGGGGATTGGTCGTAGTCATAGTCATAGTCAGCATAATAGTTGTTGTCAACGTAGCTTTCGTCAGAAAATAGGCATTCATGTAAATTTGTATTTGCATTGTTATTATTACGGTGTGGGTACTGATTCCAGTTTCTACTTGGGGCTAGAGTGCGGGCTACAGGATGACTAATACCGCTCATAGGTCTGGGGTAATTTTGATTCTGGTGGGGAAATATGGGTCTTTGGGGAATCTTAAACCCTGTGGACATGTTAGAACGAGGTAATGCTCGAAACATCTGCTGAGTCCTGGATGGGCCAGCCTGCTGTGGGTTAGTTTGAGGTCTAAAAAAATTAGTATTGTTATCAGGTCGCTGCTGCTGAAGATGCTGCGTGTTGTTATTGTATGGCCTCTGTGGAATGTTAGTGTTGAACTGTTGGAAAAATTGAGGTTTTTGCGCAATTTCGTAGTTTTTATTTTGTTTTGTAAATACATTACATTGAGCTCTGCTTGTGCGTATTCGAGTGCTTGTTCCAGAGAACTAGGTTTCATACATCTAATGCGGGATCCTAAAGGTTCAGATAGGCCTCGTAAAAATGTTTGCAAAGCTAGATTCTTATATAACTCTCTTTTCGCTGATATGGTGGTTTCTACGGATTCGTGCAATTGAACGTAAGTTACTATGGTGCTCAGTAGGTGCTGACATTTTTCATAAAATACTTGGGGAGTATCACGACCTTGCGTCATCATAGACAAATCTGTATATAACGCAGTTTCATTTCTGCGGTCAGAGAAATTATTTATAAGTGATTCTCTAATCCCGGCCCAAGTGTCAGGAATGCCATTGGTGGCAAGGGTTCGCGCTGCGGAACCAGTTATTTTGTTTAAAATTCCATTTAATATGGATAAATTATTTAAATCATTCCCGGCACCTGGTTTCACATATGTCGTAATTATTTTATCACACAAATTAAGAAATCTAACCAAAACATTAGGATTACCATCGAACTCTGGTACTACTCTAAGGGCTTTAAAAATATCATCTATATCTACTTCTCCCATTTTCTCGTGTTCTGGTATACTACTTAAATTTCTAAAAGAATCGCTACGCGCGGTGCGCAGAACTTTTCGTTCGCACACCGAGATCGGGCAGAAAGTGGGTGAAAAATTTTGGATATTGGGAAATACACAGGAATGCAACCAAACCCTATGTGTACTCACCACCACATTTCACGATGTCACTTTTCTTCCTCTTACTCAGGCGGCAAAATGGTCTCCTCGTCTGTGCTGCTCAGGTTCTTTGAAGAGCCAACGTGCACGTAGAACGTGATCAGGACGGATATCGATGTTAGATTTCGCGTACCGACTCGGCTCGACTCACGACTGCGCCAATTATGGAGGGGGCAGCAGCGGAGGAGATGAATTATAATTGCGGATTTAATAATAATAAAATTTAATGATAAAAGAATACAAGTTTTACTTAAACTATCACGAATGGTTTCGTGTTGTCCTATAGGACCCGATGTTAGGTGTCGAAAGGCCGCGAGTCACTGTGCACACTGGTTTTGTAATTAGTTCGAAACTGATTGCCTAATTCACTGTGTCGGCGACGTAGCGTGGTGACGTAGTGTCGTGACGTTGCGCCGTGACGTTGAGTTGTCGTACGAGGTGCTGACGCGATGACGTAGCGCTGTGTAGGGCCCGTGCCTAACACGCGGGTCGTGCGCGGGCCGCGCCCGTCGCCCGTCGTCACAAACAGCGCGGGCCGAGCGCAGTGTTACCAACTCTCAAAAATATTTATCCCTAAAGCTTAAGTTAAAAACCCCTAAAACTCGTTTTTAATGAAAATGTTTACTTTAAATTTGAATATTTCGCAAAAAAATACTGAATCGAAAAATCGTCTTAGTAACCCCCTAATGCTTTTAATTTAAAAGACCCTACACTATAGGTTGGATGAGAAAAAAACCCTTACTAAAGTAAGGGTTTTATTTTCTATGGAGGTACCCAAAAAAATGTTTTTTTTAATTTTTCATTGTACCATTTTGTTGGATAGTTTTCATAATAAGTATATCCATGTAAAATTACAGCTTTGAAGCATTGATAGTCCCTGAGCAAAGCGCGGACGGACAGACAGACTGACAGACAGACAGACATGGCGAAACTATAAGGGTTCCGTTTTTCCATTTTGGCTACGGAACCCTAAAAACCGTATTCATGCGCAGTAGCTAGTTCATTTAGGCGAGAATAAAATTTATTTATTTTATTTTTTTAATTAATTGGTAGGTACTACAGAAAAATCTGTTATTTTTTCCATTGACTAGTCTAGCTTATTCCTGTCTAAAAAAAAATCAGCCACTTTTAAAAATTTCATCCATCGCCCATCATTACATAAATTGGATTTAATTAAGTAAGTAAATAAAGTTTGACCTTGGTGCGCAAGCGTGTTTGTCGTTTTCCACATATATCTCGCGGCACTGATAATTCTGTGTCGAGTTGACAAAAATGTCGTATCTATTATTGGTTCTAGAACTGTTTTAATTTGTACTCCAAAAGTCGCCAGATACCTAAACCATTTCTGTCGTCAAAACTTTTTGCGGTCGCTAAGATTTAAGCAAAAGTCGTCACTTCTAGGGACTAAGTCACTAAACTGGCAACATTGATAGCCGCCGCGGCCCGTCGCGGGTCCGACCGCTCTCTGTGTGAATACAACGAACCGCGCGGCTCACGCGGCGGACACGACCCGACCGCGCACGCTTTCTGTGTGTGTTGCCTTAAGCTTTATACCTACTCGACTTTAAGTTTACTTATTATTGTAGATTTTGTATCAATTAATTGAGTAACAAGTTACTTTGCAGAGACGTCAGTATAAATCAAATAAAAGGAGTTAAGTAGGTATAGGTAAAAGTGTAGTTAGTTCATTGGCTTTGTATCAACTTTAGGTATCAATCAACAGTATTAAGCAAGTTTTATTAAGACCAATTCTACTTCTTTTGTCAACACTACTAATATAACAGTAAGTATGTACATAATATAATGTATAGATTACGGCGAAGTCTTATTATAGTGTGTGTGTGTGTGTGTGTGTGTGTGTGTGTGTGTGTGTGTGTGTGTGTGTGTGTGTGTGTGTGTGTGTGTGTTGTGTGTGTGTGTGTGTGTGTGTGTGTGGTATGTCAAGTGTATCATGATATTTATTATTATTATTATTATATTTGTAGCTAATGAAATTAATGACTGAATGCCTATATCAATAAAGTAATGCGATGAGAAACTATACAATTCGTATGTATATTTATATACATTATACATGTGTGGTATACCTATAAGAAAATAATGGAGCAAAATGCTATTCATCCCTTAAAAGCAAAACTATTTAACTATTTCTACTCGTTTTATTTAAATCAATAAGGAAACTTAACACTGAACTAAAAGAATTTATTTGCTCACCCGCGACCTTATGATAGCTAAGTTTGTGCAAGATATGCGGGTGAGCAAATAAATTCTTATAGTTCATTGATATGGACCTCCGCAAGTTAACGCCTGGCCCAATAAATTATTTAAACTCAACACATTTTTTTTTAAATTAATATTTAAGTACGTTTATATTTCCTGAGTTGGCAACGTTGCATTTTTGTTAGTTTTCTCGATTATTCCATAAAAATTGAATGAAAATTCAAAATGTGGTCTGTTACTGTTCTTAATATATATATATATATAAATAAAAAATAATCGTAAAATGTGTTGCTAAGCGCAAAACTCGGGAACGGCTGGACCGATTTCGCTAATTCTTTTTTTGTTGTGTTTGTTATCATCATAATAAGCTTTTACAATAACAAAAAAATACAACGGGGCGAAGCCGCGGGCAACAGCTAGTATATAATATAAGGTAATGTGTCTACTGCAATAATTATTCGTGATAGACTTTTATTTTCTTTAAAAACCGTTAATAAACATTTGTTCGTTTTTAAAGAATTTAAAAGTCTATCACGAATAATTATTACAATAGACACACACATTAACTTATATATTAAGAACAGTTCAAACATAAGTACCATATTTTTAATTTTCATTAAATTTTTATGGAATAATCGAGAAAAACTAACAAAAATGCAACGTTGCCAGCTCAGCCGTGTCGTTTAACGTCAAATGAATAAATGTCAGATCAGAACAAAGATATTCATTAAATTACGACACCGTTCAATACCGGAAAGCATAATATTTATTTATGGAAACACCTGAAAAATATTATGCTCATAACTAGACATAGCGTCGTCGGCTTTTCCTTGGAGACGGTAACTTTAAGTAAACCCATTCAAGTGAAAGAGTTGCATCATGATTCATGGTTACTTCAAAGTCATCACCTGATGTCGCTATTCAGGCAGAAAAATCTATGTGAGGTTATGATTTTGTGTCGTTACTGATATAAGACAAATACAACTAGTGGTTCGGTGTATGTATTGCATTGTAGACCTTGTGAGCCTGCTACTACGTTTTCAACCCCCACGGCGGCGCCATTTTATAAAAGTTCCAAAAGCTCAACCAACAAAAAAACATACTATCGAAATTGCTCACAAAATTTCATTAGAGTCGTGTGAGAAATGCGACTTACATACTTAATATAGACACGAAAATGTTTTTGCCCAAGCTGAAAACGAACCGCTCTCGGTCAATAAAACGGCCCTTCTCATTTTATTGTGCACCCGTTTAATTATAGTTTAACTTTTTTTTTCATGCAAAAGCGCCATGGCACTAAGACTGAGTGGACATCTAGAAAAAGAATGGCTGCCATTTACATTTATATGTGCACTCACTCAAGTCTAATTACCGTGTCAAGCGGTACGGTAATTAGACAGGTGCATAGTAAAATGAGAATGGCCGAAAACAACGATTATTTCATCATAAATTAAAAGCGTTTATGTAAAATTTTGATTTATTCTCAAATGCATGATTATCTGATAACAAAGCGGTTAGTGATAGTGACATTGGGACGTTATCAATCTACGTAATAAATAATCTATCGGTCACGAAAACTTGCCAGACAGACTATGACCGCATTTATACATTTATTGAGAAAAACGCACGCTGAGATTAATTATATTCAGGGTACCTAACTGTGTATTTTAGTACAACATATTTTATAGCACGATGACCTGTGACCCCAGCGTGAGCGTGTTAAAAGTTGGTGCGAAGTCTACTTATACAAAATTACGAAATTAGTGAATACCAGTTTCGACATATTTTCCGACTAAAATTATAATGTAGGTACCTATGCATAATAAATTATTTAACAGAGGATTTAGCGATGCTACATTGTTATTATAATTAGTCCATAATCATGGTTATTTTTTTTACACATATGATGGTTGGTTTTTACACTATATTATATAACAGATTATTTATATTTAATTCGTGTCACAGACGACGATCATTCTTGCTTTATTAATGGCTACATTTAATTCTAATATTCTTAAGTATTCTTATGCATCATTCATTAGAGATGGACCATCTCTTCTCATATTGGAAGGTCTAGTCTATCACCAAGACCTAATATTTTGTCGAAGTATATACCTTGAGGCCCATATAGACTGCAAGAACTTGCATGCAAGTTTCACTACATTCGGTATTTGTTTGATCAACTGAATTCATTGTCCCTCA